>NC_143134.1:8567884-8881538 GCF_059928025.1 Delphinapterus leucas
ACGGGCCCAGCCGCTCCGCGGCATCTTCCTGGACCGGGGCACGAACCCGTGTCCCCTGCATCGGCAGGCAGACGCTCAACCACTGCGCCACCAGGGAAGCCCCATGACATTATTTTAAATTACTACTATAATATATTGGTTACTGATATATTCACATTTTGGTAATTTATTTATCGTATAACATCTATTCCATCTGTGTTTAAAAAATTTTTGGCATATATTGCTTCAAAACATTTTATGATCTTTCAAAATCTCTACTAAATACAAATTCTGTCACTTTCAAAATTTCAAATATTGTTTATTAATGACTTTCTTATTGAGTCTTTCCAGACCTGTGGCTATTTCGTTTGTATTTTAAAAGAGCTAACATTTAATTTTGTTCATCACTTCTTTTTCCTTTACTTGTTTGTTTTCTATTTCATTAATGTTGACTTGGACCTCTAGTTTTGCTATCTTCTCTTTTCTTTGAATTTACTAATTTAATTTTTTTTTCATTTTCTAGCTTCTTGCTTTAAGTGTTTGGCTCATTTATTTTCAATGGGATTGGACTTCAGCTGATGTTTCAAGGTTATAAATTTTCCTCTAAATATTATTTGAAAATGTATTTTGTGTGCTTCTGGTAGATAATACTTTTGTTGATTTTCAATTCTAAATGTTTCATAATTTCCATTGGATTTTCTTCTTTGATGCAAGAGTTAAAAGTGATTAATTTTTAAATCTTTTGGATTTGATTTTTAATTTTATTGCATTGTGGTCATAGAACAGGGTCTTATGATCTGTATCTTTTGGAGTTTTTTGAGGATTTTTGTGTTTTGTATTGGTTCAGTTCAAAAACATGTTCAATAGAACTAAAAACAAATGTTTATTCTCTTTGGGGGAAGTTCAGATTTTATATACATATACACTCAAAATTTGTTAATTATAAGTTTGGCAAGCTGGCTAATTTTTGTCCCTTTTTATCTGTCAGTTTCACAGTGAGAAGTATTAAAACTATTTTACTGTTATGGAGAACTTCCAATTTCTTAAAATTTTGTGATTTTTGTTACACATTTGGGATCATGTTTTTAAGTGTGGGGAATTTTTTTTTTAATTTGTGTTCTTGGACCTCAAAAGCTGGACTGACTGAAGACTTCCAGTAGGTCAGGGTTAGGTATCTACACTTTTATGTTTCCAAGTGAAAAAAGAACTCAAGATCTAATTGTTGTAGATTGGGGTGTATTTTTTTAAGCTTCCTCCCTAGATGGTCTTATCCATGTGCATGATGTTAAGCTGTGCTGTGGGTATTTACCCCTCCCCCCAGGTCTTCCACATTCAGTAAAGAGCATTACAGACACATAGCAGCTCAAGAGAGAGGCCTGAGAATCCTCTTTGTTCTCCCATCTCCTTCAGCCATTCCCACCATTTAAGAGAGAGTATCAGTGTTTATTTCTCTAAAATACATCATATCTTCCCTGTCTCTTCATTCACAATCCCATCACAGAATAATTCTTCCTTAGGACTCTTGTGGTAGCTTCACACTTGTCTCTTAAATTCCTTTTTTTTTTTTTTGGCTCTGCTGCGCGGCATGCAGGATCTTAGTTCCTGACCAGGGATCGAACCTGTGCCCCCTGCAGTGGAAGTGCAGAGTCCTAACAACTGGACTGGCAGGGAAGTCCTGTGGTCTCCTCAATTCTGAGAAATAAATGTTTGATAATATAATTTGTACATTTTTAGTCCTCTCTGTGTAGTCCTTGGGTGAATTCCCACTCCAGTGCCCTTCCTGGGGCCCCGGCCCTGGGTTCTCCTCCCTCACAATCAATCACGGGCCTCTTTCATTCTCCACTGTTGAAGCCAAGGGCTCGCTCCTGGCTGGAATATCTTTTCTCTCATCTTACTCTTTACCCTTGGCAGCTGTGGCCCCAGCCCCCTGTCTCTACATCCCTTTTGTGTAAAACGAAATTCCTTCCTGCAAACCTCCCCTCCCCCTTCACTACCTCCTTCTGCTTGTTTAAAGATGGTGGAAAGTCTGAACTTCTTCTTCACACGAGTCCTGGCCCTTGTAATTACTTATTCAATCTCGTGTTGCACATGAAGCCCTGAGATCCAGGAGGGCAGTTCCATTTATCTAAAGCAATGCCCTATTTTCATTGTCCATCTGTGTGCCTGGTCGCAGTAGGTCATCAACAAACAAAAAAACAAGAGATGAATAAGCAGTAAGAGTTTTCAAGCGTTAGATGCATGTCTGAAGCTGTTGGAGAGAATATAGAGGTCTGAGGGTGGTGGAAAAAGCCAGTGCCTCAACTTTTTATAAGTAACACACAGTGTATTCACCTGCACCAGGTGTATACCTATAATGTATTCACCTGCACCAGGTGTGCACGTGTTATGTATGTGCATACATATGCATGCAGATATTTCAAATAAATAAAAATGTTAACCTGGTGTATTATAAATATTCATACACACATCTATTGCGTGTGTCTGTGTACAAAGAAAGAGGCAGAAAGATAGATGCAGAGAGATACAGAAGAAGGAAGAGAGACAGAGAGAGAGATCTGTAGAGCTTTTTCCAAAAAACTACCAGGAGATTAAATTACTATGTATGTCTTTAATTTTTTTCCATGAAACTACATTTCACATGTGCAATTATTAGACCAAAAGATACAAGATTCTGACACTCAGTGACGAATCATATTTCCAGAAATGTTAACATTTTGCACTTTCCATTAGCAATATGTGATCGGATCCCAAATGAAAACTCTGTATATAATTTTCACATTTAAAGATCATTGCTGAGTAGGTGAAAAATACTACTCTATTCTTACTTTAAAATTTCTTTGATGAACTGAAGGTTGAACATATTTTAATATTCTTTGGAATTTCCTACTTCTTTTGAGAAGTTTTTTATTCTCTTTTTAAAAATGTTGGACACTCACTGTTTCTTAAGGATATTTAAGAATTCTCTAGTATATATTGTTATTTAAATATTTTGATTATCATACATGTTTTAAATTCCTTTCTAGTTTTCTGTTAAACTTTATTTCTACCGGGTAGACTTTTTATTATATGTAAAAAAAAATCTATTTTTTCTTTATGATTTCATACTCCCTTTTAAATTTAGAATGTGCAGCCTTAGTTCAAGATGAAATGTTCTTGTTTTCTTCTAATTCTTTTAATGCTCCTATTTATGCATTTATTTGACTTTTATACCTTATTTAGTGATACTGAAAAACTGACAAATTCTTTTAAAACTAGGAATTTGAATGTTGATATGGGCCAGCTAGTAAAAAGTCACTATTTTCTTTCATAGTGTATTGAGAAAATAATGATACCAAAGTAAATCTGAGCTCTTGAACTACACCAAGGAAAAATAATGTGGTATTTGTGATACAGGTTCTTAAAGACTTGATGTAAAGTTGATCATTCTAGGCAGAGGGATTCTGTAGATGTGACGGTGGATTTATTACGTCTGTATCTTTGAACAACTACTTACATTCTTCTGAGCTTCTCTCTTTTATTACTAAAATACATTTCTCGGCTTATCATTTGCTTTTAGATGGTAGGTGGTTGAACAAGAAATAAAGAAATATATTCACTTATTTGTTGGTAGGTTTAGAGGGAAGACGCACAGCTATTTTGAAATATGATAAAAGTCACTTTAAAATTCAAGGACTGATATGGTTAGTTCAGAAATCCTCCAGATGCCTTTGGACTGAGCTTTAACTTTGTTCCTGGAGAATATTCTAAAATTTTATATAAAAAAGACAATTGCCATTTAATATTTTTACTGGAATTTCTAATATAATTTCATACTCACCTTTCCTTTCTCTTATGACCCCCTATTTGCCAGTTCTTCACAGTGCTATGAATTATTGTGACTGCCTTAATCAAAATAATAAATTCAGTTTATCTGGTAAAAGCAGATGCTAAGGTAGATTCCGTAATTATCACGTAAAATGGAGCAATACATATGTATGACTTTATCAGGTAATACCAGGCACTGAATATTCATCCCTCAAGCCACAGTGGCTTTGTATCATAAATTTATGACTTGATATTCACTACACAGGCTGCTTCCAGCATTCTTAAATCAGCAAACCCCACCTCTCTTTCTTTTCTGGGGTTATGATGGATATTTTCATATGTGTGTACATACCTATATATCGTGTATACATTTATACGGCTTTCAGAATGTAAACCACAACTAATCACAGAACGATGATCCTGCGTTTAAGAAAAAGGGCTCTCTAAAATGGCATAAAATTGAAGATATTCCTGCCAGAGAATCACTTGTGTCCAGAGGTTAACAAACATGCAAATTAAAAACGCTGAGCGGAGGCATGCAACACCTCTACAGATAATAAGATTGCTTGGCAGTGACCTTGAGGCTTAGTGTCTTAAATAGTTTATGCATTTTTCTTCCAGGGGATCAACTTTGGTAAAACTTGTAGAATCTTACATAAAACGTGCTAGGGCCTCTTTATATTTACAAAGGGCAAAATAGTTTGCCTTCTTTAGGAAGAAGTTCTTTTTTTAAAATTGAAGTGTAGCTGATTTACAGTGTGTCAGTTTCAGGTGTACAGCAAAGTGAATCAGTTATACATGCATATATATATATATATATGTGTGTGTATATTCTTTTCCATTGTAGCTTATTACAAGATACGGAATATAGTTCCCTGTGGGATCTTGTTGTTTAGCTGTTTTATGTATTAATATACATATCTGTTTATTAATTACATATCTGTATCTGCTATATTACATATACATATTACATATCTGTATCTGTATATTAATTACATATCTGTATCTGCTATATTACATATACATATTACATATCTGTATCTGTATATTAATTACATATCTGTATCTGCTATATTACATATACATATTACATATCTGTATCTGTATATTAATTACATATCTGTATCTGCTATATTACATATACATATTACATATCTGTATCTGTATATTAATTACATATCTGTATCTGCTATATTACATATACATATTACATATCTGTATCTGTATATTAATTACATATCTGTATCTGCTATATTACATATACATATTACATATCTGTATCTGTATATTAATTACATATCTATCTGTATCTGCTAATCCTAATCTCCTAATTTATCCCTCCCCACCCTCTCTCCTCTGGTAACCATAAGTTTGTTTTCGATGCCTGTGAGTCTGTTTCTGTTTTGTAAATAAGTTCATTTGTGACATATTTTAGATTCCACGTATAAGTGATATCAAATGATATTTGTCTTTCTCTGAAGGAAGAAGTTTTCTGAAAATACAAATACAGACACTCTGCCCTGTGCTACCTACTTTTGGAATGAACTCTATAAACAGTGACTATTCTTAGGGTACAGAAGGGACTTAGAAACACTTGGGACAAGACATTCTCACCTGTCAGCCTCCTTTGTACCAGCCAGGGGGGATTCAGTGTAGCCGAAGAGAGATGACTATGGCTCATTTTTCTTCTCTCTTTAAAATCGGTACACACGCCCCTTGCCTGCCATATCACCTGATGCCCTCTTTCCCTGAGAAAGCTGGAGCCAGCAGGGACCAGCCTCTCACCTTTCATCCAACCCGCCCTGCTCTGGGCCGGACACTCTGCCTTCTGCCCTGTCCCCTCGGAACTTAGATGATGTTCCCTCTGCCCACCCAGTGGTCTGTCCTCCAGCTGTGGCACCAGCTTTCCTCTCTCTAACAATTACACACTGTCATTTCTTCCACCTTGAAAAACGCCTCTCTCGAGCCTGTTTCTGTCATCAGCATCACCCCTTTTTCCTCCTTCCACTTCCAGAAATTTTCTGAGTTATCCCTTCCCACTAGGCCCTGTTCTCCCCTGGACTCTCTCCTAAAGCTTCTCTGGTCAGACTGTAGCCTGCACCCGGTCCGGAGGTGTTTGACGCCTCCTCTGGAGTTTTGTGGGCAGCTTTGATGCCTTACCCCTCTCCCCCACATCTGGACAAGCTGATGAGAAAGCCTGCCTGCTGCCTTTCTCTACAAGGATGAATTTCAAACCTTGCAAACAGCGGTTCCTCACTCTGGTCCCACCTCCGAGCCACAACGAAACCCTAAGCCATCCTCCTTTCTCTGGTCTCTAGAGCCATTTGGGACCAGCTAGGGAAGCTGCTCTGCTCTCCGCAGAAACCTCATTCTGGATAATAGGCGGTTTCACACCCTTTCCACGTGTGTGTGTGTGTGTGTGTGTGGCGGGGGGAGGGTGTCATCAGGTACCACATGCTCCTGTTTCTTCTGAGCCCTCTGACTGCCCTTCTCCGTCTGCCTTGCCGGTCCGTCCCTTGCCTCTATGGTGAACTGGGCTCAGACCCAGGGCTCAAGACCTCAGATGGCCCATCTTTTCTGTCTGCATTCACTTCCTCATGATGTCATTCAGAGTTAATAAAAAGCATCTCTGTGGATGACTCTCAAATTCATAACTCTACCCCACATCCCTCCCCTAAAAGTCAGGCTCAGACATTCAAGTCACTCTTCTCAGAACATTTGATTGAAAGTTTAAAATTATTTTTAGTTTGGAAGTAAAATTTGTGAAATTTCAGCTTCACAACTGAGTCTTGGCAATGATATCTAAATTCAAGGTTTTTTGGATCACTTTCCTTTTGGAGTAATCTTTGGATTTTGGAATAATCTTCATAAATGTTCCTTCACATATGACACTTAAGATTTCAGGGCCTCCACAGTTTCATGTACTGATACTTTCAGGTTCTTTAAAAATAGGTGACATTCATTAACCCGGGAATGAAGAAGATGATCCTATTAAAATTAAGTTGGCAGCCACTTTGGGAGGCAGTTGGCGGTTTCTCACAAAACTAAACATACTCTTGTCATACAATCCAGCATTCGCACTCCTTGGTGTTTACCCAAACGAGTTGAAAACTTGTATCCACACAAAAACCTGCACACAGATGTTTATTGCAACCAAGCTATAAACATGAAGCAACCGTTATCCTTCAGTAGGTGATGGATAAATAAACTGTGGTCCTTCCAGACAATGGAGCATGACTCAGAGCTAAAAAGAAATGAGCTTCCAAGCCATGAAAAGCCGTGGAGGAGCCGTAAGTGCATATCACGAAGTGAAGGAAGCCAGTCGATTCCAACCATATGACATTCTGGAAAAGGCAGAACTACGGAGACAGAAAAAGGGTCAGTGGTTTCAGGGGCTGGGGGGTCAGGGCAGGGAATGATGCAGAGGCAGAGCACAGGGGATTTCTAGGGTCATGAAATGCTCTGTGTGATGCTATAATTGTCGATACATGTCGTTATATATTTGTCCAAGCCCATGAATGTGCAACGCTAAAAGGGAACCATAATGTAAACTGTGGATATGGGGGGATAATGACATGTTGATGTAGGTTCATCAGTTTTAACAAGGTACCGCTGGTGGGGATGTAATGATGTGTTGAGAGAAGGCTGTGCATGTTGGGGGGGTAAGGGGTTTAGGGGAAATCTCTGTACCTTCTGCTAAATTTTGCCATGAACTGAAAACTGCTGTAAAAAGTCTTAATTTTTAAAAAACAAGAGAGAAAAACTGCAGTTAGGTCAGCTTGCCCCTGGGCTCAGTGTACTGTGGTGGCTCACCACCCCCCTCAGTGTGGAAGTGGAAGTCTGTCCCCATAAAGATCCCAGAATCGCTGACGGTCAGTGGTCCTGACACCCGGGCCTGTCACGTCATTTACTCGGACACGGCCGGCCTCCTTCTGCGCCCGGGCCTCTATGCTCGGCTCCGTGGGCCCCTCACACCCACTCCTTTATGCCTCATCCTAACACCACCGTGGAGGACGTCCTGGTACCTCTGCAGGCTCTCCACTCTCACCTCCTTGTCCCTAGTTCGTCTTTCCTGTTCATGCTTATCACTGTTCAACATGCTCATACTTCACGTATTTAGCTCATCGTTTTATATATATATATAATTACTTATAAATTAACTTATTAATGTATCCACATACGTTATTTTTCTGTTTTCTTCACAAGAATTTAATCTCCATGAAGTCTGTGATTTTGTTTTGTTCACTGCTGTGTTCCACTGCCTTGCACACTGCGCTCAATAAATATTTGTTAAAGGTACTCGGTGCATTTTTGTTAAATGAATTAAAGAACTTCAATTAACAAAAGTTTAAAAAATGTGGGAGGGTAGACTAAGTGGAGACCCCAAAAGTCTGCAATATTTTAAAGAATTAATTCTGTGAGACTGTATGGAACTAAACATTTTAAGCTGTGAAATATCATTTGGGATATGAGTAACATTTAATTCTAGGTCTCTTTATTTGCCTTATAAGTCAGTAATTTATGTTTGAAAAATCTTTAGGATAGTTCTAGGAGGTTTGTAAATAAGCATAGTATAAGTTGCAGAGGATTTTTTTTCTCTCCCTCTGGAAGTGCTAAGTGCAGAATTTAACTATTAACTGTTTTTCTGATAATGTTCACTACCCAGAACCCCCTCTCTGTTACCCAGATAGGGAGAAGACAAAAGAACACACTTATATCTGGGCATATGTCAGCTCTACAGTTTAGGTTATTTTGGAAGAACATTTTTCTTCTTTACTAAATTAAAGTCTTTTTTTCTCCTGCTCTATTATTATGAAAACCATCCAACCATACTTCAACAATGAGGGTTTTTCATTTTCATCCTGGACCACTAAAAAATTAGAAGACACAATCTAAATATAAGCCTTTAGGTATAAATCACAAAATAGTTGTCTTATAACATCCATAACCGTAACCTGACAATAATGTGCTGAGCGAAATGAAGTACATAGAATTGCGTTCGTCTGAGGAATGATAAATACCCTCACTTTATTATATATCAAAGCTGGTAAAAAGGTACACTTTTGCTAAAATATACATTCTCAAGATAGCTTCACGGTATTATTAAAAATCAAACTAAAATTATGGAGCGGAGGCACCACTTTCACTTCTGCTGTACCTTCAGTGAGTGCTTCACAGAACCTGTTTGTTTCCTGGGTTAGCCATTCTAAATCCTACCTTCTGCCCCCCAGGTCCAACCCTACCTTTAGAAAAGGCTTTCTCTGACAGGGTACACAGCCCTCCTTGGGTACCCGCAGAGGGTTGGTCCAGGACCCCGTGGACACCAGAACCCAACGATGCTCAAGTCCCTTACATAAAATGGCCTAGTATTCGCATGTAACCTACATGCACTTTAAATCATCGCTAGATGGCCTATAATACCTAATACTACAATGTTAATACTATGTACGTATTTGCCAGCTCCGGGCAAATTTAAGTTTTGCTTTTTGGAACTTTCTGGAATTAAAAAAAATATGAATTACCATCATCTTCAAAACACCACCCCTGTGCTCCCCCGTCACCGATGTTTAGGGCCCTGACTGAGGAGCGGGTGGTCCCCTGTTGTCTTTGACATCACTCCTCCCCATTCTCTTCCATGTTTTCATGGTTGAACGACACCTGCTGGTTGGGGTACATATTATAACTTAGTCTTACTTCTGCAAATAACTGTCCTTTTCATGCTTGTTACCACTGTGAGGTTCCTGTCTACATATCCCCTGGTGAGGATTCACAGGCTTTCATGTCCAGAGCATTTCGTCTGTTATTTGAAAGTCACTTTTTCTGGACATGAAACCTTTGGATCATATTTTCTTTCACTGAATTTCTTAAGTATGCTACTTTTCCTGCTGAAGTAAGCATTTCTGCAGAAAATCTAATTTTAATTTTCCTTGTAAGTCACCCTATCTCTTTGCCTACATGCCCAGAAGACTATTTTCTTCCCTTTAAAATTCGGTAACATTGTTTGAATGTTTTGGTGTTGGTCATTCTGGATCAATACTACATGCGAATTCTTTTTGAATATGCAGCTTCAAATTATTTAAAAATTTTATTTAGGAAAGCTTTTATTTTAATTATTGTATTTAATGTTTATCTCTGTTTCTTTGTTTTGGTTTTCATCTTCAGGATTGATATTATGTTGGATATTCTTTGCCTCATTTTAATACTTAACGTTTTTTAAAATTATTTGAGACATATTTTATTTATTTTGATTATATTTTTTCAACTTCTGCTCCTCTTAAGGAATTAACTGTTCTTTTACTAGTTCTCGTGTTCCTTCTAATTTAATATTTATTTTTGTAATAACCTTTCATTTTATTTCCAATTCTTTCTAAGTTCTTTTACTCTAAGTTTTTTAAAAAAATCTTTGTCATTTTTTTTCAGGTTATATATCATTCCCTTGTGTCTTTCAGTTAATTTTAAAAGAGTAGGCTATCATTTTTATATGTTGGTATACTTTCTGGAATAATTTCATGGTCAAAGGAATGTTATTCTGTTCCGTATTCTATTTTGTTTTCTGCCTTACAGAAATTTTGCATAGGATTTGAACTCGATTCTGTTCTACATTTTGTTTTTATCTGAGATTTGTATTTCCAATTTTTGGAGTTCTGATTTAGTTAGAAAGCGTGGCAAAGGAGTCAGGTAATCTAACTTCTTAGAGGTTTGTTTCTGCTGTTCAGAGTTAAAAATTGGTGGCTTGTATTCCGAGATGTTCTGATTCGGTCTCTCTCTGCCCCTTGAACCTGCTTTCTTCCTTTGACTCTGTCATCATCGACTCAGATTTGATTCTGTTCTGAGCAGCTTCCGCTGAGTGCAGACTTGGGGTGTGAAACTCCTGGCTGGTCAGTGTCAGGAGTTCCTGTGGGTCCACAACCTCTCCCCGCTAACTCCTTACTCTGGGACGGTGTCAGCTCCTGTCTACACGTTGCCTCCAGGTGGGTATGCTCGTGGATCCGTCACAAACCCTCTGGACTCTTGATTCTTCCTCTTGTGCTGATTCAGACACACGCAGGTCTTCTGGGTTTAGTGCTTTGTCCCCACTTGTTTGTATTTGGGCGTCTGCGGAGGTAACTGGTCATTTAGTTTGTTGTCAATATTTTCTATGGGTTTTTGGCTTTCCTGTTTCACTGCCAGCTGTATTTTTGTGAGGGGATCCGGAAAGATTGAAAACCTACTCTGATGCCATAGTTTTGAAGAACCTATAATTCTGAAGAATCTAAATTTGGCAAAATATTTTAAAAAATCATAAATACAAATAAATTACTTGACATTATTTTACCATAATATCGTTAAAGAAAAGCACTGTGGATGGAGAAAAAAAGACTATATCTACAAATTCTGTATATTTCAATTAAAAAATAGAGGTGTAAATAGCCTCCAGCAGAATTCATTCTCAGTTTCCCAGAATCCCAGCACATGAGAAATATTTTTCTCAATTCAAAATGGTATATTCTAAAGAGAAACTTCAGTTGCAAGTGTTAACTACTTCAAATTTGTTAAGCAAAAAATGCAACTTTGAAGAAAACTAGAATCAACTTTATTTAAAAATAAATAAATTCTTCAGGAAAAATATAGCATTTTAGAAATAGGTATGTCTAGGAAACTGGTTAAAATATGTGAGTCTGTAGCATATAATAATTATGCAGTTGATTACGTTTCAGCAATACTTTTTTAATGTTCAGAGGCTCGATATAATATTAAAAATTTTTGCTTTAATATAAATAAATCTATACTATTTTTACATAAAAAAACTATCATATAGGTCCATCAATGTAATAAAATCTATTTGTGGGTTAATAAACAAACATGTCAACTAATTAGATAATTTTGATTATTTTGAATGTTCCTTTTATTATGTGATGAATTGGGAGATTGGGATTGACTTATATACACTAATATGTATAAAATGGATAATTAATAAGAACCTGCTGTATAAAAAAATAAAATTAATAAAAAAGGTTTCTTGGTTTGGAAGATCACTTGTATGATTCTGGCAGTAATGGACATTGCAAAACTAGTAGGGTCAACATATGAGAGCCCTTAATAAGATGAAGTATAGCTATTATAACAAGAAATATGTGGGTGTGATCAGAGAGGAATTTACTTGGGGTTGAGATTTTGGTAATTATGTAGTTATTGATAACGACGATGACTTGGGTATAAGCATGAGAATAGGTGGGCTAACCCTGGGAAAGACAACATTTTGAAGGCGAGGGGATAACAAACTTTAAACCTAGGAGGTTGTACTGGTGTTGGTAGGAAGAGGACTAAAAATCAGAGACAGGAGGCACATCTCATCCTTGCGATGCGTGAGAAGGAATGAGAGATTGTGCACAAAGACTGTACATTGTAGTCTCATGGCACGTACTTCATTGGATATTATTTGTCCTCTCAAAGTGAACACATTTATCACACATAAAGTTATCTAAATTTCTCACATCAACTCTTATGTGTTTTGGAGGCTGTAAATCACAAAGGACAAAAAGGAACGGTGAGACCACAGAATACACATAACCTTAGATGTTGAAATGCAACAGAAAAACTTCCATCCATGAGGATAAAGTGTAAAGAAGCAGGTCAAACTAGGTTTAGAAAGCTCTCTCCCTTAACTGGGGTATCTAATACAGGTCCTCCAATTTCTTAAGACTCCCTCACAAAAAGTAGTCTATATCTGTATCTATTAATCATATTAAACTTTCGTGAAGCATGTTAAGCACGTGTGCCAAAACTTTACATTTATGACTTAATTAACATAATAATTCAGTGGAATAATTTGGTCACTGCTTCATAAGAGAACTGAGGTTTACAGTGACTGGGAAATCTGTCCCGTGTCATGTCGTCAGTAGAAGTTACGACTTGCATTAAAATTCTCATATGTTAGAGAATGAGCTCTTTTCATTACGTCATGCTGCCTACCACTTTACATTTTTGTGCAACTTTTCAAAATTTTAATCCTTCTAATGTCAACATTTCTACGTGTACGTGACAAATATTCCCCCATTTTCCGTCATTGAGATATAAGGACTAATAATATAAACTCAGCATATTGAAATATTTGAAATGGCACGAGAAGTAACACTTTCCCTAAAATTTCCAAAATACGAGTTATTCATTAAAGAATTACAAGAGAATATCAACTGATTGCCACAAATATTGACATTTAACATATACATTCATGTGCAAAAAAATATCCTAGGTTTTGTGTGGAAAATTAACTGTAGGATCACAAAGTTCAAAACCCAAATATATGATAAGCCAGACAGTGGAGACAAGAAAGGGGGACCATAAATGTAAACGTGTAAATACAGCAGCGTGGCGCTCTTGCAGAATTTATTACGTGTGCAAATATGTGTAATGTCAAACGCCGATAAAATATATATGTTATATGTAGATTATTCTTCCACATCAATTTTGTAAGCAAGTAGAAAAGTGTATATTGGGCGATGATGATGCAAACAAACGAACTCATAATGAGTTCAATCACTTACCCCCAGATGAGTCTCACTAACTGAGACCTGTAATAAATACAAGTTTGCAGAAGTGGAATGGGTTGACTTTGGAAATGAGTTAGTTATTACCTATCACTGAAATTGACTTCCAAAGTGATTATTTAATTGTTAGTCCACATGTAAATGTAAAACGTGTAAATGTGACTCCATAAATGTGACTTTCGTATGTCCAGTTCTTTTTCCAAGTGATTTGTTTGAATGTTTTGAAGACTTCTTACCCATCCTCATCCACCAGAATACTAATGCCACAGTGATATCTACTGTAAAAGGTGCATTTAAATAGCAACTCTTAAGATCAGTCTTGACTCAGAAAATTTTGCACAAAGACAGTACTGAGACATGGCAGATGAGAAGAAATTCCTGAACTTGGTGGGCCACGTGGATGGCATCTGACAAAAATCATAGAGAGGTGGATTGGGCAAAGGATAGGAATAAAAATGGGAGTAGGTTATAGTAAAGTCTGATGAGCTTTTTCACAGCCTTTCCTGAATTTCTCATGAGATGGGGTAGCTGTGCAGCCAACTGCATCTAAAGAAAAAACACTAAAATGATGACTGTGTTTGTGTAGCCAGGGCTTAGAAGGTCACGTCTCTTTTATTCTTATTTTGTTGAGACTTTGCATTACGAAAAGGTGTTGGAATTGTCAAATAATTTTTCTGAATCTGTTGAGATGATCCGGTGGGGTTTTCCCCTTTATTTTATTCATATGCTGTATTGCATTAATTGATTTTGAGCTGCTAAACAAACCTTGTGTTCCTGGGATAAATCCCTTTTTGTATACTGCTGAATTCAGCCTAGTTGTATGTTGTTTAGGATTTGTGCCTCTTTATTCATGAGGTGTTGGTTTACTGTTTGCCTGTGATGTTCATGTCTGGCTTCCTTCCCCTGTCCTTCTTCTGGAACGCCCATTACGCATACTTTCATTCTTCTCTCTTTGTGTTCTTTAGACTAGATAATCTCCGTTGATCGGTTTTCAAGTCACTGATTCTTTGTTCTGTCTTCTCAAATCTGCTGTTGAGCACCTCTATTGAATTTTTCATATCGGTTATTGTATTTTTCAACCCGAGAATTCCTATTTAAACTTTTCATCTTTTCTTTCTCTTTGACATTCTGTACTGGTTGAAACATTATTCTGATACTTTATTTTGCTTCTTTAGACATTGTTTCCTTAGCTCCTTGGATGTATTTTGTAAACAGCTGAGTTGCAGTTCTTATCTAGACCTTCCTCAGGGACATTTGTGTTAATGTCTTCTCCTCTGTGTATGAGCTATACTTTCTTTTTTCTTTGCATACCTCGTACTTTGGCATTGAAGACTAGACATTTTGAATAGTTTGTTTTGGCAAGTCTGCAAATCAGATGCTCTCTTTGAGAGTTTTTAAAGTATTTATAAACTTCTCATTTCACAGACGTTCCTCTCTAGTTTTCAGTTAGTCTGTTGTTTGCCCTGTTTCCTAGGACCTCAGGCAGCGGCAACTAAAACCTCTGGCTGTAAGTGTTTCCAACACATGCAACCACCCCCCTTCCAGCTGGGTGACAGCTTTGGCACCGGGCAAGCTCTGAGTCAGGGGAGTAAAGATAGGCCGTTTGAGCCAGGCTTCTGTGGAGCCACCGGACCGGTCCAAACAAGTACTTACACATCTTTGTAAATGGGGTCTGTTCGGCTCCTTATGCTACTACTGGGAATGTGGGCTGGTATTTTCAAAGCCACCATGAAGTTGGGAAACAGAAGATGGGAAGGAGGCAAGTTAAAATGCCACAAATGTCACTGTTCTCACCAAGACTCAGTTGGTTTTTTTTGAGTAAGCACAATCTAGGTTGCTGAAAGCCTTTCGGTACTCTCAAATATTGATACTAACGGGCTTTTCCAGTTTTTTTGTTGCTTTTTTGGAAGGGACAGTTTCAGAGTTCCTTACTCTGCCATTTGCTGATGACTCTATGGTTTTTAATTTGTAACTTTTTTTTTCCCTCTCACTGCTGTGGCCTCTCCCATTGCGGAGCACAGGCTCCAGACGCACAGGCTCAGCGGCCATGGCTCATGGGCTTAGTTGCTCCGCGGCATGTGGGATCCTCCCGGACCGGGGCACGAACCCGTGTCCCCTGCATTGGTAGGCGGACTCTCAACCACTGCGCCACCAGGGAAGCCCTAATTTGTAACTTTTAAATCATAATTTAATCAACTAAGAAATTATTATAACCTGTGCAGCTAATACTTTATCTGAGAGGTCTATAGACTTTTAGAAAAACATATTAAATGTTAATGTACTGTGTCTAAACAAAAATCATATAAGGAAGGTCTCCATCGTTTTAAAAATTTAATTTTCATTTTCCTGGGGATATTTATGTGCATTATCTTTCAAGGCATAGATATATCCTATAAGACTTCCAGTCCTGTAAATGTATACCAAAAAATATATGAAAAATTATTACAGGACTCTTCTTTGCTAGTTCTTTTGTGTTTAATATAACGATTAAATAGGAAGAAGTATCAGCATATATAAAAAATGACTATTGAACGGGGAATTAATGTTTTTCTGTCTCTTCTGAAGCGTAACAGGTAGTTATGCTGTAGACATATGAAAAGGTGGAAGGAAAAAATGACAAGCAGATAGGAACCAGGCATGAAAAATAAAGAGTAATTAGTTTATCACATGTTGAAATTTTATGTTTAAGAAAGAGGAAACATTTAGTTGGCAGAGACTGTGAGATGAACGATTTCCAATTTGATGCTAAAATGAACAAAAGATCATCTCTCAAGGGTGGCTGATGGAAGCGTGGTTGCTTCCAAATGTGAGGATGACTCAGAAACACTCTTCTTGTAAGAAAGTCACGATTTCCTGGAATTATGATACTCTCAAGTAACTAGTGAACAGTATTTTAAACAGGAAAAATGGCAACTCCATTGCATTAAAAATAACTCCGAAAAGCTAATCCTTTTATTCCCACTGTCAAAAGCAGAAAGAATGAATCAGTTTGGATAGGTCCTATCGAATACCCTGTTTAAATGAATACAGCAAATAATGTAAATGCTCCATGGCTTTCTTTCTATTATTAAAAAAAGTCATCTAGATAATAGGCAATTTCATTAAGTCAGCTCAGCCAGTGTGCATTTTTATATCTTAAAAAGAAGACTTTAGATCATATATTTTTGTAAAATCACCTTTTCCTTGTTTCGAAAAACAACATGTCAACGTGACTTTATACCATTTTGAGTATAGAATAGTCTAAGCTGATAAGATGGTCAAACGTTACCTACATGGTTAACTCAAAACCTTTGAATTTCTCCTTATCAATCACCACGTATCAGAAAATAAAGGGACTATGAAATTATGCTGTCAGAGTAATATAATACTGAACACACACACACACACACACACACACACACACGAGACATCATTAAGATCCCAATGGGAGCACAATTAGAGAACATTTAAAAGGAATTTATTACTTTCTACAAAATGTGGTTTCTCTGTTTTCCTAAACAAGTCTTCTTTGAGAAGAATATAAAATAAGTGCTTGTACTTCACAGAGGCTTATATATAAGACAGTGGGAGGAAAGTTAAGTTAGAATGAGCAGCTGAATGCTGTCTTCCATGTAGTAGAAAGTATTACAAAACACTGAGGAGACACTGGGACTTAGAGAGTCAGGCTGTGCCATTCCCCGTAAGGTGTATCTGGGCATCAGCGGCCTCATCCCGGCCCAGGTGGGGCTGACCTGCATCCACGTGCTCTCCAAGACTTTCCAGGTGCTGGTCGCCTGCAGAAAGGAAAAGCCAAAGAAAAATGTGCCTAGCTCTTGTTCTGTTAAAATATTGAGCAACGTATATTTTAAACAATCTACTGGTTTGTTCTCTGGGATTGATCTGTAACTTACATCATCTTAGTCATTTAAAAGTAAATAAGGCCATTTATGACCCATGAGCAAGATGACAGGCATTAAATTTATTTTTTAAAAATTGCTCGTGTGACATATAATTGGTATTTAATATTAATATCTGTGCCAGGTTTTTAGTCCTAAAAATCTGTAATGGTGTCTCCTAAAAATGAAAATCCCTCTTTTGGTTTGAAAACGTGAGATTCTGATTTTCACTGAAAGAAGCATGTGGAAAAAGCAATCGAATGCATTAAAGGAAGTGACACAAAGATTAAAGAACAGGACGTATCATACACTCAACAGAAAACTCCAATATTTAAATTTATTAATGACATCCACATACTATTACTTTTGTCTCTATGGTTATATTTTTTGGGTACCTTTGACTTTTAATTTAAACATTTAGTGTTCAAACTTTTATACTAGTGATGGATTCCATAAATTTTAATGTTTAATAAAATCATATGGAGAGAAAGTAATTTTGAACACCTTGAATAAATGCAAAGATTTAAAAAAAAAGGTCAAATGTTTTATTATACATTTTAATGTTATTTTAATCATTTCATTTCCTTATTCTAGTGTCACTTTTAAATTTATTTGATTTCATAAGTACATAGAAATATTTTATATTACAACTTATTACCTCTTGAGTAATGATCAGTAGCAGAAGTGCATCATTATAACAAATATTTTATTTTGAATGTGTAAATGCACCTATTAAATGTGAACCACATAGACTGAAAATCTATCTTTGAATGTATAAAAGTTTGAAACCACACCTCTTGTGTGCATTTCTGATCAGGAAAATTTAGAGTAAAAACTTTTAAAACATAGATTCATATGCAGAATAAGACTCCATGGATGTTAAAAAGTGGAAGACAGAGATAAACTGACTAGTTGCACACTTATCATAGACAAGGCAGTATTGTGAATAGTTTTGATGAAATAAAAATAAGGTATTTACATTGTGCTCCTGGAAATTATCCTCCAAGAAAATGGAAAATACAAAAGAAGCAGCACGTTTCTTCCTCAAAGATATTTCAAATATGTTTGAAGCAAAGCTTCCTGGACAGTTTTTTTTTTGTTTATTTTCTTGATTTGATTTTTCAGCCTGAAAATATAAGTAACTTTTATTGATATGATAACCCATAGCTCTCTTGTTTAGACTTTGGGAACTTCATGGTGAGAATCTATGGAGCAAATAAATAATCCTTTTTCTTCTCCTTAATTCGGAACCATTGAGAAATGTGATGGCGAGACAGATGGAGCCCAACCCCCTGCTCATTAGCAAGAAAGCAGACTGAGAGCGTGATTTCCTCTCCACGGACGCAGGGACTTGCTCAGAACCCACCCAAGTCAGACGGACACCCTTAGCCCACAGGCCTCGCCCGTGGGGCAGAGACCGCCTGACCGCAAATGTGTGGAATCGAGCACCAGAGCACCTTTGACAGACGGGCTGCATCTAAAATGCAAACCGAAAGAGCCTAAGCCTGATATTCAATTTCTTCTTCCACACTCATGTCTTAGGCAGGTCGCTGCGCCCTGAGGCGTGGGGAGGGAAGAGGTGGCAGGAGCAGCTGGGCTATTTCTCGTATTTGCTTCTTCTGGCGGTGAGTTCTTGGGTGGCAACAGGAGGATGGAAGGTAAAGCCCATCACACCTATACAGTGCCCCCGCCCCCCGAGTTCTGGAGACTCTCAGAGCCCTTCTTCCTGTCCCAGCTCTGCAGGGACAGCAGCTGTGGTCTCCCTCAGACTGGGAACAAGTGTTGTAAATTTATACTCAACTGTTAGAAGATGTGAACTTTGCTTGGAACCCAGATCAAAGCGGGTTTGCAGCCCATGTGGGACAGAAAGCATTTAATAGATGTCAGGATGTCAAATTTGGATATTGCTTTATTTAATATGTGCGTTAGAACACTCCATACTTTTCAATTCTATTGCGAAAACCACAGTTTACATCAAAGAGCGTAAACATAACAGGTATCTGTTTTAAAATAAACATTACTGATAATTGTTCCTTTGGTGTAACGTAAAACAAAGCTTCTGTCACCACGTTGTATAAGCCATCTTCCAGTCTGAAAAGAGTCTAATATTGGTCCTTAAAATGCAGAAAGCCGCTTACTTCAGTCAAAGGATTACTGACACCTGGAGTTGGAAGAAATATTAAGATCACCTGGTTCAAATCGTTTTTTTTTTTTCCCACTGAAATCCAGAAGCCCACACAAGTCAGCTGGTTTTCAGACGTAAACTCATGATAGTTTAGGCCCAGAACTCCATTTTCCTCATCTGAGTCCAGTGGTCCTTCTAATTTACGATGACGCAATCTATATATTTTCAAATGAACTACGTTATTGAAGAATAAATGATAGAGAGGAGTGCACAAATTGTAAGTATCCAGCTCCACGTGTTTTCACATGGTGAGCACAGCCCTGTGATCCCCACAAATCAGGAACCGTCGGCTCCCCCTGCACCCCACACACCCCACTACACCCTGGGGAGGTAAAGCCTCTGGGTGTCTGTCACCAAAGTAATCCTCCCCCCTTATTTCATCTAAGTTCAACCACGGAGTCAGCACTCTTCATGTCTGGTCTCTCACTCAGTGCCACGTGGCGAGAGTCTTCCCTGTTTTTTGCACATGGCCTGTGTTTGTTGACGTATAGTGCAGGCTGCTATCTCTTGTGCGGTTCCTGTGTGCACAAATCAAAAAGGTCCCCGACAACACGGTTCAAGTTTCAGTGTCCGTGACTATGAATTGTGAGTATTGGCACGAACTGGAACCTTCCATGCTCGACAGCTGTCCACAAATCACTGAGGCACCGCAGGTCACCGACCGTTCCTGTCCTTCCTTCTGAGCACCTCAGTCGTCACCGTGAGTCTAGCATCTAGTTCGTGCACAGACAGCCAAGTGTGCGGCTGTGCTTGGGTGATGAACCACATGGCATCCTACAAAAGGAATGATCAAGAGAGATCACTGTGGGGCTTCCCTGGTGGCGCAGTGGTTGAGAGTCCGCCTGCCGATGCAGGGGACACAGGTTCGTGCCCCGGTCCGGGAAGATCCCACATGCCGCAGAGCGGCTGGGCCCATGAGCCATGGCCGCTGAGCCTGCGCGTCCGGAGCCTGTGCTCCGCAACGGGAGAGGCCACAACAGTGAGAGGCCCGCGTACCGCAAAAAAAAAAAAAAAAGAGAGAGGACACTGTCCCATCAAAGACAGAAGTGCAGCAAAGGTGAGAATGTGAAAGTGAGGTGGGTTGTGAGGAGAAGATTTGGAAACGGCAAAGGCAAAGCAGCAATCGGAGGAGACCCAGGCCTGCGTGAAGTGATGGCCTAGACCCCACTGAGGAAGGGTCACAAATACAAGCAATAAAAAAGCAAAGTCCCTTTAACATTTTTCATTTTCTTACCCTAGGATGGAAAGCTGCTTATGGTAGAAATGGAGTGTTTGATTCTCGTGGTCAGTGGAATAATGGCCCCCAAAGATGTCCCTGCCCCAGTCCCCGGAACGTGTGACGTGCAGCTGACATGGCAGAGGGGTTTTGCCGTCGAGATTAAGTCAAGGGTCCTGAGGTGGGGAGCATGCCCTGGATCACTTCCTGGGTCCAGAGTCATCACAGGGTCTTCAGGAGGGTCAGAGTCAACAAGGGATTATGCAGGTGGGCCCAGTCTCATCACGTGAGTCCTCAAAAGTGGATAAAAAGTGGATAGAGGCGAATATGACTATGGAAGAATCGTCCGAGAGAGGCGATGCTGCCAGTTCAAAGGCAGAGGAACAGGGCTGAAAGCAAGGAATATTCGCAGCTTCTAGAAGCTGAGAAA
This sequence comes from Delphinapterus leucas, assembly GCF_059928025.1. NCBI lineage: Eukaryota > Metazoa > Chordata > Mammalia > Artiodactyla > Monodontidae > Delphinapterus > Delphinapterus leucas. The sequence goes on from NC_143134.1 coordinate 8,588,901, forward strand.
GGCAAGAGGACAGACTCTCTTCTAGAGCTTCCAGAAAGGATCCCAGCCCTGCGGACATCTGGATTTTAACCGAGTCACACCTGTGTTCAGCTTCTAACCTACAGAACTGAAGACAATCATGTTGCACTAAGCGTGTGATAACTTGTTACTGTGGGCAATATAAAACCAAGACACTGATACTGTGAATTGCATGCCGTCTGGCAGAAATCTTTCCTGTTTGGGGAAGATAACTTTGCAGAATTGAAATAGGATTTAAGTGGATTTGTAGGTAAAATAGCTGGCTGGAAAATGTTGGCGCTGCTGGCATTGCAGCCACAGGAACTTGATAAAGGCAAACATTGACGTAAATGAGGAAAATGGTTGTGAGAGGACCGAGGTGACCCAGAGAAAGGGGCAGAGGAAAGTTCTCAAATAAAGGAAAGCTCAGAGAAAGTTCACGATACTGCACACTTCCTGATAACCTCTACTTCGTGAAAATGACAACTTTTGCTGTGTGGAAGACAATATTCACAGAAGACCAGCCACAGACTAGGACAAAATACTTGCAAAAGACACGTCTGATAAAGGGGCGTTATCCAAATTATACAGAGAACCCTTTAAACCCCCAAATAAGAAAACAAACAACCCAATTAAAAATGGATCAGAGGGCTTCCCTGGTGAGGCAGTGGTTGAGTCCTCCTGCCGATGCAGGCGACGCGGGTTCGTGCCCCGGCCTGGGAAGATCCCACATGCTGTGGAACGGCTGGGCCCGTGAGCCGTGGCCGCTGAGCCTGCGCGTCCAGAGCCTGTGCTCCGCAACGGGAGAGGCCACAACAGGGAGAGGCCCGCGTACCGCAAAAAAAAAAAAAAAAAAAAAAAGGATCAGAGACTTGAACAGACTCCTCAGCAAAGATGTCCCAATGGCAAAAAGCACCTGAAGGGATGTCATCAGGGATTCATGTGGCTTTTCCGTGGGCAAAAAGCTCTTTAGAAAAGATGAGGATGTTTCTAGCAGCCAAGTCTGAGTCAATGCGGACAGGTCGACGGGGGATGAGCAAACAGAGACGCGGCCCCGCGCGGCAGGGCCTGGGCTACTGCAGCTGCAGGTGAGCAGACGTGCTAAGAGGCACTTCAACAGAGAGAACTTTTAGATCACTTAAGTATCGAAGCCAAGTTGCAGTAACATTGTTTACACCTGTGTTACTTTTGTTTTTCAGCCGGGTCTTCAAAGGAACCCAGTTGCACGTGGGTTAAATTGGGCCCAAGGAGGAAGTCAGTGCCTTGGCTGAGGCCGGTGTCCTGCTCAGTGCTCCCAACAGGAGGACGAAACTCCACGACCTCCTGCTTCCCCGGGCCGTTCACCAGGTTTGCACTACCTCTGTTTTTTTCTGTCATTATTATAATTTGTTTCACTGTATGAATGTTACTGAATGGTTTTGCAATACTGAGGTGGGCTGGTGTTAAAAATGGTCAAATACTCTACGTACGCAGTGATACACAGGCATCTTCTCAGACGTACGCGCCCTGTGAAGGTTGATTCACTTACACGGCACGTCATGCTCTGGCCCGTTTCCCTCTGTGATGGTCTGAACTCTTAACAAAGCTGCTTCCTAAGTCCTGGGTGATGCCAGGTAGCGGCCTGGTGATGGTGGCTCTGAGATGAGCACAGCGGGTGGTGATTTGAGGTGATGGATCCAGCTGGGGTTTGCAGTTGAGGCTGTTCAGTTCCCATTTTCTCTATGAAAAAAAAATAATTGAATTGATTCTCGTAGAGCTTGTCGGAGAGCTTCAAGTGTCTGTCCTTCCACTGTAAGAGGGGAAGGACCAGTTGTGATGGGCAGCTTTTTCCTCAGGGCAGAACTTGGCCCAATGCCCCTATCCGTGGTTCACGCCCAGGACGATCCTGCCTTACATTCTGATCAAAAATTGTTCCTAAATCAAACTTTGAATTGATGCCCCAGCTCTGAGGTTTGCTGACTGTGTAACCTGGGAAGTCACGTGATGTGTGTAGACCTGAGCTTCCCTTCGTTTAAAATCAAGGTGGTTAATAGAGGCAAAGATCAGATTAGCGATTGATGGGGACGGGGGGAGGGGGATTGAAAGTATCTGGTCAGTGGGTATGGGGTATTTTGGCGGGGGTGATGGTGATGAAAATGATCTGGGGCTAGAGCGTGGTGCTGTCTGCCCAACACTGTGAAGGTACTAAAAGCTGCTCAGCTGTACACTTTAACATTGTTAAAGTGGTGAATTTTATATTATGTGAATTTTATCTCAAAAAATATAAGGTGGCTGTACTGCATGATATTCAAGATCCCTGAGAAAAACTTCTCTCTGCACTTTGGCGCACGAAGACCTTTGTCCTAAGTAACATCTGATGCTTTAGCACACAGGATGGGAGTCCCTGCATCTGGGTGAAGTCTACCATGGTTTTATAAATTTTGGCTGCCAAATTTGGGGCATTGGCTTGAATTTGGTTTAGATTTACTGACACGCCTTTGAGGAACATTGAAATAAGTCTGACATGAACTGGATTCAGTTCCAAGAGGATCGAAACAATCCTTCCTGCTCCCGGGACTCTGACCATGCCCTTCATTCTACCCGTGGAGCCTGAGGGGCAGGACAGCAGCCCCCAGACTCAGGGAGCCAAGGGTCTACATGGTGGCCTCCCGGTCAGACAGTGGGGATGCCTTAGTGGGTAAAATTAAGTAAAGGGAGTAGTCATAGCTGCCTGTTTATTCTTTCTTTGCTAAAGCTTACTTCGTGTTTATTTTTCAAAAATTCAATTAATATATCAGAATATTTTGTTTATCCTGCATAGCCCTTCTTCGCACACTTACTTAGGAAAGGCACAAGCGTATTGCTGTGTTAGCTCACTTTCCAGAACCCAGCTCTCCTGAGGCCAATGCTACGCCTTCCAACTAATATTGGCCATTTTCTCTACGTCCAAACTGGGCCCAGGAGACCAAGCAAATCAGTAAATATGCTAATGCATATTTGAAATGCAAAGTTTTTATTTATATATAAAGGTTATTATACATACGTCCATATGTACACACACATAATGTTTACGATTGTTTGTATTTGAAAAATATTTTCTATGGTTTTCCATCATGGTTTCTAAATGGCGTTATCTTTTCAGACATCAGAGAGCACCCTGCACGTCATATACAGGCAGGAAATGCTTTTTGAAAGACTGGCTGAAAGAAAATCCTTGAGTTGCTTCAATCAATTTTAAAGCAAAAGAAATGTTGTAGTTTCTGTGAGAGAGCCTGTGTGTGAGTCTGTGTGTGTGTGAGTCTGTGTGTGTGTGTGTGTGTGTGTGTGTGTGGACACTCAGTTGAGTAATTACGGCTGTCCCTTGTGGAGACCACCCGCTGGGCTCGCACGGTCCACCGCGTTCCGTATCTTTCCTGTTTCGTTTCTGTAAAGGTCTCCTTACACTCTCACCGGCTGGGTCCCTCCTCTGACATGAGGAGCCTCGCTTTCTTTTCAAGCAGTTTCTCCCATCTCTGTTGCTGCACTTTGTCAGCTTTATGCCACAGTTGCCATTGCAAATAATGAGAGGAGTGTGGAGCACAGGAGCGTCTGAGAGTGTTCTTCTCAGGGTGCGCACGGTTCCTTTATAGAATCACAGTGAGGTGGTTAAGGCGTAATCAACAGGCTTTAATATGATTGCTTTGATTATTATTTAATGTTGATTTCTAGAAGTCGTAATAGTCGATGGCCTGTCTTTAAAAATCAGTGAAGAGTAAGAAGGGTATAAATACTCCTTTCGGTCTTCTCTCATTGTGTGCGAGTCGAGGTTTTATTTTTCCTTTTAGAACGCCAAATAGTTTTCAGTTTAACATACAACATACTGCATTTTAATGAAAACTTGAGAAATGCTGCATATTTGTAGAAAGACTTAACTTGCTTTTTCTCTGTGCCATGTGTATGATTGGCTTTATTTTCATTTCTAACAGCAAGGAGACCCACACCTGACTGGGAGTAATCTCATGGAAAGGGGTTTATGCCACCAGTTACTAAACCGAAGTCCTTCCCCCCCTCCAAAGTTTTGTTCTTTTTTTTTTACTTTTTCCCCACAAATATTCATAATGATAAATCTCATTTCTATCTGGCTCTCATTTAATTATAATTTAAGATTTGATCTGTCCCTTAAGTTCTCACAAGATGGATGCCCTACAGGGAAAGGCTGTAAAGCAACAAGCCCCAGGTTCCCATCCAGACTCAGTTATATAATTGGAACGGTGACTTTGGTTCAATCACTTAATTTTCAGAAAACTCAATATTCTCACCTGGGGTATAATTAAAAATGACACCCACCTCAAAAGTTTTTTCAAGTTTATATTGCATAATGTCTGTAATATCCTTTTACGTGTCATAAACTGGATCCAATTCAAGCTGACCGTTCATCCTAACCACTGAGAAGGGCATTGCACCAAGACCCATATCTGAAAGATCAGGGCAGACAGTATCAGGGGAAGGCCTAACACAGCACTGGCTGGTGTAACGCTGCCTCTTCTGTAACCTTAGACCATTTAAGGCTTTTTAGAAAAGTTTTAAAAAATGTTATTGAAGTATAGTTGATTTATAATGTTGTGTTAATTCCTGCTGTACAACGTAAGTCTTAATATCTTTATCTGTAAAGAGAGAGATGATAAAGTTCAACTTATAGGGCTATCGTTAGGATTAAATGAGATAAATCCTAGTGCAGTTTGGCATATGCTAAGTGGTCAGTACAGTTAAGCGATTACTTTTCTGTTTCCTGAGCTGTGGATGTCCAGGCTCTGCTCTCTGCCAGTCTCCAGACGAAGCCATACTGCCAATCCAGGGATCTGGTTGTGACTACAGAACCAGTGTTTGCTGTGTTTATAGGTGCTCTTCTGTTCCCCAAGACCAGATTTTCTGGTCTGTATAAACCACTAGCAAAGTGAAGCAGCCGGCGTGTTGAGGTCATCCAAGTGATTGGACGTATTTGAAACACATCTAAATCTCAAAAGCTGGTAATAATTGCTTGTGAATGATCAAAGTGGTCTACATTATTCCATCATTCTAAGGGGAATCTGGTTCTATTCTCCTCAGTTTCTTTAACTAACTTTAACTAGACTGACAGTACTGTCCAAGAGCTTGTTTAAGACTTCAATTCTATACTAACTTGGTACTTAAGGACTTAAAAATATCCAAGTATATTTTAATTAGCATACCAGTGTTAAATGTTCATTAAGTGCTCGAAAACAGTTATTAAGTATTTAAATTTTTTTCTGAAATATGATATATAAGTTTGAGTTGAAAAGTATTTGATAATGAAAAAGGAATACCAGTACCCTTCTATCCAGTTGCCCATGATATATCAACGATATAACAAAAATGACACCTCCATGGCTTAAAGGGAGCAAAGATTTTAGTTTCTTAGTTGGAATTTTCTAAGGATATTCTACAATTCTTAATGTGGCAAAATAGTAATGAAAAAGCAGGACCTTACTATCTCTACTTTGTATTTACGGAATTGTAGGTTTTTATTCAGAATCCAAAGGTACTTTGGAGGATTAAGATCTGTTTGCTTTGGGTGAGCTAACTTAAAGTGGTGATAAAAATCAGTTATCGTGCAAATGGGTTTTTGCTGTTTAAAAATATCATTTTTCTATTTTTGTAAAAGTTTAATTATAAACTATAAGTCTATGGAAAAGCTGACTTTATTAACTCTAGGAAATGCTAACTAGAAAATTACAAGTCTCAACGTTCAGGAGAACTAAGCTATCACATTAGCCAAGTATTGTGAGAGTAAAGTTAGTCCCTCTTCAACTGCATGTTGTCTATATTAGGACTGATTAAAGCGTCTTTCTAAATCTTTCACCTAATTTCGAGTCAATTAAAAAATTACAACTTTCTGATTAATTTCCAGTTGTTTTAAAAATATCATTTTGATCCAGGTGAAATTGTGGAATTAGCTTAATTGACAAATTAATATTTTTATCATACTCTATTATTAATTTGAAGGTAGATATCCTTAATTAAACCAATCATGTATGAGTAACTAAGTATTAAGCCTGAAACACTGTATATTTATTTATTTTTTAACATTTTTATTGATTTGCTTTACAGTGGTGTGTTAGTTTCTGCTTTATAACAAAGTAAATCAGTTATACATATACATATATCCCCATATCTCTTCTCTCTTGTGCCTCCCTCCCTCCCACCCTCCCTATCCCACCCTTCTAGCTGGTCACAAAGCACCGAGCAAATCTCCCTGTGCAATGCGACTGCTTCCCACTAGCTATCTATTTTACATTTGGTAGTGTATATATGTCCATATATACACTACCACTGTTTCACTTTGTCCCAGCTTACCCGTCCCCCTCCCTGTGTCCTCAAGTCCATTCTCCAGTAGGTCTGCATCTTTATCTGCATCGTGCCCCTGGGTTCTTCATGACCTTTTTTTTTTTTTGATTCCATATATATGTGTTAGCATACGGTATTTATTTTTCTCTTTCTCACTTACTTCACTCTGTATGACAGACTCTAGGTCCATCCAACTTCACTCTGTATGACAGACTCTAGGTCCATCCACCTTGCTACAAATAACTCAATTTCGTTTCTTTTTATGGCTGAGTAATATTCCATTGTATATATGTGCCACATCTTCTTTATCCATTCATTTGTCAGTGGACACTTAGGTTGTTTCCATGTCCTGGCTATTGTAAATAGAGCTGCAATGAACATTGTAGTAATGACTCTTTTCGAATTATGGTTTTCTCAGGGCATATGCCCAGTAGTGGGATTGCTGGGTTGTATGGTAGTTCTATTTTTAGTTTTTTGAGGAACCTCCCTACTGTTCTCCATAGTGGCTATATCAATTTACATTCCCACCAACAGTGCAAGAGAGTTCCCTTTTCTCCACACCCTCTCCAGCATTTATTGTTTGTAGATTTTTTGATGATGGCCGTTCTGACTGGTGTGAGATGATATCGCATTGTAGTCGTGATTTGCATTTCTCTAATGATTAGCGATGTTGAGCATTCTTTCATGTGTTTGTTGGTAATCTGTATATCTTCTTTGGAGAAATGTCTGCTTAGGTCTTCTGCCCATTTTTGAATTGAGCTGTTTTTTTTTTTTTGATATTGAGCTGCATGAGCTGCTTATAAATGTTGGAGATGAATCCTTTGTCAGTTGCTTCATTTGCAAATATTTTCTCCCATTCTGAGGGTTGTCTTTTTTGACTTGTTTATGGTTTCATTTGCTGTGCAAAAGCTTTTAAGTGTCATTAGGTCCCATTTGTTTATTTTTGTTTTTATTTCCTTTTCTCTAGGAGGTGGGTCAAAAAGGATCTTGCTGTGATTGATGTCATAGAGTGTTCTGCCTATGTTTTCCTCTAAGAGTTTTACAGTGTCTGGCCTTACATTTAGGTCTTTAATCCATGTTGAGTTTATTTTTGTGTATGGTGTTAGGGAGTGTTGTAATTTCATTCTTTTACATGTAGCTGTCCAGTTTGCCCAGCACCACTTATTGAAGAGGCTGCCTTTTCTCCTTTGTATATTCTTGCCTCCTTTATCAAAGATAAGGTGACCATATGTGCGTGGGCTTATCTCTGGGCTTTCTATCCTGTTCCATTGCTCTATATTTCTGTTTTGTACCAGTACCATAGTGTCTTGATTACTGTAGTTTTGTAGTATAGTCTGAAGTCTGGGATCCTGATTCCTCCAGCTCCATTTTTATTTCTCAAGATTGCTTTGGCTATTTGGGGTCTTTTTTGTTTTCATACAAATTGTGAAATTTTTTTGTTCTAGTTCTGTGAAAAATGCCAGTGGTAGTTTCGTGGGGATTGCATTGAATCTGTAGATTGCTTTGCGTAGTATAGTCATTTTCACAATGTTGATTCTGCCAATCCAAGAACATGGTATATCTCTCCATCTGTTTGTATCATCTTTAATTTCTTTCATCAGTGTCTTATAATTTTCTGTATACAGGTCTTTTGTCTCTTTAGGTAGGTTTATTCCTAGGTATTTTATTCTTTTTGTTGCAATAGTAAATGGGAGTGTTTTCTTAATTTCACTTTCAGATTTTTCGTTGTTAGTGTATAGGAATGCAAGAGATTTCTGTACATTAATTTTGTATCCTGCTACTTTACCAAATTCATTGATTAGCTCTAGTAGTTTTCTGGTAGCGTCTTTAGGATTCTCTATGTATAGTATCATGTCATCTGCAAACAGTGACAGCTTTACTTCTTCTTTTCCAATTTGGATTCCTTTTATTTCTTTTTCTTTTCTGATTGCTGTGGCTAAAACTTCCAGAACTATGTTGAATAATAGTGGTGAGTGTAGGCAACCTTGTCTTGTTCCTCATCTTAGTAGAAATGGTTTCAGTTTTTCACCATTGAGGATGATGTTGGCTGTGGTTTGTCATATATGACCTTTATTATGTTGAGGAAAGTTCCCTCTATGCCTACTTTCTGGAGGGTTTTTATCATAAATTGATGTTGAATTTTTTTGAAAGCTTTCTCTGCATCTATTGAGATGATCATATGGTTTTTCTCCTTCAATTTGTTAATATGGTGTATCACATTGATTGATTTGCATATATTGAAGAATCCTTGCATTCCTGGAATAAACCCCACTTGGTCATGGTGTATGATCCTTTTAATGTGCTGTTGGATTCTGTTTGCTAGTATTGTGTTGAGGATTTTTGCATCTGTATTCATCAGTGATATTGGTCTGTAATTTTCTTTCTTTGTGGCATCTTTGTCTTGTTTTGGTATCAGGGTGATGGTGGCCTCATAGAATTGTATATTTATTTTTTATCAGAGATGCAGGCTGCAGTATGTTAGCTTATTTGACATATGCATTACAATTAAGTATAATATTGTAGGAAAAGTATTACTATCTCAATAGTCACATTTATAATTATTTTTAATTTTACTGAAATATATTTGATTTATGAGATTGTGTTTAATTTCTGCTGTACAGCAAAGTGACTCAGTTATACATATTCTTTTTCATTATGGTTTTTCACAGGATATTGAATATAGTTCCCTGTGCTATACAGTAGGACCTTGTTGTTTACTCATTCTATATATACTAGTTTACATCCGTTGAGTCCAAATGCCCAATCCATCCCTCCTCCTACCCTTGGCAACCACAAATCTGTTCTCCATGTCTGTAAGTCTGTTTCTGTTTTGTAGATATGTTGATTTGTGTTTTATTTTAGATTCCACATATAAGTGATCTCATATGATATTTGTCTTTCTGTTTCTGGCTTACTTCACTTAGTATGATAATCTCTAGTTTCATCCATGTTGCTGCAAATGGCATTATTTGATTCTTTTTTATTGCTGAGTAATATTCCATTTTATATATGTGCCACAGCTTTTTTATCCATTCCTCTGTCAATGGACATTCAGTATTAGTCACATTTTGCCTTGGCTTCTGAGATGCCTGAGGATTTGACACTTGGTCAGATTTCTTACAACACTAACTCAAGGAATCTATAGGAATATTCTACATATTCTTTTTTTTTTTTTTTTTTTTTTTTTGCGCTACACGGGCCTCTCACTGCTGTGGCCTCTCCCGTTGTGGAGCACAGGCTCCGGACGTGCAGGCTCAGCGGCCATGGCTCACGGGCCTAGCCGCTCCGCGGCATGTGGGATCCTCCCGGACCAGGGCACGACCCCGTGTCCCCTGCATTGGCAGGTGGACTCTCAACCACTGCGCCACCAGGGAAGCCCTACATATTCTTTGAGTTATATGTTGTAGCCCAAGCACACTGAATCAACTTCTGGGCAGTGTTCATTTTAATCCCAGGACAGTAAATGAAGGTGATGTGCATTACACAAACGAGGACAAACTCCATCCTTTCTCTGAGCTGGACCTCGAGGCCCCAGAGCCCCTTTTACGCTGAGAGCTGTAGCTTGTGTCTTGGGAGAGGAGTTGGAGGGGCAACTCAGTGGGAGCCCCAACGTGGGTGAGCCTGTGCAGTGTTGGGTAATCATTACAGTGTTGTCATTCCTTCATTTTAATCCAACCCTAAGGATGAAAACTTGCCTTCTATGGTCTTTGCTGTTGACGATGCAAGGCGAGGTTTTGCACAGCAGTAGAAGCAGCAGGTCAGGTGAGGAGAAATCTGTCCTCACAGTCGTGGGACCTGGGATCATTCACGATCTGATCGGGGGTGCAGTGGACGGGGGCCCTGGCTGGGGGTGCTGTTGAGAGGTCTGGGGCTGTTGACCTGGAGCAGCAGGGGAAGGGCCTGCAGCAGGGCAGTACCTAGGCCTTTTCCTCCCCCGGTTTCTGATGGACGTGCTCGGGAGAGGCTAAGTTCTGGCAGTAAACTCCTTGGGATTGAACAACTGTAATTTGGTCACATACAGATTAGAACCCTAAGGCTCAGACAGGTTAGGCAATTTTCCCGAGATCACAGGTAATAAATTGCAGAACCAGTGTTAAAACTTAATCTGCATTATTTTAAGCCTTTCCAATCTAATACGCTCCCCAAAGTTATAAATGATGAAAATTCAAAAATTGTAGTTGATCAGTAATTGATAATGGTACCAACTATTACTCATGGGGCAGTGCAGCTACATCTGTGGATACTGGATACACTTTCATTCCAACATCTTCTATGAGGAGGAGGGAGCAAGGGGAAATAAGGAGGTGGTCCGGGAAGACAGAGAAACTGCCCTAACTCGTTTTGCACCTTTGTCTGCCTTGGCTGGCTTGTGTAGATGACTTTGAGAAAATCTGTGGTTTTATTTTTATTTTTTTATAATTTTTTCTATTTATTATATATTTATTTTTGGCTGTGTTGGGTCTTTGTTGCTGTGCACGGGCTTTCTCTAGTTGCGGAGAGCAGGTGCTGCTCTTTGTTGTGGGGTGCGGGCTTTTCATTGCGGTGGCTTCTCTTGTTGCGGAGCATGGGCTCTAGGCGCGCAGGCTTCAGTAGCTGTGGCTCATGGGCTTAGTAGTTGTGGCGCACGGGCTCTAGAGCACAGGCTCAGTAGTTGTGGCATGCGGGCTTTGTTGCTCCACAGCATGTGTGATCTTCCCAGACCAGGGCTAGACCCCGTGTCCCCTGTATTGGCAGGTGGATTCTCAACTACTTTGCCACCAGGGAAGCCCAAATCTGTGGTTTTAATTGGGCTTTGTCATTAATTTATTTTTAATCAGGGAGAAAACTGATGGAGAGGGGAAACAAATGTTCAACAATTTAGATGATTTATTGTTAACTAAGATCGTTTAACAAGAGATCGATGGTCTTTGTAAATTAATCAGATTTAAGATTATTACCTCCGTCATCACTCACAAAGGTGATCTGATACATCAAAGAATTATTTATGCACACAGAAGAAACTGTTAATTAAAAAAAGGAAATTATCAATTCCTTCAGTACCTTCCTGACCATTTACGAACATGACAAATTGGCAGGTAAAACTGACCGTCATGGGGCTTTTGTAACCACATTTACACTGGCTATTTAATATTATAATTTTGAATTCACTGATCTGGAATGGGGGCTCAAGTCAGGGTGATTTTTCCCCCAGGGCACATCTGGTGATGTCTGGAGACGTTTTTGGTTGGAGGTCAAATGCTGAGGGCATCTAGTGATAACTCTAAAAGAGGGGGTGTTTCAAACTTAGGGTAACGATCGTGAAAACAAAATAGTGAGCCTAAGTATTTGTCACCCATGTATGTTATGAGGTGACCTTACAGATAAATAACAAGCTGGACCAGTCAGTAAATAGTGTAAAGAGATACGGGGTCCTCCTGCACAACATAATAAAAATTGGAATCTTGCCTCTCACCATATACCCCCAAATTCTGGGTATATAAATTAACTAAATATGGAAAACAGAATGATAGAAATTTAGAAGAAAACATGGGGAAATACTTTATTAGTCAGCAATAGGATATGGTTTCTTCATTTTAAAAGGGGGAAAATGTTTAGTTAATTCTATTAAATAAAACACTAAAAAAAGCCTCTGTACCAGAAGACAACATGATGAAAGGAAAGTCAAGCCATATTAGGGGAATTCATTATTTGAAAAAAACACATGGCTGACAAAGGATCAGTCTGCAGAGTGTAGAAGGAGGTTTAAAGAATCCATGAGGAAAGAAAAAAAACACACAAACAAACCAAAAAAACCAGTTCAGTAGAAAAACAGCCAAAGTTCCTGGAAGGCACACAGAAACCCAATTAAACTGAAAGAGGTTCAAACATGAATGGGGGAATTCGATTTAAAATACTCTGAGATACCTTTTCCACACTTCGATTTGGGGGAAGAAAACAAAAACTAGCACCAAATATTTCTTTAATTTAAGAAGCATAATGATCTTTTGATTTAGTTCCTTAGTTCATTAATTTAACTTTTTGCACTTTTAAAGTATGAGCATGAAGCGTTGCCGATGTGCCATATGTAAGAGGCGAGTCGGCGGTGACCCTGGACCTGAGGTGGAGCTCTTTGGGGACCAGCATTCAGTTACACGTTTCCTCCCCAAATATTACTTTCCTGACACCTCAGTCTTGATATTTTACTGCTGAAGTTACAGTTTGCCTCTGATTTTAAAAAATCTACTTGAGATTTTATCATGAGATAGCTATAAATGCATTTTGACATTTCAAGACGTAAAGGATTTCTGTTACTTTTTGTTATTCGATTTCTCACTTAAATACCTACTTATGAGAATATAGTCAGTGTGTCAGCTACTTGAAACATTTTGAGGGCTTGGCTGTGTCACTGTCTGCGCTTCCTCTTTCTCATGAAGCCACTGTGTACCGCGTGTGCGACGTGCCCCCGCCTCAGACCTGGTCCCGCTCGGTACCCTCCAAGGCGTCGTCATTCACGGCAACATCAAGGCCGCATGTCCCGGGGTCACCACCTGCACCTCTCCTGCTCACTCCACACGGACAACATCTTTGGGAACATTATTTCAAACAAATCCAAATTCAAAGGATTCCCACCACCTCCCCTGCCGCCCGTGCATCCCTCACGATGATCCCTTATCTCGGTTGCTGAAAGGAGGTCTACTTGCTCCCCCCTCCTCTGTAGACTCCGCGGGGCTGCATGGTGCTCACACCCGGTCCTGCCTCTGTCCATTGACCTCACTTTCCAACCTCCGTCCCCACATCCTGCTGCTTCACACCCTCCTGTCTTTCCTGGACAGCCAGTCTCACTCTGCAGCAAGACTTTGTCCTCGGGGCCCAGGCACGGTCTCCCGCCTCACGTCTGCGTGGCCTGTCCCTCTGTTTCCACCCATTACTCTAAACAAACGTCACAGCCTCAGAGAACCCCCCTCTACCGGTCACTCCTAACCATTCATCTGTTTTGTTTTGTTTTCACGCAGTGCTTTCTTTTTTCTAATGGTTTGTGCGCTATTTTCCCCAGTAAAATATAAGCTTCTCAAGGGGAAGACTTGGTCTTTGTTTGCAGTGAGCGGATCACCCAGCACCTGCTGGGCGTTTCTGATATATTTTTTGAGATAATGAATAAATCTTGCTCAATTTAGATTGAGTAACAATGGGGGGGGGGCAAACAATTTATTCTTATGGTATTTAGTAAAACATTAAAAAATTTAAACTGTATTTTAAAGATTTACCAGGGAAAACATTTAAAAGATAATCTTATTTTGAAAAGCAGCCTTTTCACTTCAGTTTGCAGATTTCAAGCTGAGTTAAACCTGTAGCTATTGCTGATGTATTTGAGGGGAATTTTGACCAATTCTGAGCACCACTGATTCAGAGCACAGTTTAACTCAATCTGAGGAAGCAAAATACAGTTGCCCTGTGTATGACCTATGTGTGCCTTGGCATTAATTCATCTACAGGAGGCAAAGCCACCTACTGCTTCAGGAGCATCACCTTTTCACTCGCTTCCTGCAGTCAGGTTATTTCAGAGCTTGGCAGTGATGGATCTCAAAAGACCAAGAATTTTGTGTGATGGTGATATTGTAGACCCGACTGTCAAAAGGCCGCCTGCCTTTTTCTAATAGGCACATGTTGTTTTGGTACTGGTCAAGGGACAAATAAAGAACAGCGAGGTCCGTTTTTCATTGAAATTGATGTGTTATTTTAAAAGGAGCACTACCTAATCAATTTACTCCAGATTTATCAAATAAATAAATTTACAGGTTGAATTAAGTCTGCAGCTCAGAATCGTAATTTCGAATTACTTCCCCATCACAAGGTTAATAGTGAATCTGATTTTGTTTTCTCTCCTTTTACAAATCTCGTGCATGGTGACGGTAAATCCAAACGTTCTGTGAAAAAGGCTGATAGAGGTGGAAGAAAAGAGGGGGTCCTGAACTGTGCTCCACCAGCTGTCTCGTGGAAGAGAATGTAAAAAAAAATATATATATATATAAATATATATAACTGAATATATATATATACATATATGTATATAACTGATTCACTTTGCTGTATACCTGAAACTAACACAACATTGTAAATCAACTATATTTCAATAAAATGTTTTTTAAAAAATTAGGAAATAAAGGATGAAAATGTCACAAGAGGAAAGAAAGGCAAGAAGAAAGAGACCATAAAGAATGTTGGGGAAGTCATCACCAGAAATGTACCTCCACATCGGTACCAGCCCGTGTGTGTCATGCTCTATCTTCTGGTTGGATCATGTCCTGCACAGATGGACTCTTGCTTTCATGATTTGTGCTCTGATATGGACAGCTAGCGCTAACAACTGTCATGACAACATGATAAATGTTGTTACATGTTTCCCTCCTTTGGAGCTGCCTTCCAGGGCAGTGCAATGGGTAGAATCCTGGCCCCCCCAACGATGGGCATGCCTTATCCTTGGAACCTGAGATTATGTTATGTAGAAAGAGAGACCCTGCAAGATTGGAGGTCATTCTGGATTATCTGGGCTCAGTCTGATCACATGAGCCCCTAAAGGAGAAGAATCTTTCCCAGCTCAAGTACGAAAGATGAGACTCAAGATGCGGCAGGGGAGATTCAAAGCAGGAGGAGAACTAGTACTTTTTATAGCATTGAAGACAGAGTATATGGAAGCCACAGATGGGGTGCAGCAGCCTCCAGACAGTGAGACTCAGCAGTACCCTCCAGGGCTCCCTAGCACAAGCCCCTCTGTGTCCCCTGACTCCTGTTTGTGGGAAAACCTTTAGTCTCCTAGGCCTCCCTGGGTTCCAAAGAACCAGCTCTGAAGGTTAATTATTTAAGAAGGGGCAGAGGGACTTCCCTGGTGGTCCAGTGGTTAAGACCCCACGCTCCTAATGCAGGGGCCCGGGTTTGATCCCTGGTCAGGGAACTAGATCCCGCATGCATTCTGCAACTAAAGATCCTACGTGCTGCACCTAAAGATCCGATGCAGCCAAATAAATAAATAAAAGAATAAAAAGCAGAAAAGGGGCCAAAGGAGAGGCAGTAGGGTAAGGAAGGGGATAACTTAAGCAACAAGTCAAACTGTGGGATGGGGTCCTAAGGCCCTAGATTTCCTTGAGGAAGACAGATGACAACGTCTGACGCACAGTCTTAAATTGTTTTTACAGAAACCAGACCCCCACTGGTGAAAACCACTGACCTCAAACCGGTAGACCCTAGATTGATTGGAGTCAGAAGACTGATGGTTGAGATCCCTGAAACACCACCTGCTACCTCACCCCCTGTCTATCAGAAAACTGTCCACATGCTCATCACACACCCTGCAACCCTCTCCCCTATGCTGCCTTTAAAAACCCTCGTCCAAAAGCTACTGGGGAGGTTGGGTCTTTTGATTACTAGCTGCCTGGACTCCTTGCTTGGCACCTGCAATAACCGCTGCGCTTTTATTCACCACCACCTGGCATCCGTAGGCTGACTCTGTTGTGTGTCTGGCAAGCAGTTTGGTTCTCCGATTATTCTCAGCAAAGAAACGGTAACTTGGTTCTTCAAGGAACTGAATTCTTCCAACAACCTGAATGAACAGGAAATGGCTCCTCCCGTGAAGCATTCAGAAGGGAACACAGCCTGGCCAACACCACGATTTTAGCCCATTGAGACACATGCTGGATTTTGGTTCTACAGAACTGTAAGATAATACGTTTTCTGTTGTTTTAAGGCATGGAGTCTATGGTACAACTGAAAACTGATACAGAGAGCAACTGCCTTTTCCTGCCCACCCTGTCCATGCTACTGATGAAAGAATGCTGTGGGAAAAAGTCTGGAGATGAGAATCCACTCAAGAGGAATTTAGAAAATGTGATAAAACTGCCATGATTGGGGAGAATATGTTTGGTGGTAAATGTCTGGAGGCATAAATGTTCAGAGAAATAATGGGAGATCAGATTGCTGTTACTTTGTTTCTGGCTTTTGGAGATTTGCTGTTTGCTTCATCAACTGAAAATGCAGAAATATTTACTCAGCGTACCTGCAATTTAGTATGAGTTCAATTAAAGTTTCTTCACTTCCTTCAATGAGGATCACTAGTCATAAAATATGTCACAAGATTCAAAAGAAATGCATTGTGTTTCCTTAAAAATGAAGTTTTATCTCTAACTTTTTTATTTAGGTCGTGCCATGTGGCATGCCGGATCTTAGCTCCCCGACCAGGGATCAAACCTGTGCCCCCTGCAGTGGAAGCGCAGAGTCCTAACCACTGGACCACCAGGGAATTCCCCATCTAACTTGTTTTTAAATAAAGAATTGAACGTTCAGAATAAATGCTGATGAGAGTTAATATCCAACACCTTCCCTAGGCATGGGCATGCCCTTGTGAAATTTGGCCATTTGTTTCCCTGATCTCTGCTTGAGTCGACTCACTCCATTTTGTTAGAATACATGATTTTTTACCCATCAGGCTGCAGCAGAGTTGACAATTGTCCTTAATTCTCGGGCACTCCTCTGGGTGCAGAATCTGTCTTCCCGGCCTCTTAGGAGCTGATAATCTAAAGGAGAAGTCCTACCCCTCTGTCTCTTGGCCATCACCTGACACACCATCCTTTGCAGTTTTCATTTCCTAACCCTACTTGTTTAGAACCTATTGATGAGCCACTAGCTAAGCAGACACCCAGATGGAAATGGAAACAGCAGCCATCCCTTACAGTAGAATCTTTGTACATTATCTTTTGGGAGGTAAAACGTTTTCTGCCCCTTATACCAGGAAGATGTGAGGGAAGAGGACACCTTTGATCCAGGCAACCTGAAATGCCTCAGAAACTCACCCTTTCTCTTGCCAGACCTTCCCCTTATCAGACCTAAGTTGTCTTTGTAAGGATGTGGGGTTGACCAGTTCTCCAAACGTTCATGTTTCAAGTAAGTTTCACAAAGAGGTGATGAAGTCCCTCATAGGAAAATCTTTGCTCTCAGTGGTGAATTAATTTGTGTCTTTTGTTCTTAACTTTGAGAATTAGACCAATTCTAGGATAATAGCAAAATCTCACATGCCTCTGATTACTGCCGCATGTAACTCTAAAAAAAAATTCAGAGTGTGGGGATATAAATTTGACAGAAGGGCTCTTAGAAGCTTCATTAAAAAATTTTAGGACTTAAAAGTCTTCGAAGACATGAGCGAGTAGGAAATTCAAAGAGATAAGAGCTTATGTTAGACATCGATGTAGGACATTCTGGGTATTTTGCAAGAATAATGAAAACATGGTGAGGTTTGTTTAACGGAATATGGTATGTAGTTGGGGTAGAAGAGGTGAAGAATGGAAAAGGAGGTGAATTATCAAGCACTTTGATTTCTGTCTTGAGCAAAGCAAAATTTAATAGCCATAACTGGTGAATCAGATGTTTTCTATAAAAGGTATTGGTTTATAGATTATTATTAACATTAAATTTATTAGAGAGGAAGGCTTATTTAACAAACTTTTAAAATCATGGAACACTGTTAGGTACTATGATCAATCCCTTTTCAGTACCAAAAGCACATGGAGTCTACTGCTTTTCTCACTTGATTGTGCTTGGATAGAGAATTTGTGAAGCATGGAGACCAATTCACTTCAATGAATGTGTTGGGCTTTGTGACTTGGGAGGTTAATTCTTGAGATTGATGCTCTGAGCATTAGAAAAAGTATTAGTGGTTTCTATAATGCAGCTTTGTTTCTCACAATAATAAATTACCATTCATTTGGAGTTGTGTCAAACTTAATCTGCTGCAAAAGCCAGGTCATAGAGTTGATTTAAGTGATTATTTACCTCATTCTTTTGTTGCTGTGTTGGACATTTATTTGCTCTCCTTCAGAATATTTGAGTCAATTTCTCAGTTATTGATTATTATAAGTAATATTATTTTAGACCTACATTACTTTATTATGACTTGAATAATACTATGTAGTTTATTCTACCATAAATTTTAACTGCCAATCTAAATGGAAATAACCTCCCACATATGATTAGTTTTTTAAAATTTATTTAAGAGGAAGGTAAATAAATGATAGATCTAGTGGCTAGAAGAATCATTTTTTCCCACATTTTATTAATATTAAAAATACAAGATAATTTTTATCATGTATGTGAAATAACAAATGCTGCTTATTACCACTTTTATGCCTTATATAAACCACCCAAGTATAAAGTTGAGAGTAAAGTTATTATCCTGTGGGAATTAATTCCAAATTAAGAAATGGTAATTTTTATCATTTCTAGGCTTCTCACATTGATGGTGTCTTGACCATAGCTCTCTCATGACCTTGTACTACTGCAGAGTGACTTTTTGTGGGCAAACTTTAATAATTTGTAGCCTTTTTCAAATTATTTAACATTTCACAGATTGGTTAGGTTAAGGATACTTTAGCACCAGGCACCTAAAAAAGAGAAAAAAAAAATCGTGTGCTGGTTACAGAGATGAAAAGGAGATGATGGACTGGAAGTAACTGTTCAGGTCTGTTTCCTCAGTCTTGTCGGAAGGAGCGTGCCTGAGGTGCCTTGGTGGTGACAGGTTCTGGTGGAACATGGCTCAGCTCTGCATGGCAGGGCAGCAGGAACAGGTGGTGTGTGGAACGCGTCCCCCAGGGAGGATGCTGGACTAGATGCAGCATCCTCAGTCAGGCTAAACAGCAGCTCTTGGAGGTAGTGCTGTCGTTATCCTCATCGGTGATATTGCGGATGGGTCACGGGTGGGACAGGACTGGCTATGGTTAGGGTTAGGGGCTCCGTCACAAACACATGACGGTTCCTTACACTGATACTTTTGCATCTATAAAAATTCTCTGTAATAGTGTCTATCAAATTCTACAGAATAAAATGTTCAAAAACATAATCTTAAAAAACATAGTTCATATTCTATGTGCCGATGTTTAGTAGTTTGTTCAGCTAGTCTCCCCTTGATTCTGTTTTGTACTCTGTAGGAGGGAAAAAGTTTATAACATTTGCTTTGAGAATTGTTTGAGATTTACTTATTTTAATAGTTCAGATGTTTAAATGACGTGTGTTTTTTTGTATACAGAGCTGTCCTTCTGTGGTAGTTTTGTTTGTTAGTGGTATGGCCTTTTTTATTTTATTTTTTTTGGCACTTTCTTTTTTAATTTTAATTTTATTTTGGAGCATAGTTTATTTATAATGGTGTGTTATTTTCAGGTGTACAGCAAAGTGATTCAGTTATGCATACACATGTATGTATCTATTCTTTTCCAGATTCTTTTCCCACAGTGATTATTACAGAGTATTGAGTAGAGTTCCCTGTGCTGTACAGTAGGTCCTTGTTGTTTACCTATTTTATATATAGTGGTGTGTATATGTTAATCCCAAACTCCTAATTTATCCCTCCCCACCACCTTTCCCCTTTGGTAACCATAAATGTGTTTTCTAAGTCTGTGAGTCTGTTTCTGTTTTGTAAATAAAGTTCATTTGTATCATTCTTTTAGATTCCACATATAAGTGATATGATATTTATCTTTCTTTCTCTGATTTACTTCACTTAGTATGATAATCTCCAGGTCCATCCATGTTGCTGCCAGTGGCATTACTTAAATATTTTTTTGGCTGAGTAATATTCCATTGTTTGTGTATCTATCTATCTATCTATCTATCTATCTATATATATATACACAATATGTATACCATATCTTCTTTATCCATTCATCTGTCAGTGGACATTTAGGTTGCTTCCATGTCCTAGCTGTTGTAAATAGTGCTTCAGTGAACATTGGGGTGCATGTATCTCTCAGAATTATGGTTTTCTCCCAGTATAAGCCCAGGAATGGGCTTGCTGTATCACATGGTAGTTCTGTTTTTAGTTTTCCTAAGGAAGCTCCATACTGTTTTCCACAGTGGCTGCACCAATTTACATTCCCACAAACAGTGTAGGAGGGTTCCCTTTTCTCCACACCCTCTCCAGCATTTATTCTTTGAAGATTTTTTGGTGATTGCCATTCTGACTAGTGTGAGATGATACCTCATTGTAGTTTTGATTTGCATTTCTCTAATAATTAGCAATGTTGAGTATTTTTTTCCTGTGCTTTTTGGCCCTCTGTATGTCTTCTTTGGATAAATGTCTATTTATATCTTTTGTCCATTTTTTTGATTGGGTTGTCTTTTTTTTTTTTTATTGTGCTGCATGAGCTGTTTGTATATTTTGGAGATTAATCCCTTGTTGGTCGCTTCATTTGCAAATATTTTCTCCCATTCTGAGGGTTGTTTTTTCATTTTGTTGATGGTTTCATTTGCTGCATAAAAGCTTTTAAGTTTACTTAGGTCCCATTTAAAAATTTTTGTTTTTATTTTCATTACTCTAGAAGGTGAATCCAAGAAGATATTGCTGTGATTTATGTCAAAGAGTGTTTTGCCTATGTTTTCTTTAAGAGTTTTGTAGTATCTGGCCTTACATTTTGGTCTTTAATCCATTTTGAGTCTATTTTTGTGTATGGTGTTAGAGAATGTTCTAATTTCATTATTTTACATGTAGTTGTCCAGTTTTCTCAGCACTACTTATTGAAGAGGCTCTCTTTTCTCCATTGTATATTCTGGCCTCCTTTGTTGTAGATTAATTGACCATAGGTGCATGGGTTTATCTCTGGGCTTTCTATCCTGTTCCGTTGATCAATATTTTGATTTATGTGCCAGTACCATACTGTCTTGATTACTGTAGCTTTGTAGTATAGTCTGAACTCAGGGAACCTGATTCCTCCAGCTCTGTTTTTCATTCTCAAGATTGCTTTGGCTCTTCGGGTTTTTTTGTGTTTCCATATAAATTGTAAATTTTTTTGTTTTAATTCTGTGAAAAATACTATTGGTAATTTGATAGGTATTGCATTGAATCTGCAGATTGCCTTGAGTAGTATAGCCATTTTAATAATAAAGATTTTTCCAATCTGAGAACACAGTATATCTTTCCATCTGTTTGTTTCATTTTTGATTTCTTTCATGAGCATCTTATAGTTTTCAGAGTACAGGTCTTTTGCCTCCTTAGGTAGGTTTATTCCTAGGTATTTTATTCTTTTTGATGTGATGGTAAATGGGATTGTTTCCTTAATTTCTCTTTCTGATCTTTACTTGTTAGTGTATAGAAATGCAAGAGATTTCTGTGTATTAATTTTGTATCCTGCCACCTTACCAAATTCATTGATGGACTCGAGTAGTTTCCTGGTAGCATCTTTAGGATTTTCTATATGTAGTATCGTGTCATCTGCAAACAGTGACAGTTTTACTTCTTCTTTTCCAGTTTGGATTCCTTTTATTTCTTTTTCTTCTCTGATGGCTGTGGCTAAAACTTCCAAAACTATGTTGAATAAAAGTGGTGAGAGCAGACATCCTTGTCTTCTTCCTGGTCTTAGAGTAAGTGCTTTCAGCATTGTGTTTTTAACATTCATCTTTGTTCATTTTAGTGTGGATGAGCACATGAGGTATTCTGGATCAAAAACTGATTTCTTACTAAGTACCTCCCTGTAAATAACAAGAGTGTGGACACTCCATTTGCTCTAGCCCTTATCCTGAGGGCCATGTGGTAAGTGCCATGTCAGTCATTTTACATGACACTTGGAAACTCCACGGGTGAAGGCTGAAGAAAAATTATTATTCTTTGCTTATAAAGGGGGAGGAGCCAGCCATACCTCTCCCCTCCTGAAAGGGTCTCCTTGGAAATGTAAGGGACATGAATCTTAACCATAATCATTGGGTGAATCCACCAGGAGCCAGTTAGTCCCTGTCTCAGCTTGCGCTACCCAGAGGCTTTCCCTGTTCTGACTTTTCTCCTTTTGACATGGATACATCTAGAAAGTTGAAGTTTCTGTCTGTCTGACACTCTAGGGTTTACCCCAGACCTAACCTGGGCTTTCTCTGGGAGACAGGGGAAGTTTTATTATCCTTCTGGATAAAAGCAATAGACTAGACAAATGACTACCCTTTGAATTCCAGTGGTATGTGATGAAGTATGTCTAGTGGAAATGAAAGCAAACACTCCCTATCTTCATATCATGCACATTTCAGGAGGCCAGGGCCTCTTGCAGGAATATGAGAAGTCCAGGAAGTTTATTCTCTCTCCCTTTTTCTCTCTAAACCGTTTTAATATTCATTAGATCAACCTTATCATCTGTGGTTCCTCCAAAGTGTAAGCCCAGTGAAAGCAGGGAGTTTGTCTTTTTAACTTTTAAACAGAATGAACAAGTTTTAAATGTGTTCTTCAAACTCTTTTTAATGTTTCTTTTAGCTGATTAGTTTAAATATGTCAATTTGCCATTTTTTGTACATTAAAATAGTCAAATATTGGCAATTTCAAATGGTCAATGTAGTACTTGTTGGCAGAGATGTGGTCTAAATCCTCCACTCTGATTTTGCATATGTTGATGTTGCCTTAAATTTCTGACTTTCTGGTAAAACAATCGAGAACTATGACATAATGTCCAGGGATGACTTTTTTTTAAGATGCTTTAAACCTTTGTCAATATAAAATAAGCATTTTAATGTTTTCTAGTAAATAATTTGTATATCTGAGGTTTTTGGGGTTTAGAGTTTTCTTCTTGCTTATATTCATTGCTTGTTGTACTGTAGTTTATCCATATTCTTTTGGAAATAGATTGTTGATTATAAGGTTACAGTCTGCTTAGACATTTTGTTGTTGACATATATCATCTACACTGTGGCTCCCATTAAGAATTTTCTCTTTTTCCTTAGAGCCTTGAATTTCTACCAAGCTGTAAAATATTGGGCTTTTAATATTCATTAAATATTAACAGATGTTTAATATGAACATACTGTTCAACATTAATAGTGTTAATGCCATTCGTTTTATAAACATAAATCAATACTCATTATTAATTAATGCTAACTTTAATATAAGTATTGCGATAACCTTGTTACTATGGTCTTTATTAACGGTATCACTATTTGGCGTTTGGGAAACTGCATCTACATTTTCTGCCCTGATTGATCATGTTTACCCATGTGTCTCTGAGTCACAGCTTTTGGATGGTGACACATAAATAGATGCTCTAAATAAAGCCACTCGTCTGGGCGCCAGGCTCAGAGATCCACCACTTAGGTGACGTCTCCATTTTCGTACCACAAATGCCTCTGAAATCATTATAACTGAAACGGCACTCATCCTCTGTCCAAAACTGCTCCCCGTTGAGTCTTCCTGTCCAGGTAAATGGTGCCACTTGCTCTTGCCAGATGCAGGAAGCCAGCATCCTCGACCCCTACTTTTCCTTGATACCCTCTCATCCAGTCTTGCCAGCACTCTGGCCCTCTGACTCAAGACCACATCTCAGATCCTTCCCTCCTTTCTCTCCACCTGCATCACCCTTGTCCAAGCCAGCATCACCGTCAACTGACTTCTGTGTCCAACTCCTAACTCATCTCCTTGTGGCCACTCTTGCCTGTGAGCAGGTGACACAGGGTACCTGAAAAATCTTACTAAGTACTCTTGGGATCTATCGATACTTAGTTCATCTATCAGTACTTAGTTCTTCTTAATCCAGGTCCATGACCACTTCCCGTTGTGCAGTAGAGGCCTTGTTAAGGTGAGAGAGTGACCATGTTGGACTAACACAGCCAACCACCAGGATGAACCACACTCAGTGTCGGATTCACTGTTTGTAAAACCACCACGTTCGTTTACACTTAAAAATATGCACTGATGTTTAAAAAAATACGTAACTTCTTAAATAATCCTCTTGGCTTTTTTTTCTCTCTACTACTACCATATGAGTGGCAGAATTATTATGGTGGTGACATTGTGAATTAGATTTTCAAAATTCTGTACTTGATCATTTTCCTCAAATTTTTTTCTTTAATGTCTTTATTGGAGTATAATTGCTTTACAGTGTTGTGTTAGTTTCTGCTGTATAACAAAGTGAATCAGCCATATATATATATATATATATATCCCCATATCCCCTCCGTCTGGCGTTTCTCATGCACGCTCCCTGTCCCACCCCTCTAGGTGGTCACAAAGCATGGAGCTGATCTCCCTCTGCTATGTGGCTGCTTCCCACTAGCTATCTATTTTACATTGGTAGTGTATATATGTCCATGCCACTCTCTCACTTCATCCCAGCTTACCCTTCACCCTCCCTGTGTCCTCAAGTCCATTCTCTACGTCTGTGTCTTTATTCCTGTCCTGCCCATAGGTTCTTCAGAACCTTTTTTTGTTTGTTTAGATTCCATACATATGCATTAGCATACGGTATTTGTTTTTCTCTTTCTGACTTACTTCACTCTGTATGATAGACTCTAGGGCCACCCACCTCACTACAAATAACTCAATTTCATTTCTTTTTATGGCTGAGTAATATTCCATTGTATATATGTGCCACATATTCTTAATCCATTCATCTGCTGATGGACACTTAGTTTGCTTCCATGTCCTAGCTATTGTAAATAGTGCTTCAATGAACATTGTGGTACATGACTCTTTGAATTATGGTTTTCTCAGGGTATATGCCCAGTAGTGGGATTGCTGGGTGTTATGGTAGTTCTGTTTTTAGATTTTTAAGGAACCTCCATACTGTTCTCCATAGTGGCTGTATCAATTTACATTCCCACCGACAGTTCAAGAGGGTTCTCTTTTCTCCACACGCTCCCCAGCACTTATTGTTTGTAGATTTTTTGATGATGCCCATTCTGACTGGTGGGAGATGATATCTCACTGCAGTTTTGATTTGCATTTCTCTAATGATTAATGATGTTGAGCAATCTTTCGTGTGTTGGTTGGCAGTCTGTATATCTTTTTCGGAGAAATGTCTGTTTAGGTCTTCTGCCCGTTTTTGGATTAGCTTGGGTTTTTTTTTTTTGATATTGAGCTGCATGAGCTGCCTTTGTATTTTGGAGATTAATCCTTTGTCAGTTGCTTCATTTGCAAATATTTTCTCCCATTCTGAGGGTTGCCTTTTCATCATGTTTATGGTTTCCTTTGCTGTGCAAAAGCTTTTAAGTTTCATTAGGTCCCATTTGTTTATTTTTGTTTTTATTTCAATTTCTCTAGGAGGTGGGTCAAAAAGATCTTGGTGTGATTTGTGTCATAGAGTGTTCTGCCTCTGTTTTCCTCTCAGAATTTGATAGTGTCTGGCCTTACATTTAGGTCTTTAATCCATTTTGAGTTTATTTTTGTGTATGGTATTAGAAAGTGTTCTAATTTCTTTCTTTTACATGTAGCTGTCCAGTTTTCCCAGCACCAGTTATTGAAGACGCTGTCTTTTCTCCATTGTATATTCTTGCCTCCTTTATCAAAGATAAGGTGACTGTATGTGCATGGGTTTATCTCTGGGCTTTCTATCCTGTTCCATTGATCTATATTTCTGTTTTTGTGCCAGTACCATACTGTCTTGATTACTGTAACTTTGTAGTATACTCTGAAGCCAGGGAGCCTGATTCCTCCAGCTCTGTTTTTCTTTCTCAAGGCTGCTTTGGCTGTTCGGGGTCTTTTTTGATTTCATACAAATGGTGAAATTTTTTGTTCTAGTGCTGTGAAAAATGCCAGTGGTAGTTTGGTGGGGATTGCATTGAATCTGTAGATTGCTTTTGGTAGTATAGTCATTTTCACAATGTTGATTCTTCCAACCCAAGAACATGGTATATCTCTCCATCTGTTGCTATCATCTTTAGTTTCTTTCATCAGTGTCTTATAGTTTTCTGCATACAGGTCTTTTGTCTCCTTAGGTAGGTTTATTCCTAGCTATTTTATTCTTTTTGTTGCAGTGGTAAATGGGAGTGTTTCCTTAATTTCTCTTTCAGATTTTTCATCATTAGTGTATAGGAATGCAAGAGATTTCTGTGCATTAATTTTGTATTCTGCTACTCTACCAAAATCATTGATTAGCTCTAGTAGTTTTCTGGTAGCATCTCTAGAATTCTCTATGTATAGTATCATGTCATCTGCATACAGTGACAGTTTTACCTCTTCTTTTCAATTTGGATTCCTTTTATTTCATGTTTGTCTCTGCTGTGGCTAAAACTTCCAAAACTGTGTTGAGTAATAGTGGTGGAAGGTGGCAACCTTGTCTTGCTCTTGATCTTAGTGGAAACGGTTTCACTTTTTCACCATCGAGAACGATGTTGGCTGTGGGTTTGTCATATATGGCCTTTACTATGTTCAGGTAAGTTCCGTCTATGCCTACTTTCTGGAGGGATTTTATCATAAATGGGTGTTGAATTTTGTTGAAAACCTTTTCTGCATCTATTGAGATTATCATATGTTTTTTATCCTTCAGTTTGTTAATATGGTGTATCACATTGATTGATTTGCATATACTGAAGTATCCTTGGATTCCTGGGATAAACCCCACTTGATTCTGGTGTATTATCCTTTTAATGTGCTGTTGGATTCTCTTTGCTAGTATCTTGTTGAGGATTTTTGCATCTGTGTTCATCAGTGATATTGGCCTGTAGTTTTCTTTTTTGTGACATCTGTGTCTGGTTTTGGTATCAGGGTGATGGTGGCCCCGTAGTTTGAGTTTGGGAGTGTTCCTCCCTCTGCTATATTTTGGAAGAGTTTGAGAAGGAGCAGTGTTAGGTCTTCTCTAAATGCTTCATAGAATTCGCCTGTGAAGCCATCTGGTCTGGGCTTTTGTTTGTTGGAAGACTTTTAATCACAGTCTCAATTTCAGTGCTTGTGTTTGCTCTGTTTATATTTTCTCTTTCTTGCTGGTTCAGTCTTGGAAGGTTGTGCTTTTCTAAGAATTTGTGCATTTCTTCCAGGTTGTCAATTTTATTGGCATATAGTCACTTGTAGTAATCTCTCCTGATCCTTTGTATTTCTGCAGTGTCAGTTGTTACTTCTCCTTTTTCATTTCTAATTCTGTTGATTTGAGTGTTCTCCTTTTTTTTCTTAATGAGTCTTGCTAGTGGTGTCCCAATTTTTTTTATCTTCTCAAAGAACCAGCTTTTAGTTTTATTGATCTTTGCTATTGTTTCTTTCACTTCTTTTTCATTTATTTGTGATCTGATGTTTATGATTTCTTTCCTTCTGCTAACTATGGGGTTTTTTTTGTTCTTCTTTCTCTAATTGCTTTAGGTTAGGTTTTTTATTTGAGATTTTTCTTGTTTCTTGAGGTAGGATTGTATTGATATAATGTTCCCTCTTAGAACTGCTTTTGCCGCATCCCGTAGGTTTTGGGTTGTCATGTTTTCATTCTCATTTGTTTCTAGATTTTTTTTTTTGCGGTACGCGGGCCTCTCACTGTTGTGGCCTCTCCTGTCATGGAGCACAGGCTCTGGACGCACAGGCTCAGCGGCCATGGCTCACAGTCCCAGCAGCTCCGCGGCATGTGGGGTCTTCCCGGACTGGGGCAAGAACCCGCATCCCTGCATCAGCAGGCGGACTCTCAACTACTGCACCACTAGGGAAGCCCTCTAGGTATTTTTTGATTTCCTCTTTGATTACTTCATTGATTTCTTGGTTATTTAGAAGTGTGTTGTTTAGCCTCCATATGTTTGTATTCTTTACAGATTTTTTCCTGTAATTGATATCTAGTCTCATTGCATTGTGGTCGGAGAAGATACTTGATACTATTTCAGTTTTCTTAAATTTACCAAGGCTTGATTTGTGACCCAAGATATGATCTATCCTGCAGAATGTTCCATGAGCACTTGAGAAAAAAATGTATTCTGTTGGTTTTGCATGGAAGGTCCTATAAATATCAACTAAGTTCATCTTGTTTAATGTGTCATTTAAATCTTGTGTTTTCTTATTTATTTTCATTTTGGATGATCTGTACTTTGGTGAAAGATGTGTTAAAATCCACTACTATTATTGTGTTACTGTCATTTTCCCCTTTTATGGCTGTCAGCATTTGCCGTATGTATTGAGGTGCTCCTATGTTGGGTGCATAAATATTTACAATTGTTATATCTTCTTCTTGAATTGATCCCTTGATCATTATGTAGTGTCTTTCTTTGTCTCTTGTAATAGTCTTTATTTTAAAGTCTATTTTGTTTGATATGAGAATTGCTGCTCCAGCTTTCTTTTGATTTCCATTTGCATGGAATATCTTTTTCCATCCCCTTACTTTCAGTTTGTATGTGTCTCTAGGTCTGAAGTGCGTTTCTTGTAGACAGCTTATATACGGGTCTTGTTTTTGTATCCATTCAGCCAGTCTGTGTCTTTTGTTTGGAGCATTTAATCCATTTACATTTAAGGTTTTTATCAATATGTATGTTCTTATTACCATTTTCTTAATATTTTTGGGTTTGTTATTGTAGTTCTTTTCCTTGTCTTGTGTTTCCTGCCTAGAGAAGTTCCTTTAGCATTTGTTGTAAAGCTGGTTTGGTGGTGCTGAATTCTCTTAGCTTTTGCTTGTCTGTAAAGGTTTTAATTTCTCTGTCAAAAATGAATGAGATCCTTGCTAGGTAGAGTAATCTTGGTTGTAGATTTTTCCCTTTCATCACTTTAAATATGTCCATCCACTCCCTTCTGGCTTGCAGAGTTTCTGCTGAAAGATCAGCTGTTAACCATGTGGGGATTCCCTTGTATGTTATTTGTTGTTTTTCCCTTGCTGCTTTCAATATTTTTTCCTTGTATTTAACTTTTGATATTTGATTAATATGTGTCTTGGTGTGTTTCTCTTTGGATTTATCCTGTATGGGACTCTCTGTGCTTCCTGGACTTGATTTACTATTTCCTTTCCCATGTTAGGGAAGTTTTCAACTATAATCTCTTCAGATATTTTCTCAGTCCCTTTCTTTTTCTCTTCCTCTTCTGGGACGCCTATAATTCGAATGTTGGTGTGTTTACTGTTGTCCCAGAAGTCTCTGGGACTGTCCTCAATTCTTTTCATTCTTTTCTCTTTATTCGGCTCTGTGGTAGTTATTTCCACTATTTTATCTTTCAAGTCACTTATCCGTTCTGCCTCAGTTATTCTGCTATTGATTCCTTCTAGAGTTTTAAATTTCATTTACTGTGTTTTTCATCATTGTTTGTTTGCTCTTTAGTTCTTCTAGGTCCGTGTTAAATGTTTCTTGTATTTTCTCCATTGTATTTCCAAGATTTTAGATCACCTTTACTATCATTACTCTGAATTATTTTTCAGGTAGACTGCCTATTTCCTCTTCATTTGTTTGGTCTGGTGGGTTTTTACTTTGCTCCTTCAACTGCTGCATATTCCTCTGTGTTCTAATTTTGCTCCTGAGGCTGCACCAAGAAATTTCCCTTTCTCTTCTTTGTTTTCCCACCTCCTGCGGTTCAGATGTGGTTTTGGCTCCATCTCTGCGTGTAGGTCGCCTGAGGGCGTCTGTTCGTTGCTCAGACAGGACGGGGTTAAAGGAGCCGCTGATTAGGGGCTCTGGCTCACTCAGGCCGGTGGGTGGGAGGGGTACAGAGTGCAGGGCGAGCCTGTGGTGGGAGAGGCCAGTGTGACATTTCACCAGCCTGAGGTGCACCGTGTTTTCTCCTGGGGAAGCTGTCCCTGGATCACAGGACCCTGGCAGTGGTGGGCTGCACAGGCTCCCGGGAGGGGAGGTGTGGATAGTGATCTGTGCTTGCACAGAGGTTTCTTGGCGGCTGCAGTAGCAGCCTTAGCGTGTCATGTCCATCTTTGGGGTCCGTGCTGATAGCCACGGCTGGCACCCGTCTCTGGAGCTTGTTTAGGTGGTGCTCTGAACCCCTCTCCTCGTACACCCCAAAACAGTGGTCTCTTGCCTCTTAGGCACGTCCAGACTTTTTCCCGGACTCCCTCCCGGCTAGGTGTGGCACACTGGTGCCTTTCAGGCTGTGTTCACGCATCTAACCCCAGTACTCTCCGTGGCATCTAACCTCCAAAGCCTGAGCCTCAGCTCCCAGCCCCCGTCCGCCCTGGCGGGTGAGCACACAAGCCTCTTGGGCTGGTGAGTGCTGGTCGGCACTGAGCCTCTGTGCAGGAATCTCTCCGCTTTGCTCTCTCCACATCTGTTGCTGTGCTCTCCTCCGTGGCTCTGAAGCTTCCCCCCGGTCACCCCCGTCTCTGCCAGTGAAGGGGCCTCCTAGTGTGTGGAATCTTTTCCTCCTTCACAGCTCCCTCCCAGAGGTGCACGTCCTGTCCCTTTCCTTTTGTCTCTGTTTTTTCTTTTTTCTTTTGCCCTACTCAGGTACGTGGGGAGTTTCTGGCCTTTTGGGAAGTCTGAGGTCTTCTGCCAGCGTTCAGTAGGTATTCTGTAGGAGTTGTTCCACATGTAGATGTATTTCTGATGTATTTGTGGGGAGGAAAATTATCTGCATATCTTACTCCTCTGCCATCTTGAAGGTCCATCTTTCCTCCAATTTTGATTGTTTTCCAAATTAAGTGTCACTTCTTGAGCCAAAAATATAAAATAAATACTGTATACACAATGAGGAGTAAGAACAGAAAATATATAGCCTCTCTAATAATCCCTTCTTTCTCAAAAAATACAATACAAATAACCTTAGAAGAACTGAATAAAAATATCTTAACTTTTAAACAGGGTAATTTAACTATGGCATTTTAGATAAGTTAGCACATGTCAAATGTATTTTTGTACTGCTGATATTATAGGTTGATACAGGTTCATAAAATGTTATGATGAAAGTTATTTAAATCACAAAATGTCACTAACAGCTTTTAGTCCGTGAAAGAACAGCTCATCAACATATAATATGCCAAAACTGAGAAATACAACAACCTGATATAGGGAAGTTACTGTTAATTTTCCTGATAATAATACAGTTATGGTACACTGCCAAGTTAATGAATTATTTTACTGTTGCTATGGTTACTCAATTATTCCATTCTGATACACCTAGTTACACACAAGTGAAAGTAGAAAAACCCTTGAAAAGCTGCTGTGTAGATTTTCATATTTTCATGGCAAATTGGTGGAAAAAAAATGTTCAGTGATGTTTAAATACTAAACTTAAGAAAAAATTGTGCATTTTAGTATTCAAACACAATAGGAACTATTAGTTTCACGAGTTAGAATTAAAGAAGAGAACACTACTTTTCTGAGGTACATTTAAAAATAATATAATGATACCATATATGTATAATTCTGGCTCTACTGTTGAAAAATACTCCAACAAAATTATTATAAATTATTATTATGAATAATACAATTTTGTTGGAGTAGTTTTAAAGGGTATAGCCAGAATTTTTAATATACTTAATATAAGATAGATAAATATAAAACTTTACATGTATAAATTTTGAATGCATCTGAAAAAGAATTTTCTATGTATAACTTGAGATTTGTAAGGTAAACACATTTCTAATTCCAGTTATTTGTTGTGAAATGCCAATTTTTTTCTCTCATGTTTGGAAAAGTGAGAAGATGTATCTTTCAAACAAATTCAAGGCATAGCTTTGATCTTTGTTTTTTGTGATGCCAAGTTGAGGAGAAAATAAAGAGTCAAAAGATGCAAAAAAATTTTGCTTAATTTTTTTCCCCCAAAGAAAAATAATAAATGACTTGTTCATGAAAACTCCTCTTAGTTTTATTTGAAAACTTTAACAATCACCTTTTGGTTTTATATTAATGAGATTGAAAATGGTTTTCCATTTTGACAATTTTTTCTGAATTTCTGTTGCATTGATGGATTAATGGATGTAATGGTCTTCATTTGTGTGGATTTTTGATACATTTTGTATTTGACTCCAGTTTAATGATCACGCAGTATAAGGTGACAGTAATGATTTAAATTCCTATGTATTTATGAACTTTCATGATTGTATTTTTTAAAAGTATTTAAGATTCTACCAAATTTACATACAAGACCGTTTATTGTATTGCTTGGAAATGTGAGCTCTCAGGCAATCTTTCTGACTCCAGGTAATAACTGGGACTGTTTTTGTCTTATGTTCTCTGTGCCTCAGGTTTCTAATCTGTACAGTGAAGATAATAGTGCCAGAAAAAGCACTTAGAGGAAACTCTGGCATTTAATATGCACCCAATAAATATAATTAGTGTATTAAGAATGATAAAAATAAAACAATCTATTTACATTTACTTTTGTATTTTTTTTTCATTTTTATTGGAGTGTAGTTGATTTACAATGTTCTGTTACAATGTTTCTGCTGTACAGCAAAAGGAATCAGTTATACACATACCTATATTCACTCTTTAGATTATATTTCCATACAGGTCATAACAGAGTATTGAGTAGAGTTCCCTGTGCTATACAGTGAGTCGTTATTAGTTATCTATTTTATATATAGTAGCATGTATATGTCAATCCCAGTCTCCCCATTTATCCCTCCCTCCTCTTTTCCCCCTTGTAACCATACGATTGTTTTCTACATCTGTGCCTCTATTTCTGTTTTGTAAATAAGTTCATTTGTAACTTTTTTTTAGATTTCACAAGTAAGTGATATATGATATTTGGCTTTCTCTGTCTGACTTACTTCCTTCAATATGACAATCTCTAGGTTCATCCATGTTGCTGCAAATGACATTATTTCATTCGTTTTTAAGGCTGAGTCATTCTCCATTGTATATATATACCACATCTTCTTTATTCATTCTTTGGTCCGTGGACACAGTTTGCTTGTATATCCTGGCTCTTGTAACTAGTGCTTCAGTAACATGGGGGTGCATGTGTCTTTTCATATTATGGTTTTCCCTGGGTATATGACCAGGAGTGAAATTTCTGAATCATATGGTAGTTCTATATCTAGTTTTTAAAGGAATCTCCGTACTGTTCTCCATAATGGTTGTACCAATTTACATTCCCACCAACAGTATAGGAGGGTTCTCTTTTCTCCACATCCTCTCCAGTATTTACTGTTTGTAGATTTTTTGGTGATGGCCATTCTGATTAGCTTGAGGTCATACGTCATTGTAGTTTTGATTTGCATTTCTCTAATAATTAGTTATGTTGAGCATTTTTTCATGTGCTTTTGGAACATCTGTATGTCTTCTTTGGAGAAATGTCTGTTTAGATCTTTTGCCCATTTTTGGAGTGTTTTGGTTTTTTTGGATATTGAGCTGCATGAGCTGATTGTATATTTTGGAGATTAATCACTTATCAGTCGCATAATTTGCAAATATTTTCTCCCATTCTGTGGGTCGTCTTTTTGTTTTGTTTATGGTTTTCTTTTCTGTGCAAAAGCTTCTAATTTTAACTAGGTCCCATTTGCTTATTTTTGTTTTTATTTTCATTACTTATGAGGTGGACCCAAAAAGATATTGCTGAGAGTTATGTCAGTGTTTTGCTTAGGTTTTCCTCTAAGATTTTGATGGTGTCTGGCATTATATTTAGGTCTTTAATCCATTTTGAGTTTGTTTCTGTGCATGGTGTTAGGGAGTGTTCTAATTTCATTCTTTTACATGTAGCTGTCCAGTTTTCCCAGCACCACTTATTGAAGAGGCTGTCTTTTCTCCACTGTATATTCTTGCCAACTTTATCAAAGATAAGGTGACCATATGTGTGTGGGTTTATCTCTGGGCTTTCTATCCTGTTTCATTGATCTATATTTGTGTTTCTGTGCCAGTACCATACTGTCTTGATTACTGTAGCTTTGTAGTAGAGTCTGAAGTCAGGGAGCCTGATTCCTCCAGCTCCGTTTTTCGTTCTCAAGATTGCTTTGGCTATTCGGGGTCTTTTGTGTTTCCATACAAACTGTGCACTTTTTTGTTCTAGTTCTGTGAAAAATGCCATTGGTAGTTTGATAGGGATCACACTGAATCTGTAGATTGCTTTGCGTAGTATAGTCATTTTCACAATGTTGATTCTGCCAATCCAAGAACATGGTGTATCTCTCCATCTGTTTGTGTCCTTTTTGATTTCTTTCATCAGCATCTTACAGTTTTCAGAGTACAGCTCTTTTGCCTCCTTAGCTAGATTTATTTCTGGGTATTTTATTCTTTTTGATGCTATGGTAAGTTGGATTGCTTCCTTAATTTCTCTTTCTGATCTTTTGTTGTTAGTGTATAGAAATGCAACATATTTCTGTGTATTAATTTTGTATACTGCAACTTTACCAAATTCATTGATGTGCTGTAGTAGTTTTCTGGTGGCCTCTTTAGGATTATCTATGTATAGTGTCATGTCATCTGCAAAGAGTGACAGTTTTACTTGTTCTTTTCCAATTTGGATTCCTCTTATTTCTTTTTCTTCTCTGATTACTGTGGCTAGAACTTACAAAACTATGTTGAATAAAAGTGGCAGGAGTGGACATCCTTGTCTTCTTCCTGATTTTAGAGGAGATGCTTTCAGTTTTTCACCATTGAGAATGATGTTAGCTGTGGGTTTGTCATATATGGCCTTTACTATGTTGAGGTAGGTTCCTTCTGTGCCCACTTTCTGAAGAATTTTTATCATAAATTGGTGTTGGATTTTTTAAAGATTTTTTTGATGTGGACCATATTTTAAAGTCTTTATTGGATTTGTTACAATATTACTTCTGTTTTATATTTTGATTTTTTGGACGTGAAGCATGTGGCATCTCAGCTGCCTGACCAGGGATCAAACCTGCACCTCTTGCATTGGAAGGCAAAATCTTAACCCCTGGACTGCCAGGGAAGTGCAATAGGTGTTGGATTTTGTCAAAATCTTTTTCTGCATTTGTTGACATGATCATATGGTTGTTATGCTTCAGTTGGTTGATGTGGTGTATCACATTGATTGATTTGTGTATACAAAGACTCCTTGCATCCTTGGGATAAATCCCACTTGATCGTGGTGTATGAGCCTTTCAGTGTGTTGTTGGATTCTGTTTCCTAGTGTTTTTTTGAGGATTTTTGCATCTATGTTAATCAGTAATACTAGCCTGTAATTTTGGGGTTTTTTTTGGTGGTATCTTTGGTTTTGGTCAGGGTGGTGGTGGCCTCATAGAATGAGCTTGGAAGTGTTCCTCTGCCATTTTTTGGAAGAGTTTCAAAAGGATAGGTGTTAACTCTTCACTAAATGTTCGATGGAATTCACCTATGAAGCCATCTGCTCCTGGACTTTTGTTGGTGGAACTTTTAAAATCACAGTTTCAGTACTTGTGATTGGTCTGTTCATATTTTCTCTTTCTTCCTGGTTCAGTCTTGGAAGGTTGTACCTTTCTAAGAATTTGTCAGTTTCTTCTAGATTGTTCATTTTATTGATGTATAGTTGCTTGTAGTAGTCTCTTATGATCCTTTATATTTCTGTGGTGTTCATTGGCACTTCTCCTTTTTCATTTCTAATTTTATTGATTTGAGCCCTCTCCCTTTTTTCCCGATGACACTAGCTAAATGTTTATGAATTTTGTTTATCTTTTCAAAGAACCAGCTTTTAGTTTCATTGATCTTTTCTGCTGTTCTCTTTGTTTCTATTTTATATATTTCTGCTCTGATCGTTGTGATTTTTTTCCCCTTCTGTTCACTTTGGATTTTGTTTTTTCTTCTTTCCCTAGTTGCTTTAAGTGTAAGGTTAGGTTGTTTGAGATGTTTCTTATTTCCTGAGATAAGATTGTATTGCTGTAAACTTCCATCTTGAAGCTGCTTTTGCCACATCCCAGAGGTTTTGGATTGTTGTTTTTTTGTTGTCATTTTTCTATAGGTATTATGTGATTTCCTCTTTGATTGCTTCAGTGATCCATTGGTTGTTTAGTAACATTGTTTAGCCTCCATGTGTTTATGTTTTTTTTTTACAGTTTTTCTTTCCTAGAATTTATTTCTAATCTCATAGCATTGTGGTCAGAAAAGATGCTTGATATGATTTCAGTTTTCTTAAATTTACTGAGTCTTGATTAGTGACCCTAGATGTGATCTGTCCTGGAGAATGTTTCATGTGCGCTTGAGAAGCTAGTGTGTTCTGCTGCTTTCAGATGGAGCGTCCTATAGATATCAGTTAAGTCTACCTGGTGAAATGTGTCATTTAAGGCTCATGTTTCCTTATTAATTTTCTGTCAGGATGATCTGTCTGTTGGTGTAAGTGGCGTGTTAAATCCCCCCACTATTATTTTGTTACTGTTGATCTCCCCTTTTATGGCTGTTAGCATTTGCCTTATATATTGAGGTGCCCCTATGTTGGGTGCATATATATTTACAATTGTTATGTCTTCTTCTTGGATTGATCCCTTGATCATTATGTAGCATCCTGCCTTGTCCCTTTAACAGTCTTTATTTTAAAGTCTATTTTGTCTGAAATGAGTATTGCTACTATAGCTTTCTTGTGATTTCCATTTGCCTGGAATATCTTTTTCCATCCCCTCACTTTCAGTCTATATGTGTCCCTAGGTCTGAAGTGGGTCTCTTGTAGACAGCATATATATAGGTCTTGTTTTTATATCCATTCAACCAGTCTATGTCTTTTGGCTGGAGCATTTAATCCACTTACACTTAAGGTAGTTATGGATAGGTATGTTCTTATTGCCTTTTTCTTAATTGTTTTGGATTTGTTTTTGTCAGTCTTCTTTTGTTCTCTTCTTCTGTGGTTTGATGACTATCTTACTGTTGTGTTTGGGTTGCCTTTTCTTTTTTGTGTGTGTATCTATTGCAGTTTTTTCGTTTGCAGTTCCCATGATCTTTTGATACAGGAGTCTATATGTGTACAAGGTTGTTTTAAGTTGCTGGTCTTTTAATTTCAAATGAAATTCCCATTTCCTGCCTTTGTACTCTCCACTTCTCATAGTTGCTGGTTCTGATATCATATCTGTGTGTGGATGATTTCCTACTATTACTTTATGTTTGCCTTTACTGGTGAGCTTTCCCATTTGTGATTTTCTTGCTTCTAGTTGTGGCCTCTTTTCTTTTTTTTTTCCCCTGCCTAGAGAAGTTCCTTTAGCATTTGTTGTAAGGCTGGTTTTGTGGTGCTGAATTCTCTTGGCTTTTACTTACCTGTAAAGCTTTTCGTTTCTCTGTGAAATCTGAATGAGAGCCTTGATGCTTAGAGTATTCTTAGTTGTAGGTTTCCCCCTTCATCTCTTTAAATATTACTGTGCCACTCTCTTCTGGCCTGCAGAGTTTCTGCTGAAAAATTAGCTGATAACCTTATGGGGATTCCCTTGTATGTTATCTGTTGCTTATCCCTTGTTGCTTTTAATATTTTTTCTTTGTATTTAATTTTTTTCAGTTTGATTAATACGTGCCTCACAGGTGTGTGTGTAATCTGTGGTTTGTGCAGCCGCAAGGAGAGACTTCAGCTCTTCTTCCTTAGTTGCATGGTTCCTGGGGCTCAGCTTTGGTTTCAGCCCCACATCTGCGTGTGGGCCACGCACACTGGCATCTGCACCTGAGGCTGGCCTGGAGCACACATTGCCTCATGCCCATAAAAATGCAGTACTTCTTTCCCCTGCTGGCACAGTGTCCTAGGAGCCTTGTGAAACCAGATTTAAATAGGACCCAGATTCTCATTCCATAGCACCCCAAATCTCCAGAATAGAATATAAAATCACTCATCAAGTCATGGACCAAAAAATCCTATTTGAATGAGAAAAGACAATCAACAGATGTCTACAGTGATGTAACACAGATGTGAGAATTATCTGCAAAGAATTTTAAAGTAGCCTTCAGAGAAAGTACTTCAGTGTGCAATAATGAACATGTTTGAAGTAAATGAAAAACTGGAAAGTTTCAGCAAAGAAATAAAAAGTCTCAGAAAATAAATAGAAGTGGAAAGAAGCAGCAAATGGACAATTTTTAAAACTGAAAAATAGAGCAATCAAATAAAAATCTAAATGGATAGACTTAACAGCAGAATGAAGAGGACAGAGAAGAGAATCAGTGAACTTTCAGGTAGAACAACAGAGGGAAAATAGACTTTATAAAAGAGTGAACAGAGCCCCAGTGACCTATGAGACTATCTCAAAATATCTCACATTTGTATTACTGAAATCACAGAAGGAGAGGAGGAAAAGAGTAGGGTTGAAAATTTCCTGAATTTACCAACAGACATAAATCTACACATTAGAGAAGCTGAGGAAACTCAAAGAGGATAAGTCCAGTGAAATCCATATCAACATTCATCATAATTAAACTTCTGAAAACTAATGACAAAGAAAAACATTTTGAAAGAAATGAAAGAGATATAGTACCTTATCCAGAGGGTGAAGCAACTCAAATGATAGAGATATTTAATCAGAAACTCTGTAGATCAGAAGGAGGTGACATGACATTTGTCAAGTGCTGAAAGAAAAGAACTGTAAATTCAGAATTATATTTGTAGTAAAAATACCCTTTATGAATGTAGAAGAAAGGCATTCTCAGATAAATAAGAAGTAAGGGAATTTGTTCCACTATATGTGCCCTAAATGAATGGATGAAGGAAGTTCTTGAAACAGAATAGAAGTGATAAAAAGTATATTGGGAAAAACAGGAAAGAAGAAAACATGTAGGAAACAATAGAAATATAGGTAAATACAATAGACTTAACTGAGAAGAAAAAAGTGAGCTGATCCAGTGGTATGCTACGTTGGTAAACATTTAACGATGGACTCTTAATAGATGGGGGAACCTTAACTTGCAGCATTTGATAATTGCTGTGGCATAAATATTAGTAGAAATGCTAATTTAAACTACCAGTATGGAGCATCGGTAAACAGAGTTGGGAAGAGATGCACACAACTGACTCGAATGGGGGCCGCCCATCACTGGGTGGACCCCAAATTAGGCAACACTGAAAACAATGTTTTAGCCATGGTGTATAAGTGAACTTGCAACATAATTTTTTTAATGTAAATATTTATTTTTGATGAATTTTTGTTAAGATTATTTGCATTATTCATAGTCACTTTGAACAAAAATCCACGTGACAAAGTAGCATTCACTTTACTGAAACAAATGCATGCATCACACCTGAGAACTCTGGCAGTGTGGGCCCCTGGTATCATACCTGGAAGGGGCAAGTTAGACTCCAGGCCATGCTGGTTCTGCCAGATGATCAACTCAAACAAAGGCCCCCCGCCTTTTGGAAAAAAGGAGCCACAGTTAGGGAGCTGTCTATTGTCTGTCAACATTAGTTATAACTTTACTTACTCTGAATAACTAGATAAAGCTCGGTGCTAGTATCTTGCTCAATATGGAAGAGAAAAATTAAATGGACTGGGGTAACTCCCATTAACACCAAGATTATCAGTATAAACTGAAGTTTAACAGCTGTGGATCCTAAGGTATAATGATCACAGTGCTATTATGACTGACTACAGAACTTAACTGGGTCAATTCTCAGCTTGTGACAGCAGCAGGACATCATCTCTAGTTGAGAAAATAAAGAAGCCGTTATAGAAATTTACAAAACAACTGCTAGACTTAGAATCACAGGGCAGAAATCACCATTTATTGAAGAGAAATGTGTAGCTCCTCTTTCTCTCTCTCCCTCTTTCTTTGCTCACACAAATACACACACATGCACAGACATAAACATACTATCACTAAAGAATAGATGTAGTCAAGGATCCCTGTAACATAGGGTCATAGAATTTGTTTATAATTTGGGGGGAGAAGGAGTAGCATTTCTGAATGCATTACTTAGGCTTTTAGAACCTAAGTAAAGAATTCAGGATAAATACTCAATCTTCTATGAATGCCCCCTAAGACAATTTTTGGCATCATTTTCTCCATGTAAGTTAATGATTGGAATTCACATGATTCATAGTGCACCTTCCCCCCCCCAAAAAATATTATGATTAATTTTCAGATCACATGCCAGAAAATTGCCTTTCCAAATTCACATTTGTTGAATAATTCTAAAAAATATTCATCCTCATATATATTGAGAATACATTATCTTCTTAAATATTTATATCAAAATTTTCTGTTCAAATTTACTTCAAAAGTAACACATGACAGTTTTTGCCTTTCATTGTTAGTTGTATATATTTGTTATAACTTTGTTTCATGCAAAAATGTTTTCAACGTTGGAGTCATGCTAATCATTTCAATTTTTTTTTTTTTTTTTTTTGCTGTATGCGGGCCTCTCACTGTTGTGGCCTCTCCCGTCGCGGAGCACAGGCTCCGGATGCGCAGGCTCAGCGGCCATGGCCCATGGGCCCAGCCGCTCCATGGCATGTGGGATCTTCCCGGACCGGGGCACGAACCCGTGTCCCCTGCATCGCCAGGTGGACTCTTAATCACTGCGCCACCAGGGAAGCCCCATTTCAATTTTAATAGAAACAATTTAAAATCAGTAAACCTATACTAGTCAGGCTTAGTCATACATTCTCTCTTTTTTACTACTATATTTATAATTTAATTTGAATTTATTTAAAATATGTAGTATAAATTCTACAGTCTTACAATTTATCCTTCTAAATTTGTTATTCTACTTTATGCATTATTGAAGAATATTTTTTCCTATTTTAGAGACAGACCCAGGTCATATCCCTAGAAATGAATTCCAGTGCACTGACCTCCACATTTCCTAGGGAGGGTCCTTCGTTCATTGCACCCTTCTGTTCTCTGAGGGTGATCTTGGTTCCAATGTCTCTGTTGCTCATGGCTTGGCCTTCTATGTCCTTTCATCTAAGAAGCAAATAACTGTGATGAGTTTATGCACAAGGACAAATTCCCTGTCTGTAAAACCAGCGTATTAAAAGAGAACAGAAGTCAGCGTCATATAGCAGAGTTGAGTAGTTACAACGGGGGCCACGCAGCCCACAAAGCCTAAGTGCTTACAGTCTGGCCTTTTGGCCTTTACAGAAAAAATTTACCAACCCACGTTAAGCCGCACAATGTTGGGTGTCCTGTCACATAACAAAAGCTATGTAATGCAAATGACGAGAGGAAGACATGGGTAACTCCCTCTACTGGAAGTGGGAACATTTTCTAACTCTTATTAAAATTCCAGAGAATATAAGGGAAGTGAGTGATAATTTTGATGACATAGAAGTCATAATATTTCTCATGAAAAACAACAGATGATAAAATAAGAAAACATGTGCAAATGATATCACTGATCAAGGGTTAATATTCCCTCTATATAAAGAGATTCTGAAAGTCGAGAAGGAAAAGACCAATAAGTTCTAGGAGAAAAAAATAGCAGGAGATGTAAATACTTCGGTGAAAAAATTATCCTTAAGCATACTAATGATTATCAACCTTGCATGTCATAAAAGAAATACAGATTAGAAGTGCACTCAGATACTATTTCTCACCTATCAGGTTATCCATTTGTCTCTATATTCTTGTGATGTTCTGGCTGACAGCCCCACATAAGGTCTCGGCCAACAGCCACCATTAACCACCACCAGCCTTCGGGTGATGCCAGCCCTCAGCATCCTGCACCCTAACTCAGATCCCAGACACTAACTTAGTTTCTCTTTTAGTCAACTCTAACCAACTCATGGTGAGAAGATTCTGGAAAAAACACAGTCCAAGTCTTAACCAAGTTGAAAACAGTATCTAACACACGCTGGGATGTTTCCATTTTTAATATTTATATCTGTTATGCACTTGGAATATATTCTAGGGTATGGTGTAAGGAATTGGATAATTTTATATTTTTGGATGTAATTATCTATTTGAAAATATCTTTTTTTGTTTTTGCGATACGCGGGCCTCTCACTGTTGTGGCCTCTCCCGTTGCGGAGCACAGGCTCCGGACATACAGGCCCAGCGGCCATGGCTCACGGGCCTAGCCACTCCACGGCATGTGGGATCTTTCTGGACCGGGGCATGAACCTGTGTCCCCTGCATCGGCAGGCGGACTCTCAACCACTGCGCCACCAGGGAAGCCCTGAAATTATCTTTTTGCCACCAATTTGAGATGCCATCTACGTTACATACTATATTTTCATTATTTGGGGATTTAAAAATTTTTTCAATTGGTACACCCATCTATTGATAACACAATGCCACAATGTTTTACTTACAGAGTGTTATTGTGTGTTTTAATATCTGTTAGTGCTAGCTCCTATATTCAAACACACACCAGGGCTCTTTGAATCCAGATTTTGAATTCAGGTTACTTGCTTTTAGCCCTCTCGTGACAGGGCACATAACCACCAGACACACTGAGCGTGAAAATCTAAGCTTGAGTAAAGTGACAAAAAGAAATTTGGTCCTCTGTCTCAAGCTCCAAAAGGATATTCACAGGCAAGATAAAATGGAAGAAGAAGGTTAGGAATGAGATTTCAGGTATGGTTTAGCTTACTGAGTGTTTGCCAGTCTTACAAGACACAGTGATCAGTAAGGAACCAATACAAATCTGATGTTCCACAGTCATATACTAACTACACCAACTCTATCAACTTAGTCTAGAAGTACCTGAATGTCCTCCATAATACTTATAATTTTCTCATTGCAAAATAGTTATTTTCTAAGTTTTGCAAGATGGTTCCATTTCTTAGCTTCTCCTCTGCCTTTGTTTAATCCATTGTCTTGAATCTTTGCTTGGATCAATAAAATCCAACCCTAAATGGAAGACAGCCTGTGTTTATTTTCCAGCCTGATACTTTTACTGTTTCTCTGGGGTATTCAAACCCTAGAAAAGGTTGAAGCAATTTTTCTAAGCTTCTTACTCACTATTCATCAGTAACATGAAGCCCATGAAAAACAGTTAAAATCAGTTTCCTCAATTCCCTCCATTGTCTCCCCCTCTTTGGTCCATCTCCCATGTGATCTGAGTTGTTTTTAATGGAACTGGGACAATTTATGTGATGAAAATAATTGCCCAAAACTTAGACACTCTGAAGAATTTAGGTCTGGCTCAGATGTGTGGGAACAGTGTTTAGACATGAGTTCAACCCTAGCTCCCCACATAAGAGGGCATCACACTGACTACTAGTTCTATGCTGTGGTTATTTGTCTCTAGGGAACAGGGAATGAGTCTGACTGAATCCACCAAAATTCAGTAGGATTCTGCCCATGTGTGGAAATATGCTGAAGAGCCACTGTGCAAGCAGAATTATTATTATTTATTTTTAACATCTTTATTGGAGTATAATTGCTTTACAATGGTGTGTTAGTTTCTGCTCTATAACAAAGTGAATCAGCTATACTTATACATATATCCCCATATCCTCTCCCTCTTGCGTCTCCCTCCCACCCTCCCTATCCCACCCCTCCAGGTGGTCACAAAGCACCAGGCTGATCTCCCTGTGCTATGTGGCTGCTTCCCACTAGCTGTCTCTTTTACGTTTGGTAGTGTATATATGTCCATGCCACTCTCTGACTTTGTCCCAGCTTACCCTTCCCCCTCTCCATGATCTCAAGTCCATTCTCTACGTCTGCGTCTTTATTCCTATCCTGCCTCTAGGTTCTTCAGAACGCTTTTTTTTTTAAGATTCCATATATATGTGTTAGCATACGGTATTTGTTTTTCTCTTTCTGACTTACTTCACTCTGTATGACAAGTCTCTAGGTCCATCAACCTCACTACAAATAACTCAGTTTCGTTTCTTTTTATGGCTGAGTAATATTCCATTGTATATATGTGCCACATCTTCTTTATCCAAAGCAGAATTATTTTTAAAGACAAGTACATTCATTGATAAGCCTCAACAGGACCTAGAGTCATGCCTGGTAGAAAGTAATGGATTATTAAAACATTTGCAGCACACACACACACAAAATAGTTGAAGCATAGTTGGGGCTGACTCTTAAAGGCTGTCCTCAGCAGATGGGTTTTGGTATCTTTAGTTTGCTTTTGATCCTATAGAACTTGACTTTCACTTATGACTTAGGCCATTTTTGGAATCCTTGATTAAGGCAGCCTAACAAAATATGCAGCTGCAATTATGTTAACATTTAATGTGTTTTGATTACAACAGATTGTAGAACACCAAAATGTCCTCCCGTATATTTATAGAAACATTTCTACATATGACTCAACGTCCAATTGTGTGTGTATGTATGTGTGTCCTTAGCAAGATAAAACTTCAAACATATAAATAGGGATGCAGTTATTTACTGGAATTCTAAAATAGGGGCCAAAGAGCTTAATATACCTGCATGTGGCTGATATGCACTTCAGAAAAAAATAGCCTTGAAGGAATAGGCAGATAAATGTATTCAAATTTTATGGTAAATGAAGGGTAAGTCTAAACTAAGTATTTCACATACATGCACAGTCAGGTTTCTGAAAAGATAAAGGTCAAAATAACTGCAGTTCCAAAAATGGGCATGCCTTTTATTTTGCTGACAGTGCTTTAATTCTATGAAGTAAATATTAAATCAACGGATAGAATTTTCTATTCAACAACACTTTTTATCAAAGTATTAGCCATTTAATTAGATTGGGGAGCTCTTGCAATGTTGCCATACACTTAAATCAGAATTTTAGCCTTAGACTGAATCTAAGATGCTTTAAACATGTTGCGTATTTCACAATGCCATTTAAATTTCTAGATTTTCGAGCATGTGGTATTTTTAGAGAGCAATGGGCATGAAAATTCTAAAGGCTTGAAAGAGAATTACAAATCTAAACTTTGTAATAGCAGTTACAAATCAAGAATTACTCCTCATGTCTCCTCCTGTATTATTCTGCCCTCAGAATGCGTGCATGGGCCATGAGCAAAGAATATTAGAGAAAATTAACAGATGTCCTTCCTAAACACTTAGTGCCCTTGGCCTCCTATTTTATGTTTAAATTACCCTAGAGACATTTGCTGCTTATTTTATCCTATTT
Source organism: Delphinapterus leucas (assembly GCF_059928025.1). Taxonomy (NCBI): domain Eukaryota; kingdom Metazoa; phylum Chordata; class Mammalia; order Artiodactyla; family Monodontidae; genus Delphinapterus; species Delphinapterus leucas. Next base: position 8,633,710 of record NC_143134.1, read on the forward strand.
TGTACCCATGATACTATTTTTACCTAATTGTTGTCAGATTAATTGCATAATAATATGAATAGCATCACTGTGATGACAAAACTTGCGAGGAGGCGTGGGGATTGGGATAACGGGTTGTAGAGGTTTTACAGGTGAAATGAGGACAGTCCTTGGACGTGTTAAGTCTGTGATGATAGTTGAATGTAGCCGCCCACTTCCAGTAAAAAAAAATCTATGGGATAATCTCTGGTTCTTCTCCTCATTCCTCTCTCTGCTCAAACTGCCCCTTCTCGGTGAGTCGGCCATCACTCTCTACACCCGTCTTTCTCTATTTTCATGATAGCAGTGAACACTACCTGAAATTTCATTATGTGGTCTCTTTCTTTGAGTGCCTCTCACTAGGACGTAGGCTCCTTGAAGGTGAGGGACGCTGTCTTGTGCCGTGTTCTCAGAACCTGGAACAGTATTTGGAACGTGGAAAGCACTCAATAAGTACTTGTTGAATAGATGCATGAGTGAATACATAAATTCAGATGTTACTTCTGGTCACCTCAGCAACTTGCTTGGGACAAGACTCTTCCCTCACATCTGGAGTTTGCCCAGTAGTGAGAGTCAACAGTGTAGGCAAGGACATGGATCTTGCCTCTAAAGTGGAAGGTTGGTTGTTCTGGATTTTTTTTTTTTAATGTGTCCTTCAGAGCAGAGAGAATGGCCACTTGTGATACACAGTTTTAATTATGTTACCAATTTTTGGCAAGTTTAATGATCAGGTTTCTATATTCTAACAGCAGTATTAAGCTGTTGATCAAGCACTGGAAAGATATTTCTCACAGTAATTTGGTTACCACCCCATGTTCTATTTCTGCAATCTATGTTTACAGACTGTCTTAACCAAAATGATGCTTACAAATCTTAGTTTTGCTTATTTAAGAGATAATCATAAACATTTGCTAACTCTGTTTACTTCTTAATGAGAAAGAACAAACTATTAATGGTACGGTGAGTTATGGGTAAGTGTCAGGCTCATAAATGAAAACTTAACTCACATTGCCGTATCTTCCGTAATCATGTCCATGAATAAACAAACAGATGAACAAACCCCCTCTTTTTCTTTGGAATTATTGTCCAGCCCAGAAGTTAAAATATTGTTTAATTCATACAAGAAAAGAAACCTATCATGACTTTTTTTTTTTTTTTTTTTCGGTACACGGGCCTCTCACCGCTGTGGCCTCTCCCGTCGCGGAGCACAGGCTCTGGACGCGCAGGCCCAGCGGCCATGGCTCACGGGCCCAGGTGCTCTGCGGCATGTGGGATCCTCCCAAACCGGGGCACGAACCCGCGTCCCCTGCATCGGCAGGTGGACTTTCAACCACTGCGGCACCAGGGAAGCCCTATCATGATTTTTTTAAAGTATTTCTCTATTAAAAAATTTTTTTAAATTTTATTTATTTTTGGCTGAGTTGGGTCTTTGTTGCTGCGCTTGGGCTTTCTCTAGTTGCGCGAGCGGGGGCTACTCTTCATTGTGGTGCTCGGGCTTCTCATTGCGGTGGCTTCTCTTGTTGCAGAGCACAGTCTCTAGGTGCATGGGCTTCAGTAGTTGTGGCACGTGAGTGTCAGTAGTTGCAGCACATGGACTCAGTAGTTGTGGCTCGCGGGCCCTAGAGCACAGGCTCAGTAGTTGTAGTGCACGGGCCTAGTTGCCTTGCGGAGTGTGGGATCTTCCCAGACCAGGGCTCAAACCCGCATCCCCTGCATTGGCAGGTGGATTCTTAACCACTGTGCCACGAGGGAAGTCCCTACCTATCATGATTTTAAGAACATAGATATTTAATGTTAACACAGAATGTAATAAAAACTGCAAGAAATTGAAATTCTTCAAAATTATGTAAACCTTTCCCATTTTCTCTAGGGATTACATATTTACCTACAGAATTTTGAGTGGATGTATATTTTCATTTCTCTTAGGTAAAAACCTAGGAGAGAGATTGCTAGGTAACGTAGTAAGTATGTTTAACTATATAAGAAGTTGCAAAACTGTTTTCCAAAGTGATAGTAACCTTTGCATTTTGCACCAACAATGCTTGAGGGTTATACTTTCTCTACATCCTCAGTAGTAAGTAATGGTTTATCACTGTGATTTTCTTTCTATTACTGAATGACTAATGATGCTGAGGGCCATTTTATATCCTTAGTTGCTGTCTCTATAATGTCTTTTAAATGAAGTGCCTGTTCAAATCTTTTGTTCATTTTTATTGAGTTGTTTGTCCTCCTATTGAGTTGTGATAGTTCTTTGTTATAGATTATAGTTCTAGATATAAATCCTCTTTTAGATATTATTTTATTTTCTTAACAGTGTCTTTCTAAGAGCAGGTATGATTAATTTGATTGAGTCTGATAAGTATATCATTTTAAATTTTATATTGTGTTTTGTGTCCTATCTAAGAAATCTTTGTTTTTCCCAAAGTCTTAATATATTATCCAATGTTCTCTTGTAGAAGTTTTCTGTCTTTAGTTTAGTTCTAGTTTAAAATTGATGATCTATTTTAAGTTAATTTTGAACATGTTACAAACAATGATTTGAATTTTATTTTGCATATGATGCCTATTTTTTAGTAACAAATTATTGTATAAACTCTCCTTTCTCTTTTGAATTTCCTTAGCTAATTTGTTGGAAATCAATTGAACCAATATGTATGGATCTATTTTTTACTGTCTACTCTGTGCCATTGGTCTGTGTGTCTTTCTTTTACCAAATACCACACTGTATTTTACTTTATTTTATATTTTATTGAGGTAACATTGACTTATAACATTATATGAGTTCCATGTGTACAGCATATTTCTACTTCTGCATACCCTACAGTGTGCTCACACCAAAAATTTAGTTTCCTTGAGGGCATGCTGCTAAGTGAAATAAGTCAGGTAGAGAAAGAAAAATACAGTGTGATTTCACTCATATATGGAATCTATAAAACTAATAAACTTCATTGTCTTTTTTTTTTATAAGAATGCAAAATTTATCTACTTTTGGGGTGGGTGGGAAAATTTTTTTTGAGGTATAGTTGCTTTACAATATTATATTAGTTTCAGATGTACAACATAGTGATTCAGCATTGCTATAGACTAGACTCCATTTATAGTTATTATAAAATATTGGATATATTTCCTGTGCTGTACAATATATCCTTGTAGCTTATTTATCTTACTCATAGTAGTTTGTATCTCTTAATCCCCTCCCCCTATCTTGCCCCTCCCCCACCAGTGGTAACCACTAGTTTGTTCACTATATATATGAGTCTCTTTCTTTTTTGTTATTTTCACTTCATTGTCTTTATTACTATTGCTTCATATTAAATATGAAATCAGAAGTGAGAGGTCTTCAAATTTTTTAATTGTTTTCCAAATTATATTGACTATTTCCTTTACTTTCCAAATGAACTTTCAATTTTCACAAAAAATCCACCTGGGATTATGATTGGGATTTTATTAAATCTATAAATCACTTTGGAGGGAATTGATATCTTGACAATGTTGTGTCTTTCAATCCATGAACACCATATAACTCTCCATTTATTTAATTTTTAAAGACTTCTCTCATATATGTGTATGTTCTGCAACTTTTTATATGTTTTATCTTCAGTTTTATTTGAATTTTTAATTCAAATCATTTTCACAATTCCCTTGTGAGTTTCTCTTTGACCCATGGGTTTGTTTTTGAACTTCCAAGTGTTGGGGATATTCCACATATTTTTCTCTTATTCACTTAAAATTTAATTTGATTAACAGAAAAAAAATCAATCAAATTAGATTTACCTGATTTCAATTCTTTGAAATTTGTCAGGGTTTGTTTTATGGCCCAGAGAGTATGGGCTATACTGAGGAATCTTCCACATATTCTTGACAAGAATGTGTGTCCTCCTATTTTTGGCGGTAGGTAGTAAGGTTAAAATCTTCTATGTACTTGAGATTTTCTATCTAATTCTATTGATTAATGAGTGCAGAATGTTGACTTTTCAACTGTAATTGTGGATTTCTCTATTTCTCCTTTCAGTTCCATTGTTTTGTGCTTTGTGTATCTAAAGTTCTGTTGTTACGTGCCTCCACGTTGAAACTCCTTGTGTATTCTTAATGAATTCACTGCTTTATCATTATGTAATGTCCCTGTTCATCCCTAGAATTATTCCTTATTCTGAAGTCGTCATTTTTGGACAATATAGACCATTCCAGCTTTCTTTTGGTTAATGTTTGCATGGTACACCTTTTGCATTAATTCACTTTCAGTCTTCATATCTAAAGTAGTTTTCATGTAGAAAGCATGTAGTTAGATTGTGGTTTTAAATCTAATCAGACAATTTCTGTATTTTAGACCAGTTATCTTTGGGGGATTTAGCCATTTATGTTTCATCTAATCATTGATATGGTTATGTTTATATTTACCATCAGGCTTATTGTTTCCATTTTATTGATCTCTTCCTATTTTCAACTTTGTCTGCTTTTATTACAATTGAATAGTTTTATTCATATTATCTCCTTTATTAACTTATTAGCTATATTTGTTTCATTATGACTTCTAATAGTTGCTCTACATATCTAATTTATTATAATCTATGTTTAACTAATATCATATGACTTCAGGTATAGTATAAGAACCCCAAATTATATAATTTTAACTCCTGTCTCCCATCCATTGTGCTATTATTATGTATTTATTATTATGTAGTATACCTTCTAATACATTGCTACTTGTTTTGCTTCAGAGAGTCAATTTTTTTCGAGTGATTACAAATAAGAAAAGATGTCTTTTTTAAAAAAACATCTTTATTGGAGTATAATTGCTTTGCTGTGTTAGTTGCTGCTGTATAACAAAGTGAATCAGCTATACATATACACATATCCCCATGTCCCCTCCGTCTTGCGTCTCCCTTGCACCCTCCCTATCCCACCCCTCTAGGTGGTCACTGCACGAGATGATCTCCCTGTGCTATGTGCCTGCTTCCCACTAGCTATCTAGTTTACATTTGGTAGTGTATATATGTCCATGCCACTCTCTAACTTTGTCCCAGCTTACCCTTCCCCCTCCCCATGTTCTCAAGTCCATTCTCTGTGTCTTTGTCTTTATTCCTGTACTGCCTCTAGGTTCCTAAGAACCTTTTTTTTATTCTTTTAAATTCCATATATACGTATTAGCATACTGTATTTGTTTTTCTCTTTCTGACTTATTTCACTCTGTATGACAGACTCTAGGTCCATCCACCTCACTACAAATAACTCAGTTTCATTTCTTTTTCTTTTTTATTTTACGGTACATGGGCCTCTCACTGTTGTGGCCTCTCTGGTTGCGGAGCACAGGCTCCAGACGTGCAGGTTCAGCAGCCATGGCTCACGGGCCTAGCCACTCCGTGGCATGTGGGATCTTCCCGGACCAGGGCACGAACCCATGTCCCCTGCACCGGCAGGTGAACTCTCAACCACTGCGCCACCAGAGAAGCCCCTGTTTTTTTTTTTTTTTATTATTGAGCTCCATGTGCTGTTTGAATATTTTGGAGATTAATCCCTTGTTGGTCGCTACATTTGGAAATATTTTCTCCCATTCTGTGGGTTGCTTCATTGTTTTGTTTATGGTTTCCTTTGCTTTGCAAAAGCTTTGAAGTTTAATTAGGTCCCATTTGTTTGTTTTTATTTCCATTTTTCTAGGTGGTGGGTCAAAAAGGACCTTGCTGTGATTGATGTCATAGAGTTTTCTGCCTATGTTTTCCTCTAAGATTTTGATGGTGTCTGGCATTATATTTAGGTCTTTAATCCATTTTGAGTTTGTTTCTGTGCATGGTGTTAGGGAGTGTTCTAATTTCATTCTTTTACATGTAGCTGTCCAGTTTTCCCAGCACCACTTATTGAAGAGGCTGTCTTTTCTCCACTGTATATTCTTGCCAACTTTATCAAAGATAAGGTGACCATATGTGTGTGGGTTTATCTCTGGGCTTTCTATCCTGTTTCATTGATCTATATTTGTGTTTCTGTGCCAGTACCATACTGTCTTGATTACTGTAGCTTTGTAGTAGAGTCTGAAGTCAGGGAGCCTGATTCCTCCAGCTCCGTTTTTCGTTCTCAAGATTGCTTTGGCTATTCGGGGTCTTTTGTGTTTCCATACAAACTGTGCCCTTTTTGTTCTAGTTCTGTGAAAAATGCCATTGGTAGTTTGATAGGGATCACACTGAATCTGTAGATTGCTTTGTGTAGTAGAGTCATTTTCACAATGTTGATTCTTCCAATCCAAGAACATGGTATATCTCTCCAACTATTTGTATCATCTTTAACTTCTTTCCTCAGTGTCTTATAATTTTCTGCATACAGGTCTTTTGTCTCCGTAGGTAGGTTTATTCCTAGATATTTTATTCTTTTTGTTGCAGTGGTAAATGGGAGTGTTTCCTTAACTTCTCTTTCAGATTTTTCATCATTAGTGTACAGAAATGCAAGAGATTTCTTTGCATTAATTTTGTATCCTGCTACTTTACCAAATTCATTGATTAGCTCTAGTAGTTTTCTGGTGGCATCTTTAGGATTCTCTATGTATAGTCTCATATCATCTGCACACAGTGACAGCTTTACTTCTTTTCCAATTTGGATTCCTTTTCTTTTTCTTCTCTGATTGCGGTGGCCAAAACTTCCAAAACTATGTTGAATAAGAGTGGTGAGAGTGGCAACCTTGTCTTGTTCCTGATCTTAGTGGAAATGGTTTCAGTTTTTCACCATTGAGAACGATGTTGGCTGTGGGTTTGTCATATATACCCTTTATTATGGTGAGGAAAGTTCCCTCTATGCCTACTTTCTGGAGGGTTTTTATCATAAATGGGTGTTGAATTTTGTTGAAAGCTTTTTCTGCATCTATTGAGATGATCGTATGGTTTTCTCCTTCAGTTTGTTAATGTGGTGTCTCACATTGATTGATTTGCATATACTGAAGAATCCTTCCATTCCTGGGACAAACCCCACTTGATCATGGTGTATGATCCTTCTAATGTGCTGTTGGATTCTGTTTGCTAGTATTTTGTTGAGGATTTTTGCATGTATGTTCATCAGTGATATTGGCCTGTAGTTTTCTTTCTTTGTGACATCTTTGTCTGGTTTTGGTATCAGAGTGATGGTGCCCTCATAGATTAAGTTTGGGAGTGTTCCTCCCTCTGCTATATTTTGGAAGAATTTGAGAAGAATAGCTGTTAGCTCTTCTCTAAACGTTTGATTGAATTCACATGTGAAGACATCTGGTCCTGGGCTTTTGTTTGTTGGAAGATTTTTAATCACAGTTTCAATTTCAGTGCTTGTGATTGGTCTGTTCATATTTTCTATTTGTTCCTGATTCAGTCTTGGCAGGTTGTGCATTTATAAGAATTTGTCCATTTCTTCCAGGTTGTCCATTTTATTGGCATAGAGTTGCTTGTAGTAATCTCTCCTCATCCTCTGTATTTCTGCAGTGTCAGTTGTTACTTCTCCTTTTTCATTTCTAATTCTAGTAATTTGAGTTTTTTCCCTTTCTTTCTTGATAAGTCTGGCTAATGGTTTATCAATTTTGTTTATCTCCTCGAAGAACCAGCTTTTAGTTTTATTGATCTTTGCTGTCATTTCCTTCATTTCTTTTTCATTTATTTCTGATCTGATCTTTATGATGTCTTTCCTTCTGCTAACTTTGGCATTTTTTTTGTTCTTCTTTCTCTAATTGCTTTAGGTGTAAGGTTAGGTTGTTTATTTGAGATGTTTCTTGTTTCTTAAGGTAGGATTGTATTGCTATAAACTTCCCTCTTTGAACTGCTTTTGCTGCATCCCATAGGTTTTGGGTCATCGTATTTTCATTGTCATTTATTTCTAGGTATGTTTTGATTTCCTATTTGATCTCTTCAGTGATCTCTTGGCTGTTACATAGTGTGTTGTTTAGCCTCCATGTGTTTGTGTTCTTACAGATTATTTCCTGTAATTGATACCTCGTCTCATAGCATTGTGGTCAGAAAAGATACTTGATATGATTTCAATTTTCTTAAATTGACCAAGGCTTCATTTTTGACCCAGTATATGGTCTATCCTGGAGAATGTTCCATGAACACTTGAGAACAATGTGTATTCTGTTGTTTTTGGATGGAATGTCCTATAAATATCAATTAAGTCCATCTTCTTTAATGTATCATTTAAAGCTTGTGCTTCCTTATTTATTTTAAGTTTGGATGATCTGTCCATTGGTGAAAGTGGGGTGTTAAAGTCCCCTACTATGATTGTGTTACTGTCAATTTCCCCTTTTATGGCTGTTAGTATTTGCCTTATGTATTGAGGTACTCCTATGTTGGGTGCATAAATATTTACAATTGTTATATCTTCGTCTTGGATTGATCCCTTGATCATTATGTAGTGTCCTCTTTGTCTCTTGTAATAGTCTTTGTTTTAAAGCCTATTTTGTCTGATATGAGAATTACTATTCCAGCTTTCTTTTGATTTCCATTTGCATGGAATATCTTTTTCCATCCCCTCACTTTCACTCTGTATGTGTCCCTAGGTCTGAAGTGGTTCTCTTGAGGACAGCACATATACGGGTCTTGTTTTTGTATCCATTCAGCCAGTCTATGTCTTTTGGTTGGAGCATTTAATCCATTTACATTTAAGGTAATTATCGATATGTATGTTCCTATTATCATTTTCTTAATTGTTTTGGGTGTATTATTGTAGGTCTTCTTCTCATGTGTTTCCTGCCTAGAGAAGTTCCTTTAGCATTTGTTGTAAAGTTGGTTTGGTGGTGCTGAATTTTCTTAGCTTTTGCTTGTCTGTAAATGTTATAATTTATCCATCAAATGTGAATGAGATCCTTGGTGGGTAGAGTAATCTTGGTTGTAGGTTTTTCTCCTTCATCACTTTAAATATGTCCATCCACTGCCTTCTGGCTTGCAGAGTTTCTGCTAAAAAATCAGCTGTTAACGTTATGGGGATTCCCTTATGTGTTATTTGTTGTTTTTCCCTTGCTTCTTTTAATATTTGTTCTTTGTATTTATTTATTTATTTATTTTTGCGGTATGTGGTCCTCTCACTGCTGTGGCCTCTCCCATTGCCGAGCACAGGCTCTGGACACGCAGGCTCAGCGGCCGTGGCTGACAGGCCCAGCTGCTCCGTGGCATGTGGGATCCTCCCATCCCAGGGTACGAACCTGTGTCCCCTGCATCGGCAGGCAGACTCTCAACCACTGCACCACCAGGGAAGCCCTGTATTTTATTTTTGATAGTTTGATTAATATGTGTCCTGGCGTGTTTCTCCTTGGATTTATCCTGTGTGGGACTCTCTCTGCTTCCTGGACTTGATTAAGTATTTCCTTTCCCATATTAGGGAAGTTTTCAACTATAATCTCTTCAAAATTTGCTCAGTCCCTTTCTTTTTCTCTTCTTCTTCTGGGACCTCTATAATTCGAATGTTGGTGTGTTTAATGTTGTCCCAGAGGTCTCTGAGACTGTCCTCAATTCTTTTCATTCTTTTTTCTTTATTCTGCTCTGCAGTAGTTATTTCCACTATTTTATCTACCAGGTCGCTTGTCTGTTCTTCTGCCTCAGTTATTGTGCTATTGATCCCTTCTCGAGAATTTTTAGTTTCATTTATTGTGTTGTTCATCACTGTTTGTTTGCTCTTTAGTTCTTCTAGGTGCTTGTTAAACATTTCTTGTATTTTCTCCATTCTATTTCCAAGATTTTGGATCATGTTTATTGTCAGTATTCTGAATTATTTTTCAGGTAGACTGCCTGTTTCCTCTTCATTTGTTAGGTCTGGTGGGTTTTTACCTTGCTACTTCATCTGCTGTGTGTTTCTCTGTCTTCTCATTTTGCTTAACTTACTGTGTTTGAGGTCTCCTTTTTGCAGCCTGCAGGTTCGTAGTTTCCTTTGTTTTTGGTGTCTCTCCCCAGTGGCTAAGGTTTGTTCAGTGGGTTGTGTAGGCTTCCTGGTGGAGGGGACTAGTGCCTGTGTTCTGGTGGATGAGGCTGGATCTTGTCTTTCTGGTGTGCATGTCCACGTCTGGTGGTGTGTTTTGGGGTGTCTGTGGCCTTATTATGATTTTAGGCAGCCTCTGTGCTAATGGGTCGGGTTGTGTTTCTGTCTTGCTAGTTGTTTGGCATAGGGTGTGCAGCACTGTAGCTTGCTGGTCATTGAGTGGAGCTGGGTCTTGGCGTTGAGATGGAGATCTCTGGGACATTTTTGCCATTTGATATTACGTGGAGCTGGGAGGTGTCTTGTGGAGCAGTGTCCTGAACTTGGCTCTCCCACTTCAGAGGCACAGCCCTGATGCCTGGCTGGAGCACCAAGAGCCTGTCTTCCACATCGCTCAGAATAAAAGGGAGAAAAAGAAAGAAGGAAAGAAAGAAAGAAAAAGAAAGAAAGAAGGTAAAATACAATGAAAAATTAAAGTAAAATAAAATAAAGTTATTTAAAAAATTAAAAGAAAAAAATTTTTAAGTAATAAAAGAAAACAAAAAAGGGACAGACAGGACCCTAGGACAAATGGTAAAAGCAAAGCTATACAGACAAAATCACACTCAGAAGCATACACACTCCCTAAAAGAGAAAAGGGACAAAAATATATATATTGTTGCTCCCAAAGTCCACCTCCTCAATTTGGGATGATTTGTTGTCTATTCAGGTATTCCACAGACTCAGGGTACATCAAGTTGATTGTGAAGATTTAATCTGCTGCTCCTGAGGCTGCTGGGAGAAATTTCCCTTTCTGTTCTTTGTTCGCGCAGCTCCCAGGGTTGGTTCAGCTTTGGATTTGGCCCCGCCTCTGCGTGTAGGTCACTTGAGGGCATCTGTTCTTCGCTCAGACAGGACGGGGTTAAAGGAGCCGCTGATTCGGGGGCTCTGGCTCACTCAGGCTGGGGGGAGGGAGGGGCACGGAGGGCGGGGCGGGCCTGTGGCGGCAGAGGCTGGCGTGACATTGCACCAGTGTGAGGCGCGCCGTGTGTTCTCCCGGGTAAGTTGTCCCTGGATCCTGGGACCCTGGCAGTGGCGGGCTGCACAGGCTCCCCGGAAGGGAGGTGTGGATAGTGACCTGTGCTCGCACACAGGCTTCTTGGTGGCGGCAGCAGCAGCCTTAGCATCTCATGCCTGTCTCTGGGGTCCGTGCTGTTAGCCGCGGCTCATGCCCGTCTCTGGAGCTACTTTAAGCAGTGCTCTGAATCCCCTCTCCTCATGCACCCGAAACAGTGGTCTCTTGCTTCTTAGGCAGGTTCAAACTTTCCCCCGGACTCCCTCCCGGCTAGCCGTGGTGCACTAACCCCCTTCAGGCTCTGTTCAAGCCGCCAACCCCAGTCCTCTCCGTGCGCTCCGACCGAAGCCTGAGCCTCAGCTTGCAGCCCCGCCCGCCCCGGGGGAGCAGACAAGCCTCTCAGGCTGGTGAGTGCCAGTCGGCCCCGATCCTCTGTGCGGGAATCTCTCCGCTTTGCCCTCCACATCCCTGTTGCTGCGCTCTCCTCGTGGCTCCAAAGCTTCCCCCCTCTTGCCACCCGCAGTCTCCGCCCGCGAAGGGGCTCCTAGTGTGTGGAAACCTTTCCTCCCACTGGTGCAGGTCCCGTCCCTATTCTTTTGTCTCTCTTTATTCTTTTTTCTTTAGTCCTACCCAGATACATGCGGAGTTTCCTGCCTTTTGGAAGGTCTGAGGTCTTCTGCTAGCGTTCAGTAGGTGTTCTGTAGGAGTTGCTACACATGTAGATGTATTTCTGATGTTATTTGTGGGGAGGAAGGTGATCTCTGCGTCTTACTCTTCCACCATCTTGAAGCTCCTCCTTCAGTTTGTTAATATTGTGTATCGCATTCACTGATTTGCGTGTATTGAAGAATCCTTGCATCCCTGTGGTAAATCCCACTTGATCATGGTGTATGATCCTTTTAATGTGTTTTTGGATTCAGTTTGCTAGTATTTTGTTGATGATTTTTGCATCTGTGTTCATCTGTTTTGTCTTTTAGATTCTACATATTAAGTGACATCATATGGTATTTGTCTTTTTCTATCTGACTTATTTCACTTTGCATCATATCCTCCAGATCCATCTGTGTTGCTACAATCTACCTATGAGAATGACCCAATCTGGCTTCTTTTAATGCTTATATTTTTAAAAGATGAGGAGGGTTTTGGAATAACAGATGAACAAAAAAATATATAAAATTTTCAGACTTCCTCTGGATTTCAAACTATTTATTTCTATGCATATAATTTAGGAATTATATTTATATCTATGAATAAAATTCTATTCATGTCATCTGATAATACTTCTTAAATGGATATAAATTTCGATTTAGGCAGAGCGTGCTATTCAAAGTATGTACATGAATATTTTCTAGCTCTTATTATACTATTGAAATCATTGTTTTCGCAGTGTCCTGTGCATATAGTTGAATAAAGTCTTTCTAAATTCAGTGTGTCAGGGTTGTACCAGCATGTTTTTTAGAAAGCAGGTATAAGTTGATTCGCTTTCTCTTTCTCATGGATTTGTCATGTAACTAAGCTATTGGTTTGAGCTTGTGTGACAGTTACTTCATCAGTGCAAGAATGATGTGCTAATAGGTGAATGTAATCACGTGCAGTATTTTTTATGACTTCATATCAACACTGAGTCACAAAGAAAGAAAAATTAAATGTTTTTCTTTAGTTTTGAGGTTGGCCAAGTGTACACAGAACATACGGTAATATGTTATATTTAATAGGAGAGAAGACATTCAGTTAATCCTTTAAATGGGAGCAGCCTCGAAGCTGAGGTATGTTTGGATTCTTTCTCCAGAATGTCAACAGCAAGCTGTCCTTCCTGTCACCAGACAGATGATAAAGGCATGCTGTTTAGTGCGCGTGACATTTAGAAAGGAAAACATAGAGGCCTTGGGGTCATGTTCTAGTTTCTGTAATTGAAATAACGTGCACAAACCATATCCATCTCCTGGACTAACCAGAGCTTGTTATTAACTGATGGTGCAGTTATGAAATACTGGTCATATTGCGAGGAGTCAAAGCATGTACATGATAGGAAAGACAAGAACAGTAAGGCGTTTAATAGGTATCTCTTTTCAAACTTCATCTCACATTCTAACATCGTAAGAAAGAAAAGCCTTGTTTCCTAAAGTAATAGTGGTATATCCCATGTAAAGAGTAAGTCATCCAAGGTCGTCTCACAGGTTCCAGTAAGGGGTCAGAGCTTCCTGATGTATTAACAAGAGGTGTTGTTCTATGGCAGATGGTACCACATTCACTCTCCCTCTAGCCATTAAAAAAATTTTTTTATTGAAGTACAGTTGATTTACAATGTTGCATTAATTTCTGCTGTACAGCAAAGTTATTTAGTTATACATACATATTCTTTTTCATATTCTTTTCCATATGGTTTATCACAGGATATTGAATATAGTTCCCTGTGCTATAAAGTAGGACCTTGTTGTTTATACATTCTGTATGTAATAGCTTGTATCTGTTAACCCCATCTCTCTTGCCATTTTTCCAGAGGCTCCAATTTTCTAATTAACAAAACATGTGTTTAAGAGACACATGGAGAAATGTACAGTCTGAAGAGGTAGGATAAGTGATGAACTTGAAAATAAGTAGGGAAACAACAAAAGAGAAAAAAGTCACAGAATACCACAGACAATTTGACTTTGGTACTAAAATGGCACTAGGGGTCAGTGTTTGCAACATCAATTATCATTGAATAGGAAAGATTTAAAATTACTGCTTAATAAAGATTTATCACCAGAGCAGTGACATAATAGAGAAATGACTGCAGTATATATTTCCACGTTTGTTAACTGTTGTGTGTGTAAAAACATGCTAGTACAGGGAACACAAACAAAATCTGTAATTCACATGAAAGTGGTCAGAGGTCACATAGTTTCATCTGTTAAATTATAAAATGGAAAAGAAGCAACTAGGGATAGATCTGTGTTGAACAGTGAACTGAAGAGGATTCCTTCAGAGAGACGGGCAGTGAATGAAAGATATTTTGGTTTCAGCATTAAAGTGTGCCAGGCTCCGTCGCAGGTGATGGGTTAGCAGTGAAGGACACAGGCCCCTCCTTCCCCAGAGCCCACACTCTCACACTCCAGATAATGACAGATGCTAACCAGCAAACAAGAAAATGCCGTATGATCAGAGCAGAGGCGAGTGTTACCCATCGGGGTCAGCATGGGTGCATAGGATGCAGGTATTGCACTGGGTGACGGAAGTACTTTTGAAGTAAAACCGACAGGATTTGTTACATAGATATATACAAAGTCATATAAATGTGGTCATAAAATACGGCATGTTGGTGTGTATTGTGTAGACATAACTATATAGGCATACATAAGTGCTTAACAGTGTTGCTTTCCAAGTCATTTCCTTTACATCACTCCCAGCTGCACAGACAGAACAGGTGGCACCACTGGTGGGTAGTTCTTTGCATCTCCTTCAGGGTTTAGATGCTGCCTTACTTTTTGTCCAAGCAAATACAGTCAATCCATTCTTCAAATAGGAAAGCTTGCTCTTTGTGATCACAGTGAAGAGGGCTGGAGAGTTTTCTTTATTACATGAAGTAAAAAGGAAAATATGAGGTAGGGCATTCTTAAGGTTCAGGCATGGTCCAATTCACAAAATTAGCCTCATCATTCATTTGTTGCCGATATCCCAGCAACACATGAATACTTTAATTTTCTAAAACCAACTAGGGGGGTGTATGATTATCTGAACAGTGGTTAGTAGGATCAAAAGATCTTTTCTCTTGTTCTTTCCCATCTTATTACCTACCTCTGCTTCCTCCTGTCTCTTGACTACTCTCTCTTTCTCTCTGTCTCTCTGTTCCTTCCTCTGCCTGTGTGTGTGTGTGTGTGTGTGTGTGTGTGTGTGTGTGCGCGCGTGTGTCCGTGTCCCTCTACGGCTCCTCCCTCCGTTTCTATCTTTCTCCTTTGCCAACTCTTCTTGTTTTTCCTTAAAGTTATTAATTAGTTCATGACCTTGGTCATCCTTTAGTCCGATTTCTTTTATCATTTCCTATCCTGCTTCTTCCCATCTTCCATCCATCTCTCCTGCACTCACCCTCTGTCTATATCCTCTATGTGTGTGTGTGTAAATGCCCTTCTTATAAAATGACTGGTATCCTTAACTGTACTAATTAACAAAGAACTGGACATCTGAATCAAGCTTTGCACCATACCCGGATACCCCAAGGTGCAGTTGATGTTTGCGTGTGTGTACACTTACTTGGCCATAGATTTCTGCTCATTGTGACTGTGGCTTTCCAGGAAGGTCCCCGGCACCAATCACAATCTTGTAGGCCTGGAATGAAGGCTTTAATCTTTATTGGAGAGACATGGAGTGTTCTGTCAGCACCATCGTGGCGTGAACCGTGTTTCCACAAGGCTCCTTTGCGATGCTCTGTGTGACAGCGAATCAGCTGTGCTTTCTGATGACGCTTTGGCCAACTTGGTCATTTATCACCCTGTATTTGCTTTCCTTACCATCCTCTCTCTTGTCTTTCCTTCACTCTTATTTTCTGGGTTGGTAATCACCCTACAATGTTTGTTTCAGACTTGGTTTTCTAGGGAAACCAGGGAAGCCCAGCCCGAACTGCCAATGATCTCTATAGTCAGAGATCTGAGAAGGTCAGGTCGACTGGATTCAGTCCACACTATTTGTCACACATGTGCTGGTGGAAAGCGGAGTTGTGAGCCAGAAGGTCTGCAAGGTCATAATAAATGTGCAGAATTAAACCAAGAAATAAATGGAGAGAGAGAGGTGGGGAAAGGAGGCACACAGACACAGTTGCGTGGGTTTCTTCCTTCTCAAGACTTAGTTTCTTAGCTCTACTGTGTTTAGCTATTCTACACTTCCATCAATAGATCCGTCATTTATCTTAGGACACTTTAATGAGATTTCATGCACTTGCAAACAGCCGTTGTCTTGACCTGTGTTGTAGCCAAATCCATAATAGTCCGTCACCTGTCTTTCTTTTCAGGGAGTCTGTCAGGGACCATTTTTGCCATATTTCATTTAATAGCCATCAGGTCTTATTATTTTAGCATCACTCTCTGCCAATGTGAATCTCCGTTTATCCTCACTTTGATGTCCTGAGTGTTACTTATCTTTTCCTCTCCTCTCAATCTCTGGTGCAATTTTGGAAAAATGAAAAAAAAAAAAAAACTAATGCATTTCAGGGGGACATTAACAGCAGTGAATTCCAGGTATTTATAATTCTGTGTTTCCAAAAACACAGAACCCCACTCTGCCTCCCCCGAAAGACCAAAATGAAAGTGCAGGAAAACATACTTTGAAAGTGAATGAGAACAGAATTTGATCTGAGTTCAAAATTCTTCTTTCTCACTTGTAAGCTGGAATTGGGCTAATTCCTTAGCATCTCTGAGCCTCAGTTTTCTCCAGAGTAAAGTGAAGATTAAATGAGCTAAGATACTAGTTAAACTGTGTAATAATGCCTGAAACATAAGATGTGCCCTGAGTCACTTATGGACCTTCTGTTTGTCGGATCTAAGTGAGCTCTGCAAAATAATGAATTGTTTTTCACTAGGTTGTAGAGTCATAAGTCTTGCTTCTTTGTGTTGTTTTTCCAAAACTGTTTCTAATTGCAAATATTAAAGCAGATATGTATAGCCCAAGGTTCCCAGACAATCTCATTTATCTGTTATACTTTCTGCTAATGTCTTCTTTCAGATACTATTAATATTTTTGTGAATGTTCCTTTTTTTTCATGGTGGTTTCTGCTGTATCACATGCTAACCAGCAATAGTGGGGAAACAGGTGCTGTATCTGACATGCGTGCTTCGTTTTCCCAGAGTGAGAGTTCTCTTCCGTGCTCAGTCTCACGGTCCACTCAGCTGGTCAGAGGAAACCACTGTGTGACTTTCCTTCTGCCCCAGTATAGCCCACGTGCTTCCATGACCCATTCTGATGGGCTGCAGCCCTTCTTTTTTCTACGAAGAGTTATGTTCTGTGTTTGTTGAGCCACGCTGAGTTTGCCTGAGGAATTTCATTAAGAATGTTTCTATAGAGAGATCACTGTCTCAGTTCCCTTCCTAGGAACCAGCAGGGCATCAAGGCCCTGACCTGGATGAGGCCAGTGAGAGACAGTTTGAATCAGCATCACTTCAGCGGGCAGAGAAAATTCAGGAGTTCATGAGATGACCATGGCTAGAGACTGGACCATCCACCCAGTGAGGCAATGGCCTGGGGGAGGAAGCCTGGGGAGATGCTGGGGGTGGAATTGAAGTCCAGGTGCTCACTCAATGTCTCCAGGGAGTCCCCACTCCTTCACCCACAGTGGGGGAGGGTCAGTAAGGACAATGGGTTTGTTGCTGTGAAACTGCCATTTTCAAGGGAAGAGACGGATGATCAACGGTTCATTTTTGACACCTATAGTGATGCTAGAGAATATTCTACATCACTGTGAGTTGCAGAGGGGGCAGAAATAGATCGTACTCACAAAACATGAAAGCCAGCTGTCAAAGTTCAAGTGAAATTTTACTGCAGTGGAAACAGAGTGCATACAAGTAAGTATTGATAGAAGCTGGCATCAGTGGAGATCAAATTCCAGGCAATACCGACAGTCCGATACCTAGTGTCAGTGAGGTTAATGGAAATACTGTTATTCATAAGGCACAGAATTTTAGTACCAAGTACCCAAAGTCTTTATTTTGAAATTGGGAGGAAGGTATATTCCGTCTCAGTGTACCTCACAGCAGCTACTACCAAGAAAATTCTGCATTCTTACCTAAGCTTTTAGACCTTAGAAGATCGTAGATAAATTACCTTCGGAAATAACTGACAGCTAGCTGAAATACAAAGTGTGCGTAAACGTGCAATTGTGAAAAATCATTTACATGATACGTATCTAGATAATGATGTAAAATCTGGCCTGTCTTAGCTGTCACTCAGGTTTTGTCAGCTATTTCCATGAATGACTGTTTTTTTAAAGATTTTATTGAAGTATAGTTGATTTACAATGTTGTGTTAATTTCTTCTGTACAGGAAAGTGATTCAGATGCACACACACACTCTTTTCCATATTCTTTTCCGTTCTGGTTTGTCACAGGATACTGAATATAGTTCCCTGTGCCGTACAGTAGGGCCTTGTTGTTTATCCGTTCTCTATATAATAGTTTGCATCTGCTAATCCCACACTCCCAGTCCATCCCTCCCCCACCCTCTTGGCAACCACAAGTCTTTTCTCTGTCCACGAATCTGTTTCATAGATAAGTTTGTCATATTTTAGATTCCACGTGCGTGATATCACATGGTATTTGTCTTTCTCTGTCTGACTTGCTTCACTTCGTATGATAATCTCTAGGTCATTCCTTGTTGCTGCAAATGGCACTATTTCATTCCTTTTTATGGCTGAGTAGTATTCCATTGTATACATGGACCACATCTTCTTTATCCATCTGCTGATCTGTCTGCACCTGCTGATAGACATTTAAGTTGCTTCCATAGCTTGGCTATCATGAACAGTGCTGCTATGAACATTGGGGTGCATGTATCTTTTCAAATTATAGTTTTGTCTGGGTATATGCCCAGGAGTGGGATTGCTGGATCATAGGGCAACTCTATTTTTAGTGTTTTGTTTTGTTTTGTTTTTATCATTTATTTTATTTATTTATTTTTGGCTGCATTGTGTCTTCGTTGCTGTGTGTGGGCTTTCTCTAGTTGTGGTGAGCAGGGGCTACTATTCGTTGCAGTGCAAGGGCTTCTCATTGTGGTGGCTTCTCTTGTGGAACATGGGCTCTAGGCACACGGGCTTCAGTAGTTGTAGCACGTGGGCTCAGTAGTTGTGGCGCATGGGCTTAGTTGCTACACGGCATGTGGTATCTTCCCGGACCAGGGATCAAACCCGTGTCCCCTGCATTGGCAGGTGGATTCTTAACCACTGTGTCACCAGGGAAGCCCTGTTATTAGTTTTTTAAGGAACTTCCACCCTGTTTTCCATAGTGGCTGCACCAACTTATGTTCCCACCAACAGTGTAGAAGGGTTCCCTTTTCTCCACACCGTCTCCAGCATTTATTCTTTGTAGATTTTTTTGATGATCGACATTCTGTCTGGTGTGAGGTGGTACCTCATTGTAGTTTTTTCTCTAAAAATTAGCAATGTTGAGCACATGATGGACGTTTAATCATGAAATTTCACCTTATTTTCTTTTAAAAACATACATTATTTCTCATAGTATGTTTCTGATCAGTCACACTGAAGAAAAAAGAGCATTAGGGAGAGATTAGATTTAGTTTATCCAACCACAGCGCCCGGACATCCGCCAGCAGATATCAAGTGCATTCCTCTAAACGGCATTCACTGAGGGATCCCCTGACACACTTTATGAGCCCTAGAAATAGTGTGAAACCCAATCCAGTCAGTCACCCCTGAGCCCTGCTGGTGTACAGACCTGGGAGGGTACCGCACACTAGTGTGTGGAAAACACACTCCGACCACAGAGCATTTAGACACCTGAGTCCTGGAAGCAAAAATTACCTTTGTGGTAAAGCAGAAACTAACACACCATTGTAAAGCAATTATACTCCAGTAAAGATGTTAAAAAAAAATTACCTGGTAAATGCTGTCGGAAAAGCTACTGCCTGCAATTTTAAGTAGAATTGAATCGTGTAAGTAAAAAACATCCTCATTTCAAGTTATCTGTGTACAATTTAAGGAGTTTAAGTGCTAACTGCTTCAGGACAAAACTGCTCATCTTTGACTTTACCTAAAGTTTCACACCTCAGAAGATCGTAGAAAGTGCACGGACCATGCCTTTTGCTGGCTCTGATCTCTGTGGTGTTGTATTAGCATCCAGGGTGTAGGAAGCACATGTCAGTTGATGAAACTAGATCTTCCTGTTGCTAGGACCTAATAAAAGTGCGGGCTCTTTCTTTCTGGAATAAGCAGGAGAGGTTTCCTAGTAAAGAACTGTAGCTCTGGTTAAGTGTTAGAGGCTGGGATTGATGGTAATCAGGAAACCGTCTAAAGCTTGTTAACAGTTGGTTAATTTGATTTGAAGAAGTTGTTGAATGTGTGTGCACATGTTCTCAATAGGCCAAAGTACCAAGCAAGAAGTAATGATTCCATTGGTGTTTCTTCTCTTAATTTAGTGCTTTTGTACAAACAAGGAGATATTATAGCTACACTATGCATCAATGCAATAGGAGAATTGACGGTCAGGTTTTGCAGAGGAGATATTCACAATTACATTAACAAGTACACAAATGGGTGAAAGTTAATAGAAAAATTCTTCTCTGTTTTTCAAACCTCATCCTAACACTTCCTCCCCCCATTCAAAACAGATGCAGGTGATGGCTCTTTAATTCCCAGAGGTAATAACAGACTCCACAGGAGCAGCGCTTTCACAACAAATGGACAATCCTCTAAAAACCTGTTTCAATCGTGGTAAAACGCACGAGATGTAAGCATGACCATCTTGGCCATTTTTAAGTGTACAGTTCAGAGGTGTTAGTACATTCACATCATCCTGCAACTGAAACTCTACCTGCTATGTAGCAACTCCACATCCCCCCCGCCCCCCGCCTCTGGCAACAGTTCTACTTTCTGTCTCTGAATCTGATGACTCTAGGACCTCATGGGAGGGAAATTAAACACTATTTGTCTTTTCACGACTGGCTTATTTCACTGAGCATTACATTCTCAAGGTTCATCCATGGTGTAGCATGTGTCACTTTCCTTCCTTTTTAAGACTGAATAGTATTGCTTGGATAGACCACATTTTATTTATTCATTGATAGACACATGGGTTACTTCCATCTTCTGGCTATTGTGAATAATGCTTCTATTAGTATGGGTGTACAAATATCTCCTCAAGACTCTCTTTTCAGTCCTTTTGGGTATATGCCCAGGAGTGGTATTGCAAGATCATAGGGTAATTCTATTTTTAATTCTTTGAGGGAACTGCCGTACTGTTTTCCATTGCAGGCACACCATCTACATTTCCATCAACAGTGTACAGGGTCCACATTTTCCACACCCTCCCCTCCCCTTGTGATTTTCTTTTTAATAATAGTCATTATAATGAGTGTGGAGAGTATCTCATTTTGGTTTCGGTTTGCATTTCCCTAATGATGTTAAGCATCTTTTCGTGTACTTATTGGCCATTTGTATAAACCTACAATCTTAACTGTGTTCTCAACTATCCTTTCATGCTGTTGATAGTATAATAATAAAAATAAAAATATCTTTGAAAAGTTACTGTGTAACAGATAGGGTTTGGAGTGCATTATGAGTATATTGGCTCACTTGATCCTTGCAACACCCCTGATACTGCACCCCCTGGGTTGTTGACAGAAGCTGGTTAACAGGAACTCTTTTTTTTAATTATTTTTTTATTTATTTATTTTTTTAACAGGAACTCTTGAGCTTGTCTTGCAGAGCAGCAGATAGGGGAACCGCTTACTGAAACCCCTCTGCTGGTAAATGGCCTTCACTGACTCAGCTTCCTTTAGTTATTTTGTTTTTCTTTCTCTTTTCCTCTCTTTAATTGCATACATTCCCAGCTTCACGCAGCCCAGGTGTTTTACAAGAACTTGGAGTCACCTCCTGACCAGTGCAAGCCTGCCGAGGCTGGTTGGACCCCCGCCCTAAAACAGGGCCTGTGAGGGTGTCCCATGCTGACATCAGAGGCTAGAAATGCCTCCTTTAGATGATGCTAAGTGCTTCCATTTTGAATCTGCACCAGCGCGTAGCCCAGGTGCAACTGCTCAGACCACCGAGGACCTCACTTCTCCCCGCGCCTAAGATCACCCCGCCTACCCATAAAGACCCCGCCTGCCCCAGAGAACTCGCAGACCTCGGCATCTCAGTGTTTAGTTCGTTGTGCGTTGGGCAAACAGACCTGGTTCAGTGACAACCCCATGAGGTAAATGTCATTTTCCTCTTTTCTCAAATGAAGAAACTAGGACACAGATGGATTAAATTACTTAACCCAGGTCACACAGCCAGTTAGTCTTACAAGTCTGGATACCCAGTTATAAGCCATCCAGGTGTCCCTCCTTCTGTCTTTGGTGAGTTCCTGCTCTTGCGTTTGGGACCCAACTTTTCTCATCTACGTAGACGATTAAGTCGTAAATTACCTCCTTTCTCCCTTTATTTCACATTTTCCAGGCACCTTCTCCCACATGTTGCTAGTACCATACACTTAGCGTAGATAGTTTTATCTCATCCTCCTTACTTTAACATAACTCACCTCATCTTACCTTACAGGCAAAACTGGTTGTGACTCTAACTTTATCCCTTCCAAGCTTCTCTTCATAATCAAAGACCTTTGCTACTGTTATTATATGTTGACGATTTATATGTTTATATATTTTACATGTGTATATACTGAGAATTCCCAAACTTGAAGCCCCATACCTAATTGTTCCCTGACCCATATAATGAGCTTCAGACAGTATATCTAACTTCTTAGGGTCTCCCTGACTTGTTTGTCTTTCAACATTTATAATATTTTCCCCCCAAACAATGTACGCCCTCTTTGTTTGTGATCTCATCAATCCTTAAACCATCTACACAATTGCTCAAGCTTGAGCTTAGCCCTATCCCTTTCTGAACCCCTAGCTTTAATTACCAACACTTTCTGCTGATTTCTCTTCTAGATAATTCTCAAATCTACCCACTTTTCTCCTGGAGAAACACTGTCATGTTTGTCCCATTCACACTGGCCCATCCCAGGGTCTGAATATGCCAAACTTGCTCCAGTCTTGGGGTGTTAGCAGTGGAAGCTTCTACTCAAAATAGACTTCTCACCTGTCTCACTGAGTTGCCTCTTTTCAAAAATTTCTTTTAAAGATATTTAATTTTTACCTTTCATTTTTATTTTAAATACTACTTATTAAAACTTTAAAAATATTTACATAGCCATGATGTTACTGCATCCAAGCTCCTACTGCTCACCACACGACAGGCCAATAAATTGAGAGACAAGTTGTTGGGGCAAAGAATAGTGACTTTTTCAGATGGTACACGTGTTACCGTTGATAAACCTACACTGACACGTCACATCACCCAAAGTCCGTGGTTTACATTATAGTTCACTGTTGGTGTTCCACATTCTATGGGTTTAGACAAACGTATAATGACCTGTATCCACCATCATAGTATCACAGAGTAATCACACTGCCCTAAAAATTGTCCATGCCCTGTCTATTGCTCCTCCTCTTTAATTTCTGGGACAGTGATCTTTTTACTGTCTCCATAGTTTACCCTTTCCAGAATGTTATAGAGTTGGAATCATACCTTATAGTAGCCTTTTCACATTGGCTTCTTTCACTTAGTAATACGCATTTGTTTCCTTCATGTATTTTCCATGATCTGGTTTGATGGCTTATTTCTTTTTAGCACTGAATAATAATCCATGGCCTGTACCACAGTTTATTTATCCATCACCTACTGAAGGACTTCTTTGTTGCTTCCAAGTTTTGGCAGTTATGAAAAATCTGCTGTAAACATCCATGTGCAGGTTTCTGTGTGGACATAGGTTTTCAGCTACTTTGGGTAAATAACGAGCATGATCACTGATGTATGGTAAGAGTATGTTAGTTTTGTAAGAAAGTATCAAACTGTCTTCCAAAGTGGCTTAACGGTTTTGCATTCCCACCAGCAGCGAATGAGAGTTCCTGTTGCTCTACGTCCTTCCCAACATTTAGTATTATCAGTGTTCTGAATTTTGGCCCTTCTGATAGACGGGTAGTGGAATCTTGTTGTTCTAATGTGCATTTCCCTGATGCATATGATGACATGAGCATCTTTTCATACGCTTAGTTGCTATCTGTATGTATTTTTAGGTGAGGTGTCTGTAAAGGTCTTTGATCCATTTTAAAATCTGGTTGCTTTCTTAATTTTAAGAGTTCTTTGTATATCTTGGATCATGTTCCTTTATCAGCTATGGCAATTACTTCTGCAAATACTGTTTCTGTAGATAAAGAGAAAACAGGTGATTTTAAGCTAAAATACTATGATCTATTTTTAGAGAAGTCATAAGGATTTTATAATCTTTGACAATAAAGAAACATTGAATCAAGCTGTTTTATAGTAAGAAATGCTCTATTCATATGCTAAGTATGCCTAATCATTTGTATTTCCTATACCTTCTAGGAAAATATTTATTTAGAAAAAATAGTGTTTCTTCTTCCTACTATCTGAGAAAAATTTAAGAAGGACTATATAGTAGTATTAGCTGAATTTTAACAGTTCTTCGTGGTGGATAGTAGCACACAGAATTCTGTGTACCTGCTACAGTTTGCTCTTCTGAATTTCAAGGAGAATGTAGTGAGTCTAAGAAATCTGCAGTATTTATTGTGTGATATTTTGAGTGACATTCTGCTTAAACTGGGCATAGGCCTGGTAAGTTGAGAATCCGAGAAAGCAGGGTGGGAGATTTGATTCCCAGTGTCTCCAAGCAAACACCATGGAGCCCAGGTGAAGCCCAGGAGGGTGGTCCTATAGGGCATATTTGGAATGGAAAATTTAAATCTCCCTCACTGGGGAAGGAAAGATTCCTTTTTCTACCTGTGTAGCGACTGAGTGTTTGCTCTTTTGACTGACGGGAAAAAGCTACGTTAACGTATGCATAATGCAGAGGGCAGGCCCTGACTGGGGGGGTAATTAACCTTCCAAGGGCTTTTACTTTGGCAGGTTAGATGGACTAGCCGTTCACTATTGAGAACCTTGAACAATAACAGGGAGACTCTTATATGCTGCACATCTAAGTATGATCTGTGTTTAATGTTTTTCCTAAGAAATAATGTGTAGCACTTGGTTTGAAAGTTCATGCCTATTCTCATGACTTTATTGATCCTTGAAATGGTTTTAATGGATAGAATATGACAAGTCAGCCCCCAGGTTTGTTGAATAAAATACACTTCCCCCCAGTGTGGATTACTGACAAGGTGCTTCCCACTCCCTGGAGGTGTTCTGCTTCAGATCCTGGCTCATTCATTCTGAACGTCCAACCAGGCACGTCCATAAAATTGGAATAGAGAGTAGATTTGACGAGTTAACCAATGTAATACGAAATGATTCCTAACTGCTTAGATGTGGTGGATGTGCCTTTAACATGAGAAAGTCACACTGTCTAACCACAGAGCTGGGAGGGAGGATTCTTAGCCTTCGAGTAACAAAGTAAAATTCAATTGTCAGTGTCGGGGGGTGGGGCCGGGGTGGGGTGCCTGCCCCGCTTGCTCAGCTGTGGCTCAAGTGCAAGCACATTTTCTCAGACTTTCTTATTTATTTGCTTGTCATGATTGTTTTGATATTCAGGTGACAAACTATTCCCAGTGACTGATGTGAGGAAATGCCAGGGGATGTTGGGAAAGAAGTAAGAGGACAGTCAGTCGAGTGCCTGACCCTCTTCAGGGGACCTTCTCACTCTGCTGGGTGCTGTGACTCTGCCTCTTTTCTGCCTCTCTCACCTGATGACCTGGATCTGCCTTAGGTGTGTGATGTTTCAACTTCTACTCAGGCGTCTCTGTTAAACAAAAGGCAGCTTCTGTGATTGTGGAAACCTAAGCTTCACTTGGCTTTGTTTTCACTGGCTCCAGAATTAGAGGGCCAGTGGGATGTATGAAACGAAGTCTACCTCTGACCAAATTTTGGGAATCATTTTTTGTAAAATGTTGATTAATTAGGAAAAGCGTAAGCACATTAAGGCTGCTTAGACTCTGGAATTTTTTTTTTTTTTTTTTTTTTTTTGTGGTACGCGGGCCTCTCACTGTTGTGGCCTCTCCCGTTGCGGAGCTCAGGCTCCGGACGAGCAGGCCCAGCGGCCATGGCTCACGGGCCCAGCCGCTCTGCGGCATGTGGGATCTTCCCGGACCGGGGCACGAACCCATGTCCCCTGCATCGGCAGGCGGACTTTGAACCACTGTGCCACCGGGGAAGCCCCTGGAATTGTTTTAAAATGGTATACTGACAAATATCTAGTGTCATCAAGGTCAAATGGGACTATACTAGAAAATATCATTCAGATAAATGAAACACAATTATGATCTGAAATGTTATTAGTAATTTTTAATAAAAATCGATCCAAACACGCCTATTCATTTATTCTTAAACATAGGAAACTAAATGTGATTTTAAAAAATCCTTGAAACTTAAAAATTTTTACTTCCTATTAAAAGTGACTTGATTTGGTAGCTCTTACTTCTATTTTCATTTTGCTTTTGTCCTTGCCCCAGGGTCAGTTTGTTCTCCTGCACTTTAGTGAAATTTCTGGAAGACACTAAAAGGAAATATGAATTTGAATGAATTAGGCTCTAAAAGTAAAACAGGTGTGTGTGCACGCGTCCACGCGGGGGCCTTACAACTGCTGATTCTGTTTCTGAAATTCTGTGTTTGCCTTTTTTGAGCTTTCGGGCTGTGTTCTGAACAGCAGAGTTTACCTGGAGACAGAGTTCCTAATAAGGGGATATTATGAAAAAGTCTGCTTTTATTCTTCAAATATTCTCCTAAATAGACAAGCCACAGTAAAGATACACAACAGTTCTCATCAGGACTTAGATATCAGGCTTGCAAATCAAAACACTGCCTGCAGCAAAAACAAAGCGATTCCCTCTGTTTGCGTTTAAAATTCATGAAATGACAGAAAATTTAAACAGCACCAAGCGAGAGAGCGGCATGGACACGTATACACCACCAAATGTAAAATACATAGCTAGTGGGAAGCAGCCACATAGCACAGGGAGATCAGCTCGGTGCTTTGTGACCACCTAGAGGGGTGGGATAGGGAGGGTGGGAAGGAGACGCAAGAGGGAGGGGATGTGGGGATATATGTATATGTATAGCTGATTCACTTTGTTTTACAGCAGAAACTAACACACCATTGTAAAGCAATTATACTCCAATAAAGATGTAAAAAATAAAATTAAATAAATAGCACCATAAATCAAATAATATATAAACATAGTTTAAACTATGTGACTTTACAAGTCTTTTAACGTTTAAGTGATTTTATTACAGCTGATTTCCTACCAAGTTATTCCAACGTGGCAGTTTCACATAAAACTTGATAGAAAAGTAAAAAACTCAATCCATAGACTGCTTTGTACATCTGTGCAGACCCAAATTATTTAGACTTGCTCTGGTTCTCAGCTATTGAAACACAGGAGAATCACATAGGCACTTGTTTAAAAGACAGATTCCTGCATAATTCAGGAGGTCTTAGGCCCTAGACTCTAAATTTTCATGACCACCACAGGTGATTCTAATGCAGGTTATTCTTTGACTATACTTTGAAGAATTTGGTCTACAGCCTGTGACAGAAGTACAGTCCACCTGTTGGTGGCACTCATAGCACCTGGGAACGTGTTGGAAATTCAGAAATCTCAAACTCCACCAAGAATTTGTATTTTTTTTTCTTTTTTTTTTTTTGGCCTTGCTGCATGGCTTGCGGGATCTCAGTTCCCCAACCAGGGATTGAACCCGGGCCACAGCAGTGAAAGCCCAGAATCCTAACCACTAGGCTACCAAGGAACTCCCAAGAATTTGTATTTTAACAAGAGCTTTAGCTGTTTCATAAGCATATTAATACACTGAGTTAGAGCCTGTTACTTGTGAAGTCAGTTAACTTCGTACGTAAAATTTTTACAGCGACTTTGACATTTATATTAAGGGCACAAAGTGCATTTAGATCCTCAGGAAGCAGAGAACTTTGCATCAGTCACAAGGAAAATGCTGTAACTTCAGATGTTCGTGTCAACAGTAATACTCGAATTTCTTCCAGTGCGCAATGGCGAATCCTCTGTGTGCAGGTCTGCCGAGATGCATTTGCTCATGAGCTGCCCAGAGAATGAATTTGAGACATGAATTCTGGCAATAGAAACATTCACTCTCCAGCTAGAAATATTTAGTAGCCCTTACAGTGCTGGTAACTTACTGATTCCCTTTGAAGCAATGGATCATGGACCTCATATATGGCAAAGGACATTATGCAATGCAGAGAACTCTGCCTTTACTCTCTACCAAAAAGAAAAAAAGTTTCATTTAATTTTCCTTGTTGGGGTACAGTTGCTTTACAATGTTGTGTTAGTTTCTTCTGTACAGTGAAGTGAATCAGCTCTATGTATACATACATCCCCTCCCTCTTGGGCGTACTTCCACACCCCTATCCCACCCACCTAGGTCACCTCAGAGCACCGAGCTGAGCTCCCTGTGTTATACAGCAGGTTCCCACTGCTATCTGTTTTACACATGGTAGTGCACATACGTCAATCCCAATCTCCCAATTCATCCCAAACTTTATTTTTTAGAGCAGTTTTAGGTTCAAAACAAAACTGAGCAGAAAGTACCCAGAGTTTCCACAAACCACCTGTCCCCCCTTTCAACACACACACAACTCCCGCCATCGACATCTCATACCACTGGCACATTTAGTACAACGGATGAGCATACATGGACCCAGCAGCATCTCCCAGGGTCGTAGTTCCAGCCGGATTCACTCCTGGTCACGTACATCCTCTGCATATGATGGCATGTGTCCCCACTGCAGTGTCACGCAGAAGGGTTTCCTCTGTGCTCTACCTGTCCCTGCTGCCCTCCCCCCGCAAGCACCAATCTCTTCACTGTCTCCATAGTTTTATCTCTTCCAGAGTGTCACATGGTTGAAATTATACAGTGCGTCGCCTTTTCAGATTGGCTTCTTTCACTTAGTAAAATGCATTTAATGTTTCTCCATGTCTTTTCATGGCTGGATAGCTCATTTCTCTTAAGCACTGACTCATATTCCATTGTCTGGATGGACCACAATTTATTCATTCATCTGCTGAAAGACATCTTCGTTGCTTCCAAGTTTTGACAATTAGGAATAAAACAGCTAAAAATATCCATATGCATGTTTTTGTTTCAATGTAAGTTTTTTTGTTTGTTTTTGCGGTACGCAGGCCTCTCACTGCTGTGGCCTCTCCCGTTGCGGAGCACAGGCTCCAGACGCACAGGCTCAGCAGCCATGGCTCACGGGCCCAACCGCTCCGCGGCACGTGGGATCTTCCCGGACCGGGGCACGAACCCGTGTCCCCTGCATCGGCAGGCGGACTCTTAACCACTGCGCCACCAGGGAAGCCCTCAATATAAGTTTTTAACTCCTATGGGTAAATAGCAAGGAATGTGATCGCTGGATCTTTTTTTTTTTTAGCATCTTTATTGGAGTATAATTGCTTTACAATGGTGTGTTAGTTTCTGCTGTATAACAAAGTGTATCAGCTATACCTATACATATATCCCCATATCCTCTCCCTCTTGCGTCTCCCTCCCACCCTCCCTATCCCACCCCTCCAGGTGGTCACAAAGCACCGGGTTGATCTCCCTGTGCTATGTGGCTGCTTCCCACTAGCTGTCTATTTTACATTTGGTAGTGTATATATGTCCATGCCACTCTCTCACTTCGTCCTAGCTTACCCTTCCCCCTCCCTGGATCTTAAGGCAAGAGTTGACTTAGTTTTATAAGATACTGTCAAGCTGTCTTCCACTGCGCCCATACCATTTGCATTGTGAAAACAGTGAGTGAAAGTTCCTGTTGCTCCACATCCTTGCCAGAATTTGGACCTGTCGGTGTTTGGGTGTAGTAATACCACACTGTTGCTTTACTTTGCAATTCTGTAATGACCTTTCTATGTACTGAGGATTTTTGCATCATGTTCATGAGGGATATTGGTCTATAGTTTTCTTTTTCTGTAATATCCTTGTCTGATTTTGGTATCAGTGTAATGCTGGCCTTAAGTGTGAGTTAGGAAATACTCCCTCTGCTTCTGTCTTCTTGAAGAGATCGTAAAGAATTGGCATAGGAACTTCCCTGGTGGCACAGTGGTTGGGAGTCTGCCTGCCATTGCAGGGGGTGCGGGTTTGAGCCCTGGTCCGGGAAGATCCCACATGCCGTGGAGCAACTAAGCCCGTCTGCCACAGCTACTGAGCCTGCGCTCTAGAGCCTGCAAGCTACAACTACTGAGCCTGCGCGCCTAGAGCCCGTGCTCCACAACAAGAGAAGCCACCGCAGTGAGAAGCCGTGCACCGCAACGAAGAGTAGCCCCTGCTTGCCACAACTAGAGAAAGTCCCTGTGCAGCAACGAAGACCCAACGCAGCCAAAAATAAATAAATAAAATTTAAAAAAAAATAAAGAATTGGCATAGTTTCCTCCTTAAATATTACATAGAATTCATCAGTAAACTCATTTGGGCCTGGTGCTCTCTCTTTTGGAAGTTTATTAATTATTGATTCAGTTTCTTTAATAGATATAGGCCTATTCAGATAATTTATTTCTATGAGTTTTGACAGATTGTATTTTCACAGAATTGGTCCATTTCATCTAGGTTATCAAATCTGTAGGGATAAAGTTGTTTATAATATTCCTTTGTTATACTTCTAACGTCCATGGGATCTGTAGTGATGTCCCGTTTTTTATTTCTGATTCAGTAATTTTGTCTTCTCTCCTTTTTCTTAGCCTGGCTAGAGGCTTATTGATCTTTAAAATCTTTTTAAAGAATCAGCTTTTGGTTTACTTGATTTTCTTTACTGACATTGTTTTTTAATCTTTATTGATTTCTGCTCTAATTTTTACTATTTCATCTCTTCTGCTTACTTTACATTGACTTTGCTCTTCTTTTTCAAGTTTCCTAAGGTACAAGTTTTGCATATTGATTTTAGATATTTCTTATTTTCTAATATTTGCATTCAATACAATAAATTTCCCAGTAAGCATCATTTTGCTGCGTCCCACAAATTTTAATGTCGTTTTTCATTTTTATTTCAAAATTCATTTTAGCCAAAATATTTTAAATTTCTCTTGAGATTTCTTCTTTGACCCACGTGTTACTTTGTGTGTTGCTTAATCTCCAAGTATTTTAGGATTTTCCAGCTATCATTTTGTTATTAATATTGGTTTAATTCAGTTGAGGAGGGTGCCACAATCCAATTGTGGATTGAGAACATTGTATAATTTCTATTATTTTAAAATTGTTAAGGTGTGTTTCATGGCCCAGAATGTGGTCTGTCTGGGTGAATGTTCCATGTGAGCTTATAATTCTTCCATGAAGAATTGGTAATTTGTTTTAAGATGAAATGGTCTCTAGATGTCAAATATATATATATGATGGTGCTGCTGAGTTCAATTATGTCACTACTGGTTTTCAGCCTGCTGTTCATTTCTTTTTAAAACATTTAAAAACTTTATATTGGAGTACAGTTGATTACAGTGTTGTGTTAGTTTCAGGTGTACAGCAAAGTGATTCAGTTATACATAAATGTATCTATTCTTTTTCAAAATTTCTTCCCATGTAGGTTATTACAGAATACTGAGCAGCCTTCCCTGTGCCACCTTGAGCAGCGTTCCTTGTTGGTTATCTGTTTTAAATATAGCAGTGTGTACATGTCAATCCCAAACTCCCAATCTATCCCTCTCCTCCACCTTTCCCCCCCAGTAACCATAAGTTCTTCTCTAAATCTGTGAGTTTGTTTTGTAAATAAGTTAATTTGTGTCTTTTTTTTTTTTTAGATTCCACATTATCATATGATATTTGTCTTTCTCTGACTTACTTCACTTAATATGATAATATCCAGGTCCATCCATGTTGCTGTAAATGGCATTATTTCATTCATTTTATGGCTGAGTAATATTCCATTGTATATGTACCACATCTTCTTTATCAGTTTATCTGTTGATGGACATTTAGGTTGATTCCATGTATTGGCTCTTGCAAATAGTGCTGCTATGAACATTGGGGTGCATGTATCCTTATGAACCATATTTTTCTCTGGATATATGCCCAGGAGTGGGATGCCTGGATCATATGGTAGCTCTATTTTTAGTTTTATAAGGAACCTCCATACTATTCTCCATTATGGCTATAACAATTTACATTCCCACCAACAGTGTTAGGAGGGTTCCCTTTTTCCCACAGCCTCTCAAGGACCTATTGTTTGTAGACTTTTGGATGATGGGCATTCTAGGCATTCTGACCAGTGTGAAGTGATACCTCATTGTAGTTTTGACTTGCATTTCTCTAATAATTAGTGATGTTCGCATCCTCTCACATGCCTTTTGGCCATCTGTATGTCTTCTTTGGAGAAATGTCATTTAGGTTTTCTGCCCATTTTTTGATTATTTTCTTTTGATTGGGTTTTTTGGGTTTTTTTGACATTGAGCTGCATGAGCTGATTGTAAATTTTGGAGACTAATCCCTTGTCCATTGCATTGTTTGCAAATATTTTCTCCCATTCTGTGGGTTGTCTTTTCGTTTTGTTTTTGGTTTCCTTTGCTGTGCAAAAGCTTTTGAGTTTAATTAGGTCCCATTTGTTTATTTTTGTTTTTATTTCCATTACTCTAGGAGATGGATTAAAAAAGATATTGCTGCAATTTATGTCAAAGAGTGTTCTACCTGTTCTCCTCTAAGAATTTTATAGCATCTGGTCTTACATTTAGGTATTTAACCCATTTTGAGTTTATTTTTGTGTATAGTGTTAGAAAATCTTCTAATTTCATTTTTTTACATGTAGCTGTCCAGTGTTCCCAGCACCATTTATTGAAGAGACTGTCTTTCCTCCATTGTATAGTCTTGCCTCCTTTGTCATAGATTAATTGACTGTAGGTGCATGGGCTTATTTCTGGGCTTTCTATCCTCTTCCATTGATCTATATTTTTGTTTTTATGCCAGTACCATACTGTTTTGATTACTGTAGTTTTGTAGTATAGTCTGAAATCAGAGAGCATGGTACCTCCAGCTTTGTTCTTTTTTCTCAAGATTCCTTTTGTAATTTGGAGTCTTTTGTGGTTCCATAAAAACATTTAGAGTTATTTGTTCTAGTTCTGAGAAAAATGTCATGAGTATTTTGATAGGGATTGCATTACATCTATAAATCTGCTTTTTTAGTGTGGACACTTTAACAATGTTAACTCTTCCAATCCAAGAACATGGAATATCTTTCCATTTTTTGTTTCATTTTCAAATTCCTTCATCAGTGTTTTATCATTTTCAGAGGACAGGTGTTTAATCTCCTTGGTTAAGTTTATTCCTAGGTATTCTTTTTTGATGTGGTTTTAAACGTTTATTTTTTCTTGCTTTCTTTCTGATACTTCATTATTTCTGTATATTATTCTTGTATCCTATAACTTTACAGAATTCATTTATTAGTTCTTATAGTTTTTCAGTGAAGACTAGGATTTTATCTATGTAGCATCATGTCATCTGTAAATAGTGACAGTTTTACCTGTTCGCTTCCAATTAGGATGTCTTTTATCTCTCCTTTGTTGATTGCTGTGACTAGGACTTCCAATACTATGTTAAATAGAAGTGGTGCGAGTGGGCATCTTTGTCTTGTTCCTGATTTTAGAGGAAAGGCTTTCATCTTTTCACTCTTGAGTATAATGTTAGCTCTGTTTTTTTTTTTTTAATAAATGGCCTTTATTATATTGAGATCTGTTCCCTCTAAACCAAGTTTGAGAGTATTTACTATGAATATTGATTTACTGAGTCTATTGAGATAATCATGTAATTTTCACCATTTTTAATGTAGTGTATCACACTGATTTGCAAATAGTGAACCATCCTTGAACCCCTGGATAATTCTCACTTGATCATGGGGTATGACTATTTTTATATATTGTTGAAATCAGTTTGCTAATATTTTGTTGAGAATTTTTGCATCTATGTTCATCAGAGATACTGGTCTGTAATTTTCCTTTTTTTTTTTTTTTTTGTCGTGTCCTTTCCTGGTTTTGGTATCAAGGTAATCGTGGCCTTGTAGAATGAATTTGAGAATGCACAGATTTTTGGAATAGTTTTAGAAGGATAAGTATGAGCACTTCTTTTGTAGAATTCCCCGGTGAAGCCATCTGGTCTTCAGCTTCTGTCTGCTGGAAGAATTTTTATTACAAATTCAATTTTAGTGTGAGTGATCAATCTCAGCTTATCTATTTCGTTCCAACTCAGTCTAGGCAGATTGTATGTTTCAAGAAATTTGTCCATTTCTTCTAGATTGTCTAATTTGTTACCATACAACTGTTC
Source organism: Delphinapterus leucas (assembly GCF_059928025.1). NCBI lineage: Eukaryota > Metazoa > Chordata > Mammalia > Artiodactyla > Monodontidae > Delphinapterus > Delphinapterus leucas. The sequence goes on from NC_143134.1 coordinate 8,667,705, forward strand.
ATAGTTTTCTCTTATGATTACTTTTTTTTCTGTCTCTGTGATATCAGTTGTTACTTATCCTCTATCATTTCTTAATTGGTTTATTTGGGTCTTCTCTCTTTTCTCTTGATGAGCCTGGCTAAAAGTTTATCAATTTTGTTTATCCTTTCAAAGAAGTAGCTCTTGGTTTCATTGATCTTTTCTCATTTTTAAAAAATCTCTATTTTCTGTCTGATCTTTATTATTTCCATCCATCTGACTTTGGGCTTGCTTTCTTAGGGAGTGTTCTAATTTCAGTCTTTTACATGTAGCTGTCCAGTTTGCCCAGCACCACTTATTGAAGAGGCTGTCTTTTCTCCACTGTATATTCTTGCCTCCTTTATCAAAGATAAGGTGACCATATATGCATGGGCTATCCCTGGGCTTTCCATCCTGTTCCATTGATCTATATTTCTGTTTTTGTGCCAGCATCATACTGTCTTGATTACCATATCTTTGTAGTATAGTCTGAAATCTGGGAGCCTGATTCCTCCAGCTCTGTTTTTCTTCCTCAAGATTGCTTTGGCTATTCAAGATCTTTTGTGTTTCCATACAAATTGGGAAATTTTTTGTTCTAGTTCTGTGAAAACTGCCATTGGTAGTTTGATAGGGATTGCATTGAACCTGTAGATTGCTTTGGGTGGTACAGTCATTTTCACAATGTTGATTCTTCCAATCCAAGAACATGGTATATCTCTCCATCTGTTTTGTGTCATCTTTAATTTCTTTCCTCAGTGTCTTATAGTTTTCTTCATACCGGTCTTTTTTCCCCTTACATAGGTTTATTACTAGGCATTTTATTCTTTTTGTTGCAGTGGTAAATGGGAGTGTTTCCTTAATTTCACTTTCAGATTTTTCATCAATAGTGTATAGGAATGCAAGAGATTTCTGTGCATTAATTTTGTATCTTGCTACTTGACCAAGTTCATTGATTAGCTCTAGTAGTTTTCTGGTAGCATCTTTAGGATTCTCTCTGTATAGTATCATGTCATCTGCACATAGTGACAGCTTTACTTTTTCTTTTCCAATTTGGATTCCTTTTATTTCTTTTTCTTCTCTGATTGCTGTGGCTAAAACTTCCAAAACTATGTTGGATAATCGTGGTGAGAGTGGACTTCCTTGTCTTGTTACTGATCGTAGAGAAATGGTTTCAGTGTTTCACCATTGAGAACGATGTTGGCTGTGGGTTTGTCATATATGGCCTTTATTATGTTGAGGAAAGTTCCCTCTATGCCTACTTTCTGCAGGGTTTTTATCATAAATTGGTGATGAATTTTGTCAAAAGCTTTTACTGCATCTATTGAGATGATCATATGGTTTTGCTCCTTCAGTTTTTAATATGGTTTATCTCATTGATTGATTTGCATATATTGAAGAGTCCTTGCATTCCTGGGATAAACCCCACTTGATTATGGTGTATGATCCTTTTAATGTGCTGTTGGATTCTGCTTGCTAGTATTTTGTTGCATCTGTGTTCATCAGCGATATTGGCCTGTAGTTTTCTTTCTTTCTGACATCTTTGTCTGGTTTTGGTATCAGAGTGATGGTGGCCTCGTAGAATGAGTTTGGGAGTGTTCCTCCCTCTGCTATATTTTGGAAGAGTTTGAGAAGGATAGGTGTTAGCTCTTCTCTAAATGTTTAATAGAATTCGCCTGTGAAGCCATCTGGTCCTGGGCTTTTGTTTGTTGGAAGATTTTTAATCAGTCTCAATTTCAGTGCCTGTAATTGGCCTGTTTATATTTTCTGTTTCTTCCTGGTTCAGTCTCAGAAGGTTGTTCTTTTCTAAGAATTTATCCATTTCTTCCAGGATGTCCATGTTATTGGCATAGAGTTGCTTGTAGTAACCTCTCATGATCCTATGTATTTCTGCAGTGTCAGTTGTTACTTCTCCATTGATTTGAGCCTTTTCTCTTTTTTTCTTGATGAGTCTGGCTAATGGTTTATCAATTTTGTTAATCTTCTCAAAGAACCAGGTTTTGGTTTTATTGATCTTTGCTATGGTTTTCCTCATTTCTTTTTCATTTATTTCTGATCTGATTTTTATGAGTTTTTTCCTTCTGCTAACTTTGGGTTTTCTTTTGTTCTTCTTTCTCTATGTGCTTTAGGTATAAGGGTAGGTTGTTTATTTGAGATGTTTCTTGTTTCTTGAGATAGGATTGTATTGCTGTAAACTTCCCTCTTAGAAGTACTTTTGCTGCATCCCATAGGTTTTATGTCATCATTGTCTTTCCCTTGTCATTTGTTTCTAGGTAGTTTTTGATTTCCTCTTTCATTTCTTCATTTATGTATTGGTTAATTAGTAGTGTATTGTTTTAGCCTCCATGTGTTTGTAATTTTTACAGAATTTTTCCTGTAATTGATATCTAGTCTCATAGCATTTTGGTTGGAGAAGATACCTGATACAATTTCAATTTTCTTAAATTTACCAAGGCTTGATTTGTGACCCAAGATATGATCTATCCTGGAGAATGTTCCATGAGCACTTGGGAAGAAAATGTATTCTTTTATTTTTGGATGGAATGTCCTATAAATATCAATTAAGTCCGTATTGTTTAATGTATCATTTAAAGCTTGTGTTTCCTTAATTATGTTCCTTTTGGTTGATATGTCCATTGGTGGAAGTGGGGTGTTAAGGTCCTCTACTATGATTGTGTTACTGTCAATTTCTCCTTTTATGGCTGTTAGCATTTGCCTTATGTATTGAGGTGCTCCTATGTTGGGTGCATAAATATTTACAATTGTTGTATCATCTTCTTGGATCGATCCCTTGATCATTATGTAGTGTCCTTCTTTGTCTCTTGTAATAGTCTTTATTTTAAAGTCTATTTGGTATGATATGAGAATTGCTACTCCAGCTTTCTTTTGATTTCCATTTACATGGAATATCTTTTTCCATCCCCTCACTTTCAGTCTGTATGTGTCCCTAGGTCTGAAGTGGGTCTCTTGTAGACAGCATATATACTGGTCTTGTCTTTGTATGTATTCTGCCAGTCTCTGTCTTTTGGTTGGAGCATTTAATCCATTTACATTTAAGGTCATTATCGATATGTATGTTCCCTATTACCATTTTCTTAATTGTTCTGGGTTTGTTATTGTAGGTCTTCTCCTTCTATTGTGTTTCCTGCCTAGAGAAGTTCCTTTAGCATTTGTTGTAAAGCTGGTTTGGTGGTGTTCAGTTCTCTTAGCTCTTGCTTGTCTCTAAAGGTTTTAATTTCTCTATCGAATCTGAATGAGATCCTTGTTTGGTAGAGTAATCTTGGTTGCAGGTTTTTCTCCTTCATCACTTTAAATATGTCCTGCCAGTCCCTTCTGGCTTGCAGAGTTTCTGCTGAGAGATCAGCTGTTAACCTCATGGGGATTCCCTTGTATGTTATTTGTTGGTTTTCCCTTGCTGCTTTTAATATTTTTGCTTTGTATTTAATTTTTGACAGTTTGATTAATATGTGTCTTGGCATGTTTCTCCTTAGATTTATCCTGTATGAGACTCTCTGCACTTCTTGGACTTGATTGACTATTTCCTTTCCCATATTTGGGAAGATTTCAACTATAATCTCTTCACATATTGTCTCAGTCCCTTTCTTTTTCTCTTCTTCTTCCAGACCCCTATAATTTGAACGTTGGTGCATTTAATGTTGTCCCAGGGGTCTCTGAGACTGTCCTCAATTCTTTTCATTCTTTTTTCTTTATTCTGCTCTGCAGTGGTTATTTCCACCCTTTTATCGTCCAGGTCAGTTATCCGTTCTTCTGCCTCAGTTATTCTGCTATTGATTTCGTCTAGAGAATTTTTAATTTCATTTATTGTGTTGTTCATCATTGTTTGTTTGCTCTTTAGTTTTTCTAGGTCCTTGTTCAATGTTTCTTGTATTTTCTCCATTCTGTTTCCAAGATTTTGGATCATCTGTACTGTCATTACTCTGAATTCTTTTTCAGGTAGACTGCCTTTTTCGTCTTAATTTGTTTGGTCTGGTGGGTTTTTACCTTGCTCCTTCATCTGCTGTGTGTTTCTCTGTCTTCTCATTTTGCTTACCTTACTGTGTTTGGGGTCTCCTTGTCACAGGCTGCAGGTTCATAGTTCCCATTGTTTTTGGTTTCTGCCCCCAGTGGCTAGGGTTGGTTCAGTGGGGTGTGTAGGCTTCCTGGTGGAGGGGACTGGTGCCTGTGTTCTGGAGGATGAGTCTGGATCTTGTCTTTCTGGTGGGCAGGACCACATGAGAGGTGTGTTTTGGGGTGTCTGTGACCTTATTATGATTTTAGGCAACCTCTCTGCTAATGGGTTGGGTTGTGTTCCTGTCTTGGTAGTTGTTTGGCATAGGGTGTCCAGCACTGTAGCCTGCTGGTTGTTGAGTAGAGTTGGGTCTTAGTGTTGAGATGCAGATCTCTGGGAGAGTTTTTGCCGTTTGATATTACATGGAGTTAGGAGGTCTCTGGTGGACCAATGTCCTGGTCTTGGCTCTCCCACCTCAGAGGCAGAGGCCTGACACCTGGCTGGAGCACCAAGACCCTGTCACCCACATGGCTCTTTTGGGAAGTCTGTGATCTTCTGCCAGCATTCAGTAGGTGTTCTGTAGGAGGTGTTCCACATGTAGATGTATTTCTGATGTGTTTGTGAGGAGGACGATGATCTCCACATCTTACTCCTTGGCCATCTTGAAGGTCTCTCCTATTCCATGTTTTCTTAATGCATTCATCTATCAGTGGACGCTTAGGTTGTTTTCATTACTTTGGTGTTGTAAATGATGTGTAATGGATGTAGGGGTGAATATATCTGTTCAAAATAGTGTTTTCATTTTCTTTGGATAAGTACCTAGAAGTGAAATTGCTGGGTCATGTGATAGTTCATTTTCAGTTTTCAGAAGACTCTCCATAATTCTTTCCATAGTGGTTGCACCAATTTATATTTCTACCAGCAGTGCACAAGGGTTCCCTTTTCTCCACATTCTTGCCAACACTTGTTATTTCTTATCACTTTGATTGTAGTTTTGATTTGCATTTCTCTCTTGATTAGTAATTTTGACCATATTTGGGTAGTTTTATTTTGGTGCTGTCTGTTGTATTCCATTGATTTGTCTGTTTTTGTGCCAATACCATGATGTTTTACTTACTGTAGCTTTGTAATATAGTTTGAAATCAGGGAGCATAATGCCTCCAGCTTTATTCCTCTTTGTCAAAATTTATTTGGCTATTTGGGGCCTTTTGTGGTTCCACACAATCTTTAGAATTGTATGTCCTATCTCTGTGAAAATTGCCATTGGAATTTTGATAGGAATGGCATTGAAATAATAGATTACTCTGGGTAGTATGGATATTTTAGCAATATTAATTCTTCCAATCTGTGAGCATGGAATAGCTTTCTATTTATTTGTGCCTTCTTCAATCATTCATTAATGTCTTATAGCTTTCAATGTACAACTCTTTCACATCCTTGGTTAAATTTATTCTTAGGTATTCTTTTGATACAACTGTAAATGGGATTGTTGTTGTTTTTTTAAATATCCCTTTCTGCTAGTGTTTTTTAGTGTACAGAAATGCAACAGATTTTTGTATCCTACAGCTTTACTGAACTTTTTATTCTAACAGTTATTTGGTGTTTTAGAGCTTATTATATAATGTAATGTCACATGCAAATCGTGACAGTTGCAGTTATTCTTTTACAGTTTAGATGACTTTATTTTTCTTGCTTAATTGTTCTGGCTAGGACTTCCAGTACTATGTTGAATAGAAACAGTGAGACTGGGCATCCTTGTCTTGTTCCTGATTAAAGAGGAAAAGATTTTAGCTTTTCACCTTTGAATATGATGTTAGTTGTGGGCTTGTCATATATGGCCTTTATTATGTTGAGGTATGCTCTCTCTTTACCCACTTTGAGAGTTTTTATCATAAATGGATGTTGAATTTTGTCAAAAGTTTTTTTCTGCATCTGTTGACATCATATGATTTTTATCTGTTTTATAAATGTGGTGTATCACATTGTTTGTGGATGTTGAATCATCCTGCATACCTGTAATTAATTCACTTGATCATGGTATATGATCCTTTTAATGTATTGTTGAATTCAGTTGGCTAATATTTTGTTGAATTTTTTCATCTATGTTCATCAGGATATTGGCCTATAAGTTTCTTTTCTTGTGGTGGCCTTGTTTGGTTTTGGTATCAGGGTAATGCTAACCTCATGAAATGCATTTGGAAGCATTCCCTTCCTTACCATTTTTTGGAAGAGTTTGAGAAGGATCGGTATTCTTTTTTGAATGTTTAGTAAAATTCACCAGTGAATTTATCTGGTCCTGGACTTCTGTTGTTGGGAGGTTTTTGATTATTGATTTAATAAAGTTATTAGTAATTGGTCTGTTCATACTTTCTATTTCTTCAAGATTCAGTCTTGATAGGTTTACATTTCTAGGAATTTATCAATTTCTTTTAGGCTGTCCAATTTTTTGACATACAGCTATTCATAGTAGTGTCTTATTATACTTTGTATTTCTGTGGTATCAGTTATAATGTTTCATCTTTCATTTCTGTTATTTTTTATCTGAGTCCTTTTTCTTGGTGTGTCTACTTAAATGGTTGCCAATTTTGTTTGTCTTCTTAAAAACAAGCTGTTACTTTCAATGATCTTTTCCTATTGTCTTTTTAATTTCTGTTTCATTTATTTCTGCTCTGATCCTCATTTCTTTTATTTTACTAACTTTGGGCTTTGTTCTTTTTTTTTTTTTTAAGTAGTTCCTTGAGGTGTAAAGTTACATTGTTTGAGATGTTTCTTATTTCTTGAAGTAGGCATTTGTTGCTATGAACTTCACTCCTTTAGATTTGTTTTTTTTTGCTGCATCCTGTAAATTTTGTTATGTTGTATTTCCATTTTCATTTGTCTCAATGTATTTTTTTTACGTTGATTTGTTCTTTGATCCATTTGTTCAGTTGCCTGTGATTTAATGTCCACTACTTTGAATTTTCCATTTTTAATTTAGTTCTAGTTTTATACCATTGTGGTCAGAATATATGCTTAATATGATTACAAACTTTTGAACTTATTAAGATTGGTTTGGCCTAACATATGATCTACCATGGAGAGCATTCCATGTGCACTTGAGAAGAATGTGTATTCTGTTAGTTTTGGATGGAAAGTTCTTCATATATCTGTTAAATACAGCTGGTCTAAAGTGTCATTTAAGGCCAGTATTTTCATGTTGATTTTGTGTAGATCTATCTATTGATATATGTGGGTTTATGTATTTATTATTTTTATACACTTTTGAAAGGTTACTTTACATTTACAGTTGTTACAAAACATTGCCTTTATTCCTCATGATACACAATATATTCTTGAGCTCATCTTACACCCAATAGTTTCTACCTTCCACTCCCCCACTTCTATATTTTCCCTCATCCCCCACTGATACCCACTAGTTTATTCTCTGTGTCTGTGAATCTGCTGCTTTTTTGTTTACTAATTTGTTGTATTTTTTAGATTCCACATATAAGTGATATCATATAATATTTGTCTTTCTCTGTCTGACTTACTTCACTAGGTATAATATTCTGTAGGTCCATCCAAATTCCTGCAAATGGCAGGATTTCATTCCTTTTCATGGCTAATATTCCTTTGTGTATATGTATCACTTCTTTATCCATTCATCTGTTGACGGACACTTAGGTTACTTCCATATCTTGGATACTGTAAATGATGCTGCTGTCAACACTGGGTGCATGTATCTTTTTGAATTAATGTTTGTGCTTTTTGGGGAGTAGAATTGTTGGATCATATGATAGTTCTATTTTTAGTTTTTTGAGAAACCTCCGTATTGTTCTCCACAGTGGCTGCACCAATTTACATTCACACCAACAGTTTATGAGTGTTCCCTTTTCTCCACACCCTCTCCAAAATTTTTTATTAGTGTTCTTTGTGGTGATAGCCATTCTGACAGATATGAAATGATATCTCATTGTGGTTTTGATTTGCATTTCCCTGGTGATTAGCGATGTTGACTATCTTTGCATGTTCTTCTTGGCCATCTGTATTTCCTCTTTGGAAAAAATGTCTATTCAGTTCTTCTGCCCAGTTTTTTAATCAGGTTGTTTTTTTTGATGTTGAGTTGTATGAGCTGTTTATATATGTTAGATAGTAATCCCTTATCGATCATATCATTTGCAAATGTTTTCTCCCATTCAGTAGGTTGCTTTTAATTTTGTTGACGGTTTCCTTTGCTGTGCAAAAGCTTCTAAGTTTAACTAGGTCCCATTGTTTATTTTGCTTTTACCTCCTTTACTTTAAGAGTGGATCCAAAAAAATATTGTTGTGATTCATGTCATATTGTTCTGCCTGTTTTCCTCAAGGAGTGTTATAGTGTCCAGTCTTGTATTTAGTTCTTTAATTCATTTTGAGTTTATTTTTGTATATGGTGTTAGAAAATGTTCTAATTTCATTTTTTTTAGAGGTATCTGTCCAATTTTACCAGCATTACTTATTGAAGAGACTGTCTTTTCTCCATTGTATATTCTTGCCTCTTTTGTCATACATCAATTGATCAGAAGTTCATGGGTTTATTTCTGGGGTCTCTATCCTGTTCCATTGCTCTGTGTGTCTGTTTTTGTGCCAGTACCATATTGTTTTTATTACTGTAGCTTTGTAGTATGGTCTTAGGGAGCCTGATTCCACCAGTTCCATTTTTCTTTCTCAAGATTATTTTGGCTATTTGGGGTCTTTTGTGTTTCCATACACATTTTAAAATGATTTGTTCTAGTTCTGTGAAAAATGCCATTGTTAATTTGATAGCGATTGCATTGAATCTGTAGATTGCCTTGGGTAGTGGAGTCATTGTAGCACTCTTGATTCTTGCAATCGAAGAACATGGCATATCTTTCCATCTGTTTGTGTCATCTTCAATTTCTTTAATCAGTGTCTTATATAATAGTTTTCATAGTACATGTCTTTTGCCTCTTTAGGTAGGTTTATTCCTAAGTATTTTATTCTTTTTGATGTGATAGTAAATGGGATTCTTTCCTTAATTTCTCTTTTTGGTAGTTCAGTGTTAGTGTATAGTAATGCAACAGATTTCTGTATATAAGTGTTGTATCCTACAGCTTTACTGAATTCATTGAGATCTAGTAGTTTTCTGCTGGCTTTTTCAGAATTTTCTATGTATAGTTTCATGTCATCTACAAACAGTGACAGTTTTACTTCTTCCTTTCCAATTTGGATTCTTTTTTTTTTTTTGCAGTATGCGGGCCTCTCACTGCTGTGGCCTCTCCCGTTGCAGAGCACAGGCTCTGGACGCGCAGGCTCAGCGTCCATGGCTCACAGGCCCAGCCGCTCTGTGGCATGTGGGATCCTCCCAGACCAGGGCACGAACCCGTGTCCCCTGCATCGGCAGGCGGACTCTCACCCACTGTGCCACCAGGGAAGCCCTGGATTCTTTTTATTTCTTTTTCTTTGCTGTGGCTAGGACTTCCAAAACTATGTTGAATAAAAGTGGCAAGAGTGGGCATCCTTGTCTTGTTCCTGATCTTGGAGGAAATGCTTTTAACTTTTCACTGTTGAATATGGTGTTAGTTGTGGGTTTGTCATATATGGCCTTAATTATGTTGAGGTATATTTCCTTGATGCTTGCTTTCTGGAGATTTATTATCAAAAATGAATGTTGAATTTTTTTTTTTTTTTTTTTGCAGTACGTGGGCCTCTCACTGTTGTGGCCTCTCCCATTGCGGAGCACAGTCTGTGGACGCGCAGGCTCAGCGGCCATGGCTCACGGGCCCAGCCGCCCCGCGGCATGTGGGATCTTCCCAGACCGGGGCACGAACCCATGTCCCCTGCATCGGCAGGCAGACTCTCAACCACTGCACCACCAGGGAAGCCCTGTGAGTGTTGAATTTTATGAAAAGTTTTTTCTGCATCTATAAAGATGATCGTATGGTTTTTATTCTTCATTTTGTTAATGTCAGTAATGCCATTTGCAGCAACATGGATGGACCTGGAGATTATCAGAGTAACTGAAGTCAGAGAAATACAAATATCACATGATATCACTTGTATGCGGAATCTAAAAAAATGTAACAAACGATCTTATTTACAAAACAGAAACAGACTCACAGATTTAGAGAATGAACTTATGGTTACCATGGGGGAAGAATGGGCGGAGGGATAGATTGGGAGTTTGGGGCTGACATGTACACACTGCTATATTTAAAATAGATAACCAACAAGGACCTACTGTATAGCAAAGGGAACTCTGCTCAATACTCTGTAATAACCTAGATGGGAAAAGATCTTGAAAAAGAATGGATACACGTATATGTATAACTGAATCACTTTGCTGTACATCTGAAACTAACACAACATTGTTAATCAATTATACTTCAATATAAAATACAAAACATCCTAGTTACACCCTTAAGAAAAAAAAGAATGTTGAATTTTATCAAATCTTTTTCTGCATGTATTGAGATGATCATATGGTTTTTATTCTTCAATTTGTTAATGTAGTGTATCACATGGATTTCTGCAGATAATGAAAAATCCTCGATCCCTGGGGTAAATCCCACTTGATCATGGTCTATGATCCTTTTAATGTATTGTTGGATTCAGTGTGCTAGTATTTTGTTGAGGATTTTTTCATCTATGTTCATCAGTGATATTGGCCTGTAATTTTCTTTTTTTGTGATAACTTTGTCTTATTTTGGTATTAGGGTGATGCTGGGCTCACAGAATGAGTTTGGAAGTGTTCCTCCCTCTACAATTTTTTGAAATAGTTTCAGAAGGATAAGTGTTAACTCTTTTCTAAATGTTTGGTAGAATTCATTGGTGAAGTCATCTGATGCTGGACTTCTGTTTGTTGGGAGTTTTTAACTAACTGATTCAATTTGATTGAATTTCAGTACTGGTAACTGGACTGTTTATATTTTCTGTTTCTTCCTGGTCCAGTCTTGATAGATCATACCTTTCTAAAAGTTTTCCCATTTCTTCTAGGTTGTCCATTTTATTTGCATATAGTTGTTTTGTAGCAGTCTTTTATGATCCTTTGTACTTCTGTTCCTGGTTGTAACTTTTCTTTTACATTTTTGATTTTATTGATTTGGGCCCTCTCCCTTTTCCTCTCGATGAGTTTTTCTAAAGGTTTATCAATTTTGTTTATCTTTGCAAAGAACCAACTTTTAGTTTCATTGATCTTTTCTATTGTTTTTTTTAGTCTCTAATTTTTTTTTCTGCTCTGATCTTTATGATTTCTTTCCTTCTGCTAACTTTGGGTTTTGTTTGTTCTTCTTTCTCTAGTTGCTTTAGGTGTACAGTTAGGCTCTTTGAGATTTTCTTTGTTTCCTGAGGTAGGCTTGTATTGCTATAAACTTCCCTCTTGGAACTGCTTTTGCTACATCCCATAGGTTTTGGATTGTCAAGTTTTCATTTGTCTCTAGGTATTCTTTTTTAATTTCCATTTTGATTTCTTCAGTGATCCATTGATTATTTAGTAGCATATTGTTTAGCCTCCACACATTTGTTTTTTGCATTTTTTCCTTGTAGTTGATTTCTAGTCCCATCGCGTTTTGGTCAGAAAGATGCTTGACATGATCACAACTTTTTAAAATTTACTAAGGTTTGTTTGTGGCCTAGCATGCGACCTATCCTACAGAGTGTTCCATGTGCACTTGAAAAGAATGTATATTCTGAAGCTTTCAGATGGAATGCTCTCTCTATGTATCAATTAAGTCCATTTGTTCTAATCTGTTGTTGAAAGCTTGTTTTTCCTTATTGATTTTCTGTCTGGATGAACTGTGCATTGATGCAAGTGGGGCGTTAATGTCACCTACTCTTATTGTGTTACTGGCTATTTCTCCCTTTAGGTCTCTTAATGTTTGCTTTATATATTTAGGTGCTCCTTTGTTGGGTACATAAATATTTATAAATGTTATATCTTCTTGGTATATCCCCTTTATCATTATGTAAGGCCCGTCTGACTCTTATTTCATTTTTTGGTTTAAAGTTGATTTTTTCTGATATAAGTATAGTTACTCCAGCTTTCTTTAGTATATTTTCATATTTTAATCCCCTTGTGACAGTGTTAAATGTGGCCCCCACTGTTCCGAATATATTTAACCATTTCATTAATCTCCTTTTATGTAGTGGCATAGTTAACCATTGCTCTGTAAAAATATTACTACAAATTTAGCAGCTTTAAACATCTTGTGTTTTATTATGTCCAAGTTTTTGTGGGTCAGAAGTCCTGACACAGGTTAGCTGGGCCCTCTGAGAAGCTTGAAATCAGGTGCAGTCTAGGGTTGACCATAGGGGTGGGGGTTCTTGACTGAATCTTGAGTAGGAAGAATCTACCTCCAAGCTCACTCAGGTGGTTGGAAAATTATTTTCTTTTAGGATTGAAAAATTCACTTTCTTGCTGACTTTTGGCTAGAAGTCACACTTAACTCCCACCCTGCAGTTCTTCATTATGTGGATCTGCTTTCTTACTCATTACATGGATTTGCTTCCTTCCTCAAAGTTAGCAAGGGAGATAGAAAGTACATCAAGATGGGTACTACATCCTTATGAAATGAATTTTATGTGTATAAATAATCATGCACATCCTGTCACCTTTGCTCTGTTATACTGGTTAGAAGCTATCACAGGTTCCAGTGACATTCAAGGTGAGGGGATCACACAAGAGTATAAACAACAGGAGGCAGGGATTGTGGTGGTCTGCCACAGTTTCTACCATTATCTCTGTCTTGAGAAGATGTCTTTCTTGCTCCACTGATGGTCTGACACCCTGAACCAGTCTGCTGCCTCTCCCCATTTGTGTAGACTCTCTCCTCATCCTGCCATGCTCCAACAACCCCTTCTTGCTGCCCTCTCCTCTCCCCACATGCACCTGGGTGTGGGCCATGACATCTCTGTAATTCCACCTGCTGTGTAGGCATCCTTCTCACCCTGCTTTGGCTCCTACACACCATACAAGGCAGATCACTTCTGAGGATACTCTTCTTACTCCACTTGGATTCGGGTAGCCTGTGCTGGGTTGTATCTCTGAGAAGATACCTTCCTCACTCTACTTGGGCTCGGACAAGCTGATGTGGTCCACTAAAGCTCCTCTCCAACGGGAGAAAGCTGATCTCGTTTGAAGCAAATAACGTAGGTATAACTGAATCTTCTGGGAGGAGTAGGGAAAAGAGAAGGAGGCTGAGTTTCTGAATGACTTCCCCACCATCTCCAAGCTAGAGTAGACTATATAACAAGAGGAAGAAATAAATGCTAGTTGGTTTAAACCACTGACACCTTAGAGTTGTGTGTTAATGTTAGCTTTCTTAAGTCTGCTCCTTAGTATTCACATGAAATATAACATGTTCTAAACAGAATTATTCATTTCCGTATGCCAAACTTGTTCTCTCTAATGGCACCCTAACACTTTGGAATAAAATTCTAAATCCCAGGAGCACTTGCATGATCTGGCCCTTTTCTAAGTGCTGGCCACTTTCTACCACTTTTCTTTCTGCTCATTGATAACTCTGGTTACTGGGGCTTCCTCTCTTTCCTCGGACACAGCCAGCGTTACCCATTCTGTTTGTTTATCTCTCAGTTATCCATATACTTTATTTCCTCATGGCGTTTAGGCCTCTGCTCAAGTAGCACTTCATTAAAATAGAAATCATTTCTCTCTCGCTTCTCTTCCCCTTACTCTGCCTTACCTGTTCTCCACTGCTCATATCACTGCCTGTTATTACATTGTGTTTTCATTTACTGCCAGTTATACATGATAGTTCTCAATCCAAGACCCCCAGTGTCTACAAGAACAGTTTTTCCTCGTGTCCATCCACTAAATACTTGATGAGTGAGGGAATAGGGTGGCAAATTAAAGCAATCGCCCTCTTTATGTCAAAAAGGCTTACTCTTCAATTAATTCCACAACTTTTATCGGGGCATCTGTACGTGCAAAGTAATGAATGATTAGAGAAATCCCAAGATTTATTAGAGAGCTTCTCTAACCACAAGGCATTCAAGATCTAATTGAGTAATATGACAAATATTTAAATTCTAATAAGAATTTAAAATGCATATAGGTCAAGAAGGAAAAGAAGTTATGTCATGAGGCAGTATGGGATTGTTTTAATTGTTCCATTATGCAGGGCATAATTGCTATAATATTTCGAAGGAGGAACAGAGTACTTCAATTTGAAGTACTAAGGAAGATTTTATGGAGAAATTACAACTGAAAGAAAGCCTGAGAGATGTTTATACAAAACAAACCCCAGGCACTTTTCCCCAATTACTTCACTGAAGAAGCTGTATTAAAAATTAACAAAACTCTAAGTTAGACTTGGTCACAGTCTCAAATCAAATGAAATTATTGCTTTCATTTTTTCCCCCCTGTCTTTGTCCTTGCACATATTCAGTCTTTACCTGTTTGTAGTGTTGTCATACATGGAAACATTTTTACTGATAATGTAATGCATATTTTCTACTATAAAATATGTTAATATTGATGTCACTTTAATGCATATTTTATGTCATTTCTCTTTTGAGTTTTTTCTCCTCCTCACTGTAACCCTTTCCCATAAAATAGGCTAAAAGCCTGGCATGTATCTTTCTACACAATTCTTCATGTTTATACAATTATATGTAAGTATAAAGGGGATTGTATGAGTAAAGAATAAACAGTCATAATTGGATGGGTCACACACTACAAACAACTATTCTTCCCATCACTGTCTTCAGACATGTTCTATTAAATCTCCATTCCTCAACCTGCTGATATGTTAGAAAGGTGTTATAGGCTTTAGCACTTTTATTGTAAGAAAACTCAACTTTCAGATAGAAAACTTCAGTCAAATTTAAAACTTTCATCTTCCATAAATTTTACGACTTTCTCAAGGTAGTTCTGATGCTTTGTTCTAGGACCCAGTGAGAAAAGGAGCCATGGTTTATTTACTTCTCTTTCCTCTTTTTCCTTTGCCTCTTTCACATATTATTGGATTGCAATTATATACAATTTTCGTCTTCTGGAAATATTATCTATTTCTAGGACTTTGCTGATAATTACCCCTTTGGGGTTTCCTTTTGCATTGTGATACATAAATTCTTTCTGAGTAGATTGATATTTTCTGGATTAGAAGGTAGTTAGAGACTATCTCTTTTCTGCATGGCAGGTTGGAGGATTTTGGTTTTCTTTCTTTTTTAAAAAAATTTCTATTGGAGCATAGTTGATTGACAGCGTTGTGTTAGTTTCTGCTGTACAGCAGAGTGAATCAGTTATACATATACGCCTTCTTTTTCAGATTCTTTTCCCATAGAGGCTATTACAGAATATTCAGTAGAGTTCCCTGTGCTATACAGTAGGTCCTTATTAGTTATCTATTTTATATGTAGTAGTGTGTTTAAGTCAATCCCAATCTGCTAATTTATCACTTCCCCCCACATTTCCCCTCTTGTAACCGTAAGTTTGATTTCAAGATTTGTGAATTTGTTTCTGTTTTGTAAATAATTTCATTTGTATCATTTTTTATTAGATTCCACGTATACGTGATATCATACAATATTTTTCTTTCTCTGTCTCACTTCACTGAGCATGACAATATCCATGTCCATCCATGTTGCTGCAAATGGCATTATTTCGTTCTTTTTTATGGCTGAGTAATATTTCATTGTATATATGTACCACATCTTCTTTATCCATTCCTTTGTCAATAGACATTTAGGTTGTTTCCATGTCTTGGCTATTATAAATAGTGCTGCAGTGAATACTGGGGTGCATGTATCTTTTCAAGTTATGGTTTTCTCCAGATATATGACCAGGAGTGGGATTGCAGGATGATATGGTAGTTCTATATTTAGTTTTTTAAGGAAACTAAATACTGTTCTCCACAGTGGCTTACATTCCCACCAACAGTGTAGGATGGTTCCCTTTCCTCCACACCATCTCCAGCATTTATTTTTTGTAGATTTTTTGATGATGGCCATTCTGACTAGTGTGAGGTGGTACCTCATTGTAGTTTTGATTTGCATTTCTCTAAAAATTAGTGATGCTGAGCATCTTTACTTGTGCCTCCTGGCCATCTGTATGTCTTCTTTGGAGAAATGTCTATTTAGATCTTCTCCCCATGTTTTGATTGTGTTGTTTGGTTTTTTTTGTTGTTGAGTTGTATGAGCCGTTTGTATATTTTGGAAATTAAGCCCTTGTCAGTTACATCATTTGCAAATATATTCTCCCATTCCATAGGTTTTTTTTTCATTTTGTTTATGGTTTCCTTTGCTGTGCAAAAGCTTGTAAGTTTGATTAGGTCCCATTTGTTTATTTTTGTTTTTATTTCTATTGGCTTGGGAGATTGACCTAAGAATAGTAGCATGGGTCTTATATACAGGCCTGGTCTGGTCTCCTGGGTTAGCTGTCTGCTACCATTGCTGTTGCCTTCTCTTCTGAGCTTGATGATGCTTATCTTAGTTGAAGCTGGGTGTCAGAAGCAGGGATTGAATTCCTTCAGGTGGAGGGGCTTTTTTTACAATAAGAGATATGAATCCACGAATTTATGTCTTTGAGTTTGGCTGCATGTGGGTTAGTTTATAATACCTGCTAAGGTTCTTCCCATCCTGGCTGCAAAGAATCTTTTATTTTGTTTTCCTCCCAATAAGCAAAATCTCTAGGTTTTAATCCACTATCCTTAAGGTTTTCATCTTCTGGGAGCTCACTGTAAAAGGAGTTAGTACCAGTTTTTTTAAGTGCCTCAATAAGATCCTGACAATAATGTAATATTTCCCTTGAACCAATGGGCTGATAATTTCCAAAAACATTGCTTTCCCCATCAAACCATTTTCTCAGGTGCCCAATGTGTTAAAGAATGCACATGTTGGAGCAACAGCAACTGGGAGCTGATGTGGGGCTCGGAAACCCTCACTCCTTGGGGAGAGCCTCTGCAATTGTAATTATTCTTCTGTTGTGGGTCGCCCACCCAGGGCTGCGGGACTTGACTGTGTCTCTATATCTCGACTCTGCCCCTTCTACTTGTCTTGCTGTGGTTCCTTTTTTATATCTTTAGTTATAGAAGGTCTTTTCTGGTAGGTCCCAGTCTTTTTCACTGATGGTTGTTCTACACATAGTTGTGATTTTCAAGTACCTGTGAGGTGAGGTGAGCTCAGAGTCTTTGTACTCCACCAGCGTGGCCAATGAGAAGTCTCCTCTTCACTTTTTTGGAAGAATTTGAGGATTGTTGGTTGGTAATTCTTCTAATGTTTGGTAGGACTCACTCATGACACTATCTGGTCTAGAATGTTTGCTGAAAAGTTTTTGATTACTGAGTCAATCTTTGTTATAGCGCTATTGAAATTTTCTCTTTTTTCTTGAGTCAGTTTAGGTAATTTGTGTGTTTTAAGAAATTTTTCCACTTCTGTGTTATCTAACTTGGCATACAATAATTTATAGTGTTTTCTTATAATACTTTTTATCTCTATAAAGTAGGTAATGTCTCTATTTTCTTTTCTTTTTTTTTTTGCTGTATGTGGGCCTCTCACTGTTGTCACCTCTCCCGTTGCGGAGCACAGGCTCCGGACGCCCAGGCTCAGCAGCCATGGCTCACGGGCCCAGCCGCTCCGCGGCATGTGGGATCTTCCCAGACTGGGGCACGAACCTGTGTCCCCTGCATTGGCAGGCGGACTCTCAACCACCGCACCACCAGGGAAGCCCTCTATTTTCATTTTGATTTAGTTATTTGAGTCTTTTCTAATATCATTGCCACGATAGCTGAAATTTAGTCAATTTTGTTGATCTTTTCAAAGAACCAACTTTTGGTTTCATTCTATTTTCTATTTATTTTGTGTATCTCCATTTTAATCTTTATTTCCTTTTTTTCTGCTAGCTTTGGTTTTAGCATGATCTTTTTCTAGTTACTTAAGTTATAAAATTTTGAGTTCTTTTTCCTTTTTTAAAGTAGGCACTTACAGCGATAAAGTTTCCTTTGAATACCACTTTCACTGCATTGCATAGGTTTGGGGATGTTGTATTTTCGTTGTATATTCTAAGCATATTCTAATTTTCTGCCTGATTTCTTCTTTGACCTATTGATGATTTAAGAGTATTTTTAAAAGTTTTCACATATTTGTGAAATTTTGAGGTTTCCTTATGTTATTGGTTTCTAACTTCATCTTTTTGTGGTCTGAGATGATTCAATGTATGATATCTATCTTTTTACATCTGTTGGGACTTGTTTATGGTCTAATGTATTTTCCATTGTGGAGAATGTTCCACGTGAATTTAAGAAAACAATGATTCTTCAGCAATTGGGTGGAATCTTCTGTATTTGTCTGTTAAGCCTGGGTGTGTTGTTCAAATCTTCTGTTTCCTAACCTATCTGCTGTCTGGTTGATCAATTCATTATTGAAAGTGGGGAATTGAAGCCTTCAAATATTACTGTAGAACTGTCTGTTTCTAATTCTCTCAATTTTTGTTTCACCTATGTTGTAGATTTGTTGTTAGGTCTCTAAATGTTAATCACTGTTTTACCATTTTAATGAGTTGAAATTTTATTAACATATAATATGCTTCTTTGACTCTTGTTAACTTTGTGAATTAGGTCTATTTTGTCTGATATTAGTATAGCCAGCCCAGCTTTCTTTTGATTACACTTTGTGTGGAATATCATTTCCAACCTTTCTCTTTCAACTGCTTTGTGTCTTTGTATGTAAAGTGAGACTCTTCTAGCCAGCATATAGTTGGATCATGATTTTTGTATCCATTCTGCTAATCTCAGTCATTTGATAGAGTATAATCCACTTACATTTAAAGTAATTACTGATGAGGAGAAACTTCTACCATTTTGCTATTTTTCATCATGTTTTATGGCTTAAAATTATTTTTTAAGTTTTTGTCTGTTTTTTTGAATTATAGTTGACTTAGAGTATTTTATTAGTTTCAAGGGCACACATAGTAATTCAATAATTTTATAATCTATTTAAAGTTATTACAAAATAATGGATATATTTCCCTGTGCTGTACAATATATCCTTCTTGTTTATTTTATACATAGTAGTTTGTGGATCTTATACCATACCCCTGTCTCATGCCTCCCTCCTTCTTTCTCCCCACTGGTAACCACTAGTTTGTTCTCTGTTTGTAGGTCTGTTTGTTTTGCTATAAGGACTCATTTGTTTTATTTTTTAGATTCCACATATAAGTGATAACATAAGAGTATTAGTCTTTCTCTTACTGACTTACTTCACTAAGCTTAATGCCCTCCAAGTCCATCCATGTTGTTTCAAAAGGCAGAATTTCATTCTTTTTATGGCTGAGTAGTAGTCCATTGTGTATATATATACCACATCTTCTTTATCCATTAATCTGTTGGTGAACACCTGGGTTGTTTCTGTATCTTGGCTATTATAAATAATGCTGCTATAACATTGGAATGTATATATCTTCTCAAAATATTTTTTATTTTTATTTTCTCAGATATATACCCAGGAGTGGAATTGCTGGACCATATGGTAGTCCTATATTTAATTATTTTGGGAACCTCCCTACTGTTTGCCATAGTGGCTGCACCAGCTTAGATTCCCACCAACAGTGTACTAGGGTTTCCTTTTCTCCATATCCTTGCCAACACTTGTTATTTGTAGACTTTTTGATGATAGCCATTCTGATGTGTGAGGTGAGATCTTACTGTGGTTTTGATTTGCATTTCTCTGATTAATGATATTGAGCATCTTTTCATTTGTCTGTTGGCCATCTGTATATCTTATTTGGAAAAATGTCTGTTCAGGTCTTCTGCCAATTTTTAATTGGGCTGTCTGTTTTTGATCCATTGTATGATCTGTTTCTGTATTTTGCATATTAACTCCTAAATGTCATATCATTTGCAGACTATATCTCCCATTCAGTGTGTTGTCTTTTTATTTTGTCGATCGTACCATTTGCTGTGCAAAAGCTTTTAAGTTTAATTATGTCCCAGTTATTTATTTTTCTTTTATATCTTTTCCCTTAGGGGAAAGATCAAAAAAAATATTGCTATGGTATATGTCAGAGTGTTCTGCTTGTATTCTCTTCTAGGAGTTTATGGTTTCAGGTTTTACATTTAGTCTTTAATCCATTTTGACTTTGTATATATAGTGTCAGAGAATGTTCTAATTTCACTGTTTTACCTGTAGCTGTCCAGTTTTCCCAGCACCACTTATTGAAGAGAATTTCTCTTCTCCATTGGATATTCTTGCAGCTTTTTTCATAGATTGACTGTAAATGCATGGATTTATTTCTAGCTCTCTATTTGGTTCCATTGATCTATGTGTCTGTGCCAGTACCATGCTGTTTTGATTGACGTAGCTTTGTAATATAAACTGAAGTCAGGGAGTCTGATACCTCCAGCTTTGTTCTTTTTTCACAAGACTGCTCTGGCAATTGGGGGTCTTCTGTGGTTCCATATAAATTTTAGAGTTATTTTTCTGGTTCTATGAAAAATGTCATGGATATTTTGATAGGGATTGTATTAAATCTATAGACTGCTTTGGGTAATATGGGCATTTTAACAATATTAAGTCTTTAAATCCAAGAACATGGTATATTTTTCCATTTCTTTCTGTTATCTACAATTTCCTTCATCCATGTTTTAGTTTTCAGCGTAAATTTCTTTCAGCTGCTTGGTTAAGTTTATTCCTAGGTATTTTATTCTTTTTGATGCAATTTTAAATGGATTGTTTTTGTTTGTTTTATGCTCTCTCTTTCTGATTGTTCATTATTAGTGTGTAGAAAAGCAGCAGATTTCTGTATATTAATCTTGTATCCTGTAACTTAACTGAATTTGTTTATTACTTTTAATATATTTTCTTGGTGGAGATGTTAGAGTTTTCTATATATGGTGTCATATCATCTGTAGACAGTGACAGTTTTACTTCTTCCTTTCCAATTAGGATGCCTTTTATTTCTTTTCCTTGTGTAATTGCTGTGGCTAGGATTTCCAATACCACGTTAAATAGAAGTAGTGGGAGTGGGCATACTTTTCTTGTCCCTGAATCTAGAGGAAGGACTTTCAGCTTTTTACTTTTGAGTATGATCTTCACATAAACTGTCTTTCTTACGTTGAGATATGTTCACTCTATATCAACTTTGATTAAGAGTTCTTTTAATCGTGAATGGATGTTGAATTTTGTCAAACAATTTTCTTGCATCTGTTGAGATGATCATGTGATTTTTATTCATCTTTTTGTTAATGTAACATTATCACCTAATTTTGCAACTATTTAACCATCCTTGCATCCCTGGAATAAATCCCATTTGATCATGGTGTATGATCCTTTTTATATATGTTGGATTCAGTTTGCTAATATTTTGTTGAGGATTTTTGCACCTATATTCATCAAAGACATTGCCCTGTGATTTCCATTTTTATAGTTTCTTTGTCTGGTTTTGGTATCAGGGTAATGACGGCCTCATAGAATGAATTGGGAGTGTTCCCTCCTCTTCACTTTTTTTGGAATGGTTTGAGAAAGATAGATAGTCTGTCCTTTATATGCTTGGTAGAATTTGCCTATGAGGCCATCCTGTTCTGACTTTTGTTTTCTAGGAGTTTGTCTTTTTAATTATAAATTCAATTTCACTACAAGTGATTGTTCTATTCAGAAAGTCTCTTTCTTCCTGCTTCCATCTTGGCACATTGACACATTTGTACACACATACAATTTCTTCTAAGTTCTGTGGAAACTTGGAGGCCACAAGAGAGTGGCATGATATATTCAAAGTGCTGAAAGGAAAAAACCTGTAACCTAGGATATTTCTACCCAGCAAGATTATCATTTAGAATTGGAGAGATCAAGAGCTTCTTAGGCAAGAACTAAAAGTTCTTCAGTACTAAACTGACACTAAAAGAAATGTTAAAGGGTCTTCTCTAAGTGGAAAAGATTATAACAAGACGTAGAGGAAAGGTAAAATCCCACTAGTAAAGGAAAATATATTGTAAAGCCCAATTTGTTATCATATAACTGTGGTATTCTCATGATTTTTTTTTGTATTTTGTGGTATCAATTATACGCTCCTGTTCATTTCTCTTTTTATATGGGTTTTCTCTTTTCTTCTTGATGAGCCTGGACAAAGGTTTAGCAATTTTCTTTATCTTTTCAAAGAACCAGCTCTTGGTTTCATCTTTTTTTTTTTTTTTTTTTTTTTTTGGTACGCGGGCCTCTCACTGTTGTGGCCTCTCCCGTCGCGGAGCACAGGCTCCGGATGTGCAGGCTCAGCGGCCATGGCTCACGGGCCCAGCTGCTCCGCGGCATGTGGGATCCTCCCAGACTGGGGCACGAACCTGTGTCCCCTGCATCGGCAGGCGGACTCTCAACCACTGCGCCACCAGGGAAGCCCGGTTTCATCTTTTTAATTGCTTCTTTGGTCTCTATTTTATTTCCTCTCTGACATTTATTTCCTTCTTTCTGATGACTTTAGGCTTTTTGGTTTCTTCATTGACACGCTGCTTTTGTTAGTGGCATGTTATTTATTCTCTACATGTTTGTGATTTTCCCATTTTTCTTCTTGTAATTGATTTCTTCCTGTAATGTTTGAAAACATTCTATGTGCATTTGAAAAAAGAAGTGTACTCTGCTCTTTTTGGGTGGAATGTCCTGTTGATACTTATTAAGTCCAACTTGTCTGTTGTGTTGATTAAAACCACTGTTGCCTTATTGATTTTCTGTCTGGTTGATCTGTCCATTGATGTAAGTGTGGTATTAAAGTCTCCTACTATTATTGTATTGTTTTCATTTCTCTATTTATATCTGATAATATATGCTTTATATATTTATGTGCCCCTATATTGGGTATATATATGTTAAAAAGTGTAATATCTTTTCTTGTAATGATGCCTTTATTATATAACGTCCTTCTACTTTTCTTGTAGCCTTTGTTTTAAAGTCTATCTTGTCTGATATGAGTATTGCTACCCCCAGCTCTCTTGTCATTTTCATTTGCATGAAATATCCTTTACCATCCTCTTTAATTCTAAAAGGACTCTTGTAAGCAGTGTAGAGATGGGTTTTGTTAGTTTTCTCCAATCAGCCACCCTATATCTTCTGATTGGAGCATTTAGTCCATTGACATTGAAAATTATTGATAGTTTTGTACTTATTGCCATTTATTACTCGTTTTCTGATTTTTTTCCCCATGTTCTTTTCTTCTTTTAGTTTTTTGCACTGGTTTGAGGATTTTCTTCAGTGGTATGCTTGTGTTCCTTTCTTATTTTTGTGTGTCTATTGAAGGTTTTTGATACGTGTTTACTATGGGGTTCATATATCTTGACCTATGACTGTATTTGTTTTAAACATATATTCCTTCAAGTTCAAACACATTCTGAAAGAGCTACATTTTTTTTTTTACTCGTCTCCCTCACATTTTGCTTTTGATGTCATATTTTAATCTTCATGTTTGTCCCTTTCCTGACTATTGTATTTTTACATGATTTGACAACTCTTTGTTTTTTAACCCTCATTTTAGCTTATTTAAGTGATTGATACTCAGCCTTTACAATATATTTTCCTTTACTAGTTGGATTTTACCTTTCCTCTACGTCTTTATAATCTTTTCCACTTAGAGAAGACCCTTTAACATTTCTTTTAGTGTCAGTTTAGTATTGAAGAACTTCTAGTTCTTGCTTGCCTAAGAAGTTCTTTCTCTCTCCTTCAATTCTAAATGATAATCTTGCTGGGTAGAGTATCCTAGGTTACAGGTTTTTTCCTTTCAGCACTTTGAATATATCATGCCACTCTCTTGTGGCCTGCATGTTTCCACAGAAAAAGCAGTTGATAGCCTTATGGGAGTTCCTGTTTTATATGACTCTTTTTCTCTTTAGAATTATCTTTATCTTTTGCCTTTTTCATATTGATATGTCTTGGTGTGGGTCTCTTTGGGTTCAGCTTGTTTGGACCCTCTGTTTTTCCAGTATCTAGATATCTGTTTCCTTCAGGTTTGGTCAGGTTTGGGAAACTTCCAGCCATAATTTCATTAAATACATTTTCAACCCCCTTCTCTGTCTTCTCCTTCTGGGATCCCTATATTGTGAATGTTGGTACACTTGATTTTACTCCAAAGATCTCTTTTTTTCAGTTATACATATACATTTTTTTCCTAATATTGTTTTCCATTATGATTTATCATAGGATATTGAACAACAATAGGACCTTGTTTATCCATTCTATATATAAAAGTTTACATCTGCTAACCCCAACCTCCCACCCCATCCCTCCCTCACCCTCCCCCCTTGGCAACCACAAGTCTGTTCTCTATGTCCATGATTCTGTTTCATAGATAGGTTCATTTGTGTCATATTTTAGATTCTACATATAAGTGATATCATATGGTATTTGTCTTTATCTGACTTACTTCACTTAGTATGATAATCTCTATTTGCATCCATGTTGCTGCAAATGGCATTATTTCATCCTTTCTTATAGCTGAGTAATATTCCATTATGTGTGCATGTGTGTGTGTATATATATATTTATATATGTGATGTATATATATTATACACACACACACACCACATCTTCTTTATCCATTCATCTATCGATGGACATTTAGGTTGTTTCTATGTCTTGGGTATTGTGCATAGTGCTCTGAACGTTGGGGTGCATGTATCTTTTTGAATTACAGTTTTGTCTGGATATATGCCCAGGAGTGGGATTGCTGGAACATAATGGCAGTTCTGTTTTTATTTTTCTGAGGAACCTCCATACTGATTTCCACAGTGGCTGCACCAACTTACATCCCACCAACAGTGAAGGAGGGTTCCCTTTTCTCCACACCCTGTCCAGCATTTGTTATTTGTAGACTTTTTAATGCTGGCCATCCTGACTGGTGTGAGGTGGTACCTCATTGTAGTTTTGATTTGCATTTCTCTAGTAATTAGTGATGTTAGCATCTTTTCATGTGCCTATTGGCCATCTGTATTTCTTCCAAAGATGTCTTATTTAAACTGTTCTCCTTTAAATTTTTTTTCTTTTTGCTGTTCTGATTGGGTGATTTCATTATTCTATCTTCCAGATTACTTAGGCATTGTTTAGCATGTAGTCACCTGTTCATTCCTTCTACTCTGTTTTCCATTTCAGTTATTGTATTCTTCAGTTCTGACATGCTCTTTTTAATTCTTTCTAGTTCCTTGTTAAAATTCTGTATTCATCTATTCTTTTCCTCATTTAGTTAGGATTCTTATTACTAATGCTTTGAATTCTTTATTTCTGTTTCATTTTTTTTTTCAGATGATTTTCTTGCTCTTTGAATTGGGACACCTTCTCTCTCTCTCCTCATTTGCTTAACTTTCTGTCTCTATGAAGTGAGGTGAAACAGTTACCTATTGCAGTCTTGCAGGGATGTCCTTATATGGGGGCATTGCTGTACAGCCCGCATGTGCCCAGTGGCTGTGGTGGGAGAGCTGGATTTGAAGTGAACACGTCACGTCTTCCCCCAGGGTATGCTGGCAGCTGTCACCTTGGTAGGAGGTGGGGCTGGAGATTGAGGGCTAGCACCAGAGCCAGGTATGAGGCAGGGCTTCTCTGCTCAGTGGCCATCCCCTCCCCATCAGCAGTGGGGATGGGTCTCAAGTTGCTGGAGTCTGAGTCAGCTCATTTCCCTCTAAGTGTGTGCTCTTCTCCCTCCCAGCACTAGCACCCTTGCCCCAGAGGGGAACAGGCCTGGAACAAGAGGGGCTGGCATGGGCACTTGGTATGGTCCTGGGCATGGGCTGTGGAGGTACAGCTGCTGTCAGAGATACAGACTGCCTCGGATGCGCGTGTAAGCACCAGCAATGACTGCCCGTGCCCAGCTCAGTCACTGCTTTGGGTTTGAGCCAACTCAGCATCTCATGGCTGAAATCTTTGCTCCGTTGTGGCAGCTCTTGCTCCAGTGTGGAGCCGTTACATCAAGTAAGCGGGGCTGGAGTGTTTGCTTGGCTCAGGCTGGGGCATGTGCTGGGGCGGTAACAAGAAACCAGTCAGCTACCCATGTGGTTTCAACTGCCCTCGTGCCCTGCCTTGGGAGCAAGCAAGCATTTGTGTGCTTCTCACCAGCAGAGTGAGAAGGGCTCACCAGGGCTCCCCACAGCCCTCTTTGTAGTCCCACTGGCCCTCCAGCAAGTCAAGGGGCCTCGTCTTCTCTTATTTGGACCTCAGGGCTGGGGTGCCCAATATATGGCTCTAACTGCTCACTCCCCAGGGTGGATCTCTGCTCATGTAATCTCCATTTTCTTCTGTGTCCCCTTCAAGGGCACAGGTCCTGACCTGATGGTTCTCTTCCCATCCTACCTGAATCTGTGTGGATTCTTCTTACAGCCTTGGTGGTACAGGAATCTTTCTGCCAGTCTCCAGGTTTCAGTGAGAATTGTTCCACATGTAGATGTATTTTTGATGTGTTTTTTGGGGGAGGTGAGTTCTGTATCTTCCTACTCTGCCATCTTGATTCTGCCACCTCAGTTTTGTAGCTTTTCCCCCCCTCATTTCCTCTATTACTGCGTTTTGTTTTAGGTTAATCTTCTTGTAGTGAAACTTTGATTCCCTTGATTTCCTGTTACACACTATTCTATAGATATCTTCTTTGTGGTTACCATGGGGATTACAATTAACATCCTAATGTTAAAACAATCCAATCTGAATTTATATCAACTTAATTTCAATAGCATAAAAAAAAGTCTCTGCTCCTATACATCTCTGTCCCTTCTGCCCACCCCGCTACCTTTCTGTTACTTATACCATGGATTATATCTTTACACCTTGCGTTCACAATAACATAGATTCATAATTGTTTGTCTCTTAAATTATGTAGATAGTAAAAAATAGTTACATATCAAAATTACAATAATGCTAAATTTTATACTTTGGCATGAATTTACTTTTTTTTTAACTTTTAAAAAATGACAAATGTGAACATATTTATTTTTATATAGGTACATAAAACAATTCATTTCTACGCTGTTTTGTTAGAGCTTAATATTAGGGATAATTTTTTTTAGACCTCCTACTTCATCTCCCACTTGAAATCCATGCCATTCCAGGAAAATTTATTACAATGATGTGAATACATGGGTGGGCTGTGTATGTCTATGGACACTGGTATTTCTTCTTTTGATTAATAACCTCTTCGATAATACTTTGTTTTAAAAGAATAAATATCCACTAAATAGTTTACTTTGTATGAAGGTTATATTTTTTTCCTCTGTTGAAACGACAGATATTCCTTATAGAAAAACCCAGTATAGTCACAGTATTTGAAAATATATTTTAATGCTTACTTTTCCTAACTATGTTTCCTGGGAAGCAGGATATAACTCAATTTATTGGGAAACAATAGCGCTTTTAAACCGTTGAAATTCTTCATGACTGCTGCATGGAGAGAGTTCTGGGCTTTTGCTTTTTAATGTTTCCCGTATCCTTCACGGCTTCTCTCATCTGTTTACCTCCCTTTCTTCCCCTTTCTATTGTTGATTTGCCCTCTCTATCACCCCCTTTTAAATTATCATTAACGTCTTTAGAATTCCTTTATTCATTAAAGATACATCTGCTGCTTTTCTGGCGTTCCTAATTTCTAGTATTTCGCACGTTGGCATCTTCGCAGTAAGCATTATCTGTATATTAACGTTGGGACCATGATAGGAGAAGAAAATATGTACTCTCAAAAGTATCTGGACTGCTTTCACTTGCGTGGGTAGTAGCGTTTGTACTGAATCGTCGGCGACAAAAATACATGGACTTGGAGCCAGCGACTATGGCAGCTGTGCACACCCTCCGGCACCAGGCAGACGTTTTTGGGCCTTTCCGTAAGTAGGAACTGCGGGCTTCATCTACTGCTCCACATTTGTCTGATTCCATTCCTGAGGTGGCTGGGCTGCGCTGCGGCCGCCTTCCAGCTGGGGACCTTGTTCTCCCTGGTCTGCCGGAGTCCACGAGCTCCGCCGCCTGACTTCACTGCCGCCTGGAGACGGCTGGCCGCGGCTGCCCGCCGCCCGCCGGAGGCGAGTACGGGTCTCCCCGCCGCCGCCGCTGCGCGTACCGCGCATGAATTTACTTTCAATGGAGATTTTTAATTCTTTGTAAGGCTTGAAATGAGTATCTAGTTTTCTTTCATCTTAACCTGAAAGACTACTTTTAGCATTTCTCCCAAGCCAGATCTAGTTGCAATAAACTCCCTCAGCTTTTGTTTTTCTTCCTCATTTTTGAAGGACAGTTTTGCTGGGTATGTAATTCTAACTTCACAATTTTTTCTTTGAGCGCTTTGAATATATCAGCCCATTGCCTTTTGGTCTCCAAGGCTTTTCATGAGAAATTGACTGAAAGTTGTTGATGATCCTTTGTATATGAGGAGTCACCTTTCTCTGGCTGCTTTCAGGGTCCTCCTCGTCTTTTAATAGTTTGATTATCATGTGTCTTTGTTTGGATCTCTTTGAGTTTAACGTACTTGGAGTTCATTGAGCTTCTGGGACTTTTAGATTCATGTATTTCTTCAAATTTAGTAAGTTTTCAGTCATTCTTTCTGCAAATGTTTTCCCTGTTCTTCTTCTGGAATTCCCACAATGGCAAATGTTGATCTGTTTGATGATGTCCCACAGATTGCTTAGGCTCTGTTCACTTTTCTTGGTTCTTTTTTTTCTATTTGTGCAACTCAATAATTTTCAATGTTATATCTTCATGTTTGCACATTCCTTCTTCTGCTTGTCAAATCTCTATTGCATTTTTAAATTATTGGACTTTTAAACTCCAGAATTTATTTCTGGTTCTTTTTGTAATTTTATCTCTTTATTGGTATTCTCACTTCCTCCATGCATGATTTTCCTGCCAGTGTCTTCTTTTAGCTATTTAAGAATTTGTAAGACAGCTGTCTTCAAGTCTTTGTCCATGAAGTCTGATGTTGAGTTTCCTAAGGTATGTTGTCTATCCACTTTTTTTGTTCCTTTAAATAAGCCATACTTTTCTGTTTCCTGGCATACCCTGCGATTTTTCTGTTGAAAATTTGCATTTGAATCATATTTAATATGGTAATATGAAAATCAAATTATCCCCCTTTCATGGGGGAGAATTGCTGTTTGGTTTGATTGTTGTACTGTGTCTTCTGCTGGTAATCAGCTTGAGGTGAAAGCTTAAGGCCTTAGTTCTTTTCTGAGCCTGTCTCTCTCCTCGGGCATGCGTGATGGCTTTCTAAATTCCCGTATATTCCCTGCTCTTTTTGAATGTCCAAGAAAAATCCAGGCATGGTTTCTTTAAATTTTCTGGAGCCTCTTTAGCTGGTCGGGTGAAACAATGAGGGCCAGCCTCTGTATTGAATCTTGGTGATCAGAAGCATCTATCAGCAGTCAGAACTCATAACCCCAGTATTTGGAGGACAAGGCCCTAATTGCCCATCTTGGCTCCAACAAGCCATGCCTGAAACACAGGCTGCCCTCCCCACCGCTGCTTGGCACAGGGCTCAGGGACATGGGATAGAGAGCCACTACCATCTTGAAGACAAAAATCAACCAATATTAACTGTAACTTACCAGCCAAGCTTTCTCCTGGAAGTAGCAAGTATTCAAATAGAGTCCAGTGTTTCAGGATAGAGTCACTTCAGCCATTTTGTGCCAGAAAATTATTTTCTAGGTGGAGAAACAGGTTCCTGGCACTTGCTTCTCTACCATATTCCCTAATGTTACTCTTGCGACCTGATATTTTTCCTAGAGTTGTGTAATAATAGTTTAATCATTCAGTGAGTGATGGACATTAATTTTAAGGTTATATAGACTAGGAAACAAACTACTGTTGCTCCTCCACTTTCAATTGAAAAACATATACATTATTGTGATGTCAACATAGGAACTGAATGATGTAATCATTGAATTTAAGTAAGAAAAAGTGCAAAAATATTTTCAGCATTTCTGATTGGATTCATCTATTTAATACCAAGATATTTTTACTTTCCTTTATTTAGGGTTTTGCAGAGAGGAAAGTATTACTGTTCATTTGAATATAGAGAATGCTCTCTACAACCTGGAAGAAGGCAACTAAATTTATAACACGTAGGGGAATATTTGTCCATGTTGGCCCTTCCCTTTACATGGAATGGAACAAACCTGCAAGAGTTTAAGGATTTGCCTAGGTTGGCATGACAAATGGTTGTACCACTTACTAAAGATAAATTGTTAGAGAACCTCCGAATTTTATTGATAAAATAAACTGAGGCTCAAAGGAGATACAGAGCATGAATCCCAGGAGGTGTTTTCACCAGTTCACCTTCAGAATCGCAGGAAACACTGGGAAACATAATGTCAAATCGCATAAATATAATAATAATTACGCTTAGTGTCATAAAAATATGCTAAGATGAAAAGCAGCTACCAAATATAAATGTCTGCATATTTTTCCTAAAGAAATTGTATTTTCAATAGATACTAAATATTTATAAACATTAAGCTAAGTATAATTTTAAACTATGATAGTTTGCTGCAACATTTTTGCCTCCTGAGATTTTAAACATTAGGAGAGTTTGCATTTACAAGGATATTTTTGAAATCTCTAAAGGACCATATGTATTATGATCCACAGGTTGCCATGGAAATACGTATTCAAAACAACAAAAACAATAATAAGTTATCTATAATGTATTCACAAGTTTTGCATAACTACCACATTTTATTTCCATGCTTTATCTCCTGGGTTATTTTTTGTTATTAACATACTAAATTTGGGTCTCTGGCTAACTGCTCTTTCTGATTTTGTGTTCTTTTTTTAGTTGATTCTATATAAGAAAGAGTTATGTTCCAGGGGAGGGGGAGGGAAGGAAAATCTATGGAAACTGAATTTAAGAATATAAATTATTGGTAGCTGTAATTAATAGTCATATATATTCTTTACATGGACTGGAGTGCCTTTTCAACTGTTTTTTAATCACAGAGTTTCCCAAGTAAGGAAATGCTTCAGAAATCATTACTTCACGTTTTGATACAGCTTTGACACTCATTTCTAGGTAAGTGAACTAACGCAATAACCACACGCCTGGCTTTTAATTCCTCAAGTCTTCTAATCCAGCACCTAAACGTGCTTTGTCCTATCTGAAAATATCTGGCACATGTATGTTTGCATATTATATACATTAATATTCATACATATTTAAATTATATAAAATTATACTATAAATGACAGCAGAAAAAATGGTAAAGAGAATGACTTGGTTTAAATGATTCTGTGGCTAATTGATCATTGTAGTGAAATTCATGAGCCAACTACTTAAAAAGTGACTTACTCTGTATGAGAGGAAGTACTCCAGTTGAGATGACCTCAATGTAGCCATGAGTCACCGTGATGCAGGTTAAGGAGGCTTCACTGCTTCTGCAGACCCCAGCTCAGTCACAGGTCAGAGCTGATTGAGGACACCTTTGATTGATGGGTGGGCCACCTCCCTCTACGGAAGTCTCATGCAGAGTCTCCTTCCCCACATGCACCTGTGGAAATTTTCTAGGGTAACGAGGCTTTTAGGAAAATAAAATAGCCAGAAATATATAAAGGATTAGTAGACACCAGATCTGAATTTGCATGGCCTGAATTTGAGTGGCAGCATGTTACAGCATTCATCTTTAAAAGTATTTAGATGAACTTAACGTGTCTTAGAATATTAGGTGACAACTAAATTTTAAACTAAGTTCCTATTCAAATAATATCAATCATTCCATCCACTTACATTTTTAAAATGAACACATACTCACAAGTATAGCCTATAAATTGGATCATATGGTTATATTTACACAAACTGAATCAAAATGTTATATTAACGGGAATTCATTTTGTTAGTTCTGTCAAAATATACTTTTCAAAAAATTAAAAACAGGGCTTCTGGATTCTTCCTTGGATGTAGAGAGCTAGAGGGAGCCTCTTGCCCACACTAACAACAAGGGAAAAAACACTTCTAAAAATGATAACTTTCTGTGAACCCATCAGAGAGCAGATACCTCAGGACGTTAAATGCTTTAGATGCGAGCATTAGATGCTTTCCCAGTTTTTTAAACCCTATTTAGCAATTATTACTTGCACAGCTCTCTTAAGCAAAAACCCCTCAGGTTAGGAGGTGTAAACACATCTTTTAGGCAGCAATATCTAAATGAAAACCTAATATATTGCTACCACTCATAGTGTGATGCCAGCCTCAGCAAATGACTGACTTTTGTATTTTCTTTAGTTGCAAGTGCAGAGAAAATCCTTATTAATGCAGACAAAGAGTTACAAATACTGCTAACTTCTCTCCCTCTCCCTACATCCCTCTCCCCCTTTATCCATTGCCCTATCTCCCTGTCTTTCTATATCTTTCTCTTTCTGTTTCTGTTTCCTTCCTTCCCAGTTCGCTATAAGATTTCAAAATACACGTCAATGCCCTTAATTTGGAAATTTGATGGACAATATAGTCAGCTGTCTTTCCTTCCTTCATTTTTACCTTTCAATAGTAGAATCCCTAGCTATCAAATAATGGCTGCTATTGACTTTTCCATCAGCTGAAAGTTAGGTGAGAATGTTGAGATTTTACTGTTAGAACTACTGCATGGTACCATCATCTGATAACACACTATTTTGCAACTGCAGATTTTGTTTTGAGGAGAGCACTTCCTAAAATGTATTAATACGTATGGGTGTTGAGTGTGTGCTTACATCAGTGTACGTGCTTGTACAATTTTCACTCAGCAGATTGGCTGAATTTTTAAAAAGACAAGTTCCAAATCCCTCCCTCCAAAGTCAAGGACACACTTATAAGGTGTTCACAGATGTGCACTAAGATGGGTTTATTCTGAGGTCTAACCGACAGGTTAATTAGTATGTGTCACTTAGTCTCCACCTGGTCTATTTTCTTAAATGTTAATTGATATAATTTAATTTCATCTGAAACGCAAGTGAAATGTTTGTGGAACATGACGCATTTCTGTTGAATTTTGTGGTTTGGGGCAATACCATTTCAGATCACCAGTCTTTCTGCCTTTTAAATTCATGAGCAAAACATGGCCTAGATAAAGGGAATTTTCCAAGGGACTGAAAGATTGGTCAAGATGGGTTTGATTGGGAACTAATCATGAGGGAAATTAAAAATTAATTGGTTCTCAAATTAGACTTTAAAATAAACTACAAAAGAGGGACTACCTTTAATGAAAGTTTCAGTTAACCTTTCACATAAATACGTACTTTTTCCTTAACAATTATTTCAAGCTTCTTAACAGATTTTACCTTTATTTCAAGCTATCAGAGTATCCTAATTATTTGATTCTCTCAGGATCTGTCCAAGATGAACACAGTAATACTTTCCTGTGGCTCATATTAAAATTAAAGTTACACAGAGGAGTGACGTCACAAGACTTTGCTCCCCTCCCAAGAACAGCAACTAACAACTCTTCATGGACAAGACCCCACCGTGAAACCCTAGAACAGGGGGTGCAGCTGCACCACAGACACACCATAAGAAGGTAAGAGAAACAGCTACGCTCTGACAGCACTGCACACAGAGGGCTCGGTGTGGGGAGAGAGCCCGGGGGGACATCCAGACCCCAGCACGGTGGCTGCTTCTCAGGAGCCCCACTCTGGTCCTGCCTCACCAGAATCATGGGGAGTCTGCAGGCTTTGCCCCGGGAATCATGTAGGGACAGAGAAGGGGGAGGGGCTTGCAGCACCAGCCCTGGGACCTGGACAGACCAGGTTCCTGCCTGCAGAGCCCAAGTCAAAGTCCCACCCAGAGCCTTTGCTCACCTGCAGGTCCAAGAAGGCGCAGTCTGGCTGGGGACTCGTGGGGGGGCAGGTCTGCCTGATACGCAAACTCAGACCAAGAGCTTAGTAGACCTGGAGCCTGGTCTGCCCCTCTGACCAAGCAGAGGGGTGCTGTGTCATAACCCACCCACGGCTGAGTGTGGCTCCAGCATGGACCAACCTGGAAGCTGCCCTGCCCAGTAGCACTGGAGCAGAGTCAGGGAAGGTGGGGAATGATTCCCCTCAAGTCCAGACCCCAAACAAAGTGCCTTTCTGTCCTTGGAGCTATTTCTCCAGGCAACCCAGGCAGGGGAGCTAAGCTAAAGCCCCCAACCTGCTGAGCAAAGCTCCTAGCCCCTCTGAGGAGAAAGCCTTAGCTGAGCTCCTGGGAATCCGTGTAGCCCATCCTGAAGCTCCAATTACAGTGGCACTGGGGCAGGGCCCCGCCAGTGGCCCTGCATCTGCAGTTAGGATGTTGGTCCATCAAGCCAGGGAATTTGGTGCACAATTCTGCCTAATTTGATCCCCACACAAGAGACTTGGGTGATCTTGGGGCCTATCTAGGGGCCCTTCCAGGGCAGAAAAACTATTTGTATCTCTGTCCACTGCTCAAGAGCATTCAGCTGGCCCAACCAAGGAACATAACCAGAGCACACGGGAAGCCATGTAGTCCAACTGTTACAGAGTCCAAGCAGCCAGCAGACTGGGAAGATAGTGGACTGGTGTCCCAAGGAACCCTCTTACCTGAGTTAGAATTCAGGCTTCTTCTACACTGAAAGGGGAGGAGGTGTGGCTGGTTATTGTTGCAAACTTCTTGGTTTCAGAATCCTTTGTTCTTGCAGCTGTCGGTGTAGGTCAGGTCACAATGCTCCTGTAAAATGCCAACAAGACAATTGTTATTTTCTGTTCTGCAATATTTTAGCTCTGTATGGATGGAAAAGTGTTATACTTTTAAAGGTCAGAGCCTTGAGAATGGGCCAATCTGTATATTTCAGCCTACAGGCAATATTCTTTTATGAAGGTGCAGAGCCAGCATGACTAAGCACAAGGGACAGAGCACAAAGGTTATAGTTAAAGGAATAGATCCAATAGGAACTCAGGTTTGTTCTTCTGTTTCACATCCCACAGCCCTGCTTACAGTAGCACCTGAATGGAGACACAGCCCATGGCTTTCCCTATCTGTAGGCAAGACTGTGGCCCCACCTGGTCTGGATATTCTGTGCACAGACTTGCCTGATTCAGGTTCCCAGACAACCAGCCATGCAGGCTCTGGGGCCCACTCTGCTGCCCAACCAGGGCAGGGAAGCTAATTCACAGCACTACCTACCTGTGAATATAGTACCCAGTTTGCACTGTCAAGGAAGCCTGACCAGAGAACTCAGGAAAGCACAGACCCCATCCTACAGCATCTCTTGGGAAGCAAACTTATCCAACTGTTATCAGCCAGTGGCACCTCCTCTCCAACCTCACAGTTCAGATAGTTGCCTCACCCCAAAATAGACCCTGACAGCAAGCCCCATCTGCCCAAGGACAGTATCACCTGACATGTTTAGAATCCCAAGATGAACAGACTGGTGAAGAACTCTCCGCCAAAGTGACCCTGTAAAGTCTGGAAGAGGAGACCACCTACTCAAATGTGCAGATACCAACATAAGGAATCAAGGATCACGAAAAATCAGGTAAACAAGACACCACCCCGAAAAAATCATAAATTTCCAATAAGTGACCCTAAAGACATGGAGAACTATAAGCTGTCAGGCAAAAACTTCAGATAATCCTCTTAAAGAAGTTCAGTGAACTACAACAACACACAGACAACTAAGCAAAATAAGGAAAACAATGCGTGAACAAAATGAGAAGTTCAACAATAGAAAATAGAAATCATCAAGAAACAAATTCAAGAGCTCAATAATGCAATGACTGGAATGAAGAATTCAATAGAGAGCTTCCACAGCAGACTTAACCATGCAGAAGAATCAGTGACCCTGAAGACAGAGCAGCGGAAATAAAAAAGAATGAAAAAGGATAAAGAAGGTCTAAAGCACTTATGGGACACCATCAAAAGAAAAAAGAAAATATTTGCATTGAGGGACTCCCAGAAGGAGAAGAGAAAGAGAAAGGGACAGAAAGTATATTTAAAGCAAAAATGGCTGAAAACTTCCCAATCCTGGGAAGAGAACTGGATGTCTGGATCTATGAGGCCCAAAAGATACCAAATAGGTTGAACATGAATAGGGAAGGCAAAGACAAATTTAATTATGTCAAAATCAAAGCCAAAGGAAAAAAAATTAAAGCAGCAAGAGAAAATTGACAAGTTGCATACAAGGGAACCCCCATAAGACTATTGATGGATTTCTCAACAGTAAATGTTCAGGTCAGGAGAGAATGGGATGATATATTGAAAATACTGAGGAAAAAAACCTGTCAGCCAAGAACACTACAGCTGGCAAAACTATCCTTCAGAAATGAAGGAGAGATAAGAGTTTCTCAATAAAAGTTGAGGGCATTCATTACCAGTAGACCTGTCTTGCAAGAAGTTCTAAAGAGAGTTGAGTGGAAGTAAAAGGACAGTAGTTAACACTGTAAAAACATATGAAGATGGTACAAAACCCACTGGTAATGGTAAATATGTAGTCAAAGTCAAAGTCAAATTCAGAGTCTCTAATATGGTAATTGGTGGGGTGTAATTCACTTACAACTTGAGTTTAAAAGCTAGAAAACGATGTGTTAAACATAACCATAACTATAATAATCTCTTATTGGATACACAACATAAAATATGTGAACTGTAACATCAATAACCTAAAATGAGGAGAGGAGAAATAAAAGTGTAAAGTTTAGGAATGTTATGAAAGTTCTTACCAGTATAAAAGTGGATGCTGTGGTTTTAAAATACTTTATGTAAGCCTCATGGTAACAACAAAGGAAAAACCTGTAGTAGGTGCACAAAAGATAATAAATTTGAAGCATACTGAAACAAAAAGTCATCAAATTACAAAAGAAGATAGCAAAGTAAGATGCAGGGAATGACAAGTCTACAAAACAATTAACAAAATAGCAATAGTAAATTTTTACTTATCAATCATTAATTGTTTTAAATGCATTAAATTCTCCAACCAGAAGACATAGATTGTTTGACTGGATTAAAATCAAACAATGACAAGATCCAATGATATGCTGACTTCAAGAGATTCACTTTACCTTGAAAGACACACACAGACCATGAGTGCAGTGATGGAAATGGACAGTTCAAGCAAGGATAACCAAAAGAAGACAAAAAAACCAACAGCCAAACAAACAAGGGTTGGCTATACTTAAAGACAAACTTTAAACTAGAAATGGTAAAAAGAGAAGGTCATTATTATTATGGTAAAGGGATCATCAATCCATCAAGAAGATTTAACAAATGAGAAGTTTTAACTGGAGCACAAAAAAACCACATAACATAAAGCAACTACTAATGGAATAAAAGGAGAAACAAACAGCAATAGAATAATAGTTGGGGACTTTAATACACCAACTCAGCAATGGGTAGATCATCCAGACAGAGAATCAATAAGGAAACAGTTGCTTTGAACAACAATATACACCAAATGGATCTACAGACATACAGAACACTCTATTCAACAAAATCAGAATACATACACTTCTCAATTCCACATAAAACATATTGTAGGATAGATCATTTATTTGGCCATAAAACAAGTCTTTCAAATTCAAGAGGGTTGAAGTTATACCAAGTATCTTCTCTGACCACAGTGGAATAAAACTAAAAATGAGGAAAACTGGAAAACTCCCAAATATGTGGAAATTAAACAACACTCGTCTGAACACCCAGTGGATCAAAGAAAAAATTAAAGGGGAAGCTAAAAAGTATATTGAATTAAACAAATATGGAAACACAACATAACAAAACTCATGACATGTAATGAAAGCAGTTTAACAGGAAGTCCATAGTGATAAAAATATATCAAGAAAATAAAAAGATCCTAAAACTAGGCAAAAAAAGAACAAACTAAAACTCAATTAATAAATGGAAGGAAATAATAAAGAGCATAAATAAATGAAATAGAGAAAAGGAATATAATAGAAAAAATTTATACAACTAAAAGTTGGTTCTTTGAAATGATAAGCAAAATTACCATTTTGCTAGACTAAAAAAGGGAAAAAAAGAGAGAGGACTCAAATCAGCAAAATTATACATGTAAGGGGAGACATTACAACTGCTAGTACAGAAATACAAAGGATCATAACAGGCTACTATGAACGACTACATGCCAACAAACTGATCAGCCTAGAAGAAATGGATGAATTCTTAGAAACTTATCATGTACCAAGACTGAAATGAAGAAATGGGAAATCTGAGGAGACCAATTACTAGTAAGCCTGAGTGAGCAGGCTTACTAGTAATCAAAATCTCCCAATGAAGAAAGCCCAGGACGAGATGTCTTCACTGGTGAGTTTTACCAAACATTTAAGGAAGAATGAATGCCAATCCTTCTCAAACTTTTCAATAAATC
This sequence comes from Delphinapterus leucas, assembly GCF_059928025.1. NCBI lineage: Eukaryota > Metazoa > Chordata > Mammalia > Artiodactyla > Monodontidae > Delphinapterus > Delphinapterus leucas. The sequence continues at coordinate 8,705,907 of NC_143134.1, forward strand.
TAAGAGGAGGGAACATTCCCAAATTCATTTGAAGAGGCCAGCATTACCCTGATACTAAAGCCAGAAAAGGACAAACAAGACAACTACAGGTCAATATTCCTAATGAGTATAGATGCAAAATTTCTCAATAAAATACTAGCAATCTGAATTCAGCAGCATGAAAAGGAGCATTCACCATAATCACATAGGATTTATCTCTGGGATGCAAGGATGGTTTAATATATGCAAGACAAAAGTGATACACCACAAGGAGTAAAAGATAAAAATCACTTCAATAGATGCAGAAAAAAATTTGCCAAAATTCAATATCCATTCATGATGACAAGCCCACTAGTAACAATATATACTCTGTAGTGAAAAGTTGAAATCTTTTCCTATCTAAGATCAGGAACAAGAAGAGGTGCCCACTCAGCACTTCTATTCAAAATAATACTGGAAGTCCTTAGCCAGAGCTCTCAGGCAAGAAAAACAAATACCAGAATTGGAAAGGAAGAGGAAAAACTGTATCTATTTGAGGATGACATGATTTTATATAGAGAAAAATGTAAACATAATCAAAAAGTATTAGATCTCATCAATGACTTAAGTTGCACAATACAGCATTAACATATAAAAACCAGTAGAGTTTCTATACACTAACAAAAAATTATCTGAGAAAGAAATAAGAAAATAATCCCATTTACAATACATAAAAACAAATGCTTAGGAAAAAATTTGACCAAGGAAAGAAAAGATCTGAACACTGAAAATTACAAGACATTGATTAAATTAAGGAAGACACAAATCAGTGGAAAGATATCCCATGTTCATGGACTGGAAGAATTAATATTGTTGAAATATCCACACTACCCAAAGCCATCTATAGATCCAAAGAAATCTCTATTAATATTCCAATAGTATGGAATTGTATGGAATTTTATTCACAATAGTAATAAAAACAATCCTAAAATTTGTGTGGAACCACAAAAGACTGGAGAGCCAGAGCAATCTTAAAAACAAAGTGGGAGGTATCACATGTCTCCTGATTTTCAAGCTATACTGTAAAGCTATAATAATCAAAACAACATGGTACTGGCATAAAAAGAGATATACCTAGATCAATGAAACAGAATTGAGACCCCAGAAGTAAACTCATGCATTATGGTCAACTAATACTTGATAAGGGAGCCAAGAATACTCAATGGGGGAAACAGTCTTTTCAATAAATGGTACAGGGAAAATTGGATGTTCACATGTAAGAGAATAAAAATAGACCCCTGTCTCCCACCAGTCACAAAAATTAACTTGATTAAAGACTTAAACGTAGGACCTTAAACCTAACCCTAACCTAGTAAATGGGGGAAAATATTTGTAAGCCATGTGTCTCATAAGAGATTAACATCTAAAATATATAAAGAATTCACACAACTCAATAGCAAAAAAGGCCACAAACAATCCAATTAAAACTAGGCCAACTACCTGTATAGACATTTTTCCAAACAAGATATCCAAACGGCCAACAGGTACATGAAAAAGGTGCTCAACCTCACTTATCAGCAAAATGCAAATCAAAGCTACAGTGAGATATCACCTCACACCAGTCAGAGTGACTGTCATCAAAAAGATAAGAGATAGCAGTTTCTGGTGAAGATGTGGAGGAAAGGGAACTCTTGTGCACTGTTGGTATGAATGTAAATTGGTGCATCCACTGTGGAAAACAGTATGGATGTTCCTAAAAATATTAAAAATAGAACTACCATATATGATCCAGCAATTCCACTTCTGGGTATTTATTCAAAATAAGTGGCATCACTATCTCAAAGAGATATCTTCACCTCCATATTCATTGCATTATTTATAAAAGCCAAGGCTGGTATCAACCTAAGAGTCCAACAGCAGAAGAATGAATAAAGAGGATGTGATTTATATACAATACCCATACACACACACACAGACACACGAATATTACTCAGCTATAAATAAGAGGGAAATCCTTCCATTTGTGACAACATGGATGGACCTTGAGGACATTATACTAAGCGAAAAGTCAGACAAAAACCCCACAAGTACTCATATGTGGAATCAAAACAAAAACAAAGTCTTTGCAAAGCGATTAGATCTTTACCAGAGGCAGGGGTGAAGAGTGGGGGAGCTGGCTGAAAGCGGCCAGCATACTGGCTTCCACTTACAAGACGGATCAAGTGCTGTGAGTTAACCTGCAGCATGATTGTAGTTAACACTGCTGTATGGTGTATTCGAACACTGCTGAGAGTTCCCATCAAAAGGAAAAAAACATTTTTCTTTTTTTTTTTTTCAATCTGTTTGAGGTAATGGATGTCCACTAGGTTTACTGTGGCAATCATTTCACAGGATATGTACATCAAGCCATTATGCTATATGCCTTAAACTCATAATGTTTGTCAAGTATATCTCAATAATACTGAAAGATAAAAATAAAGCAATATATGTAAAATCAGGAAGCCTATATAATGATAATCTCTTGTTGGAATTCCCATATAGAAGAAGCAGAGAAATGCAGAGAGACATAAATATCATTCTCTGGAAGACGTGTTTTGTTAAAAGCCATACTGGGAGTGAGTTTCCAGGTTTCATTGCCTTCTTCTTATGCTTGTATTATTTTGCTTTCAAACAACCACCGTCTATTTTTACAAAGAGGCCACACATAGCAAATGAGCATCAAGAGTTCTTTAGTAACTTTGCCTTCCCATTTTAGCTGTTAACTAATTAAGCTATTTTTGGAGTGCACAAATGGGTAGAATTGAATGTTTATGTTTCTGAAGACATAACTATTTTCACCCCAGATGCAAAAGAACACACCATGAAGACACATGGTAAATCTCAGACATTACAGAGGTTAAGGGAATAAATATATCAGACTGACCTGGAAAAAAACCAATAATTATAAAATAGATAACATGATGAGTCAGCAAGAGAAAAATACTGTGTGCAGAATAAATGGAAATGGCAATCAAATCTTTATTTGTTAAGGCCAAAATTATAGATGAAGAAGCAAGCATAAGTTTAAAATGTTCAAAAATTTTTAATGGTATGTATATACATTTCATTTATGTTAAACTTGGGGATTTCTTGAGATATTTCCCATCAATTGTAGAACATGTATTAGCATAATATCCAAATGCTAGCATGTACTGAATAGACAGATTTTCAGAGCTGGATATATTAATAATTAAAAATAACCCAAAACACAGTGTGGACAAATGTAGATGTCACTGTAAAGAGCTGACAGACTTTTTTCCCCAAGAGTCTGTCCAGACATTTTGATAAAAATGTTAGGTAGCAGGCATTAAATTGATAATTTTTAAAATACATATTTTAAAAAATACATACACATGAAAGGATGCTCAACATCACTAATCATTAGAGAAATGTAAATCAAAAGTACAATGAGGTATCACCTCACACCAGTCAGAATGGCCATCATCAAAAAATCCACAAACAATAAATGCTGGAGAGGATGTGGAGAAAAGGGAACCCTCTTGCACTGTTGGGGGAATGTAAATTGATACAGCCACTATGGAGAACAGTATGGAGGTTCCTTAAAAATCTAAAAATAGAACTACCATACGACCCAGCAATCCCACTACTGGGCATATACCCTGAGAAAAGCATAACTCAAAAAGAGTCGCGTACCACAATGTTCATTGCAGCACTATTTACAATAGCCAGGACATGGAAGCAACCTAAGTGTCCACTGACAGATGAATGGATAAAGAATATGTGGCACATATATACAACGGAATATTACTCACCCATAAAAAGAAATGAAATTGAGTTATTTGTTGTGAGGTGGATGGACCTAGAGTCTGTCATACAGAGTGAAGTAAGTCAGAAAGAGAAAAACAAATACCGTATGCTAACACATATATACGGAATCTAAAAAAAAAAAAAAAAAAAGGTTCTGAAGAACATAGGGGCAGGACAGGAATAAAAGGCGTGGAGAATGGACTTGAAGACACAAGGAGGGGGAAGGGTAAGCTGGGACGAAGTGAGAGAGTGGCATGGACATATATACACTACCAAATGTAAAATAGATAGCCCATGGGAAGCAGCTGCATAGCACAGGGAGATCAGCTCAGTGCTTTGTGACCAGCTAGAGGGGTGGGATAGGGAGGGTGGGAGGGAGACGCAAGAGGGAGGAGTTATAGGGATATATGTATACGTATAGCTGATTCACTTTGTTGTACAGCAGAAAATAACACACCATTGTAAAGCAATTATACTCCAATAAAGATGCTAAAATAAATAAATAAATATATATATATATATATATTTATATATTGATTTTGTTTTAAAGCTTCCTCAAACAATAGCAACGTGTTAGGGCAGTTTACTTTAATAAATTATAAGATGATTTATAGAAAAAAGTGTGCAAAACCTGTGGCAGTCAGGGTTCAACCAGAGAAGCACAATGAGTAGGAGGTGAAAGTTTTATAAGCATTATATATTGTTTGCTTTCAAGGAATTGGCTTACACAATTGCTGGGACTGACTAAGCTACTCCGAAATCCAAAGGGCAAGTGGTCAGGAAGGGAAGATCAAAAGCCAAGGTCTAAGATGCTGTCCACAGCTGGAATTTATTTTCCTCACCTCAGGAGGTGAAGTTCAACAGGGGCGGGTGCCAGGAACTGTGAAATATGGGCAACATTTACGCACACCACGTCCAGGTTCAGCAGAGAAAACTTCCTCCACTGTCGCTTTGGGAAAGAAGATCTTAAAGATCACAAAGGAAGCCGTAAGAATTTTTTATAGAGATAAGACTGCTTATATAGAAAATCATAGAAGATTGAGAAATACCTCTTTGAGCTAATATGTGAACTTAGCAAGGGTATAGGATATAGAATCAATATAAAAAAGTGAATTGTAATTCTATTTAATATCAATAAAATTGTAAATGAAATTAAAGCCATCTATAATAGCACCAATAGCGTAAAATATTTAATGATACCTTTAACAAAATATGTGCAAGATCTCTACGTGGAAAATTACAGTACATTGTTGAAAGAAATAAAAGAAACCAAAATACACAAAGAGATACGTGGTGGTTATCGTCTAGAAGACTAAATATTAAGTTGTCTGTTTCATTATACCAATCTATAGATTTAATGACATTCTAATCAAAATTGCAGCTTTTTTTTTTGTAGAAAATGACAGACTACTTGTAAAATTGATGTGGAAATGCAAAGAGCCTAAAATAGCCAAACAATCTTGAGAAAGAAGAATGATGTTGGAGGACGTTCACCACCTGATTTCAAGACCTGCTGTAAATCTACAGCAATTAAGACAGCGTAGTATTGATGACAGTAGAGACAAACAGATCAATAGAGCAGAATAAAATCTTCAGAAATAAATCCACACATTTATGGCCAATTGAATTTTAACAAAGATGCCAAGGCAATTAAAAGGGGAGTAAGTCTTTTCAACAGCTATTTCTTCAACAACTGAATATACAAAAACCAAACAACAAAAATATAAACTTCTATCCCACACAATGCACACAAATTTGTTTGAGACAGCTGACAGGCCTAGATGCAAAAGCTAAAACTATAACATTTCTAGAAAAAATTCAAGAGAATATATTTGTGTGCTGACATAGGAAAGGATTTCTTAGCAATAACACAAAGAGCACTCACATGAAAGACAAAACATTGATAAATTGAGCCTTATCAAAAACACAAACTTTGGCTCATAAAATGTATATTATTAAAAAATTAAAAGGCCAGCCACAGAATGAAGGGAAAGATTTGCAATTCCTTTATCTGACAAAATTTCTTTATCCAGAATATATAAAAGCACATAGAAATCAGTAATAGAAGAAGCAAGCCAATTAAAATGGACAAAGACTTGGACCTTTTTCAAAAGTATATATATGGGGCTTCCCCGGTGGTGCAGTGGTTGAGAGTCCACCTGCCAATGCAGGGGACACGGGTTCATGCCCCGGTCAGGGAAGATCCCACATGCTGCGGAGCTGGTGGGCCTGTGAGCCATGACCGCTGAGCCTGTGCGTCCGGAGCCTGTGCTCCGCAACGGGAGAGGCCACAACAGTGAGAGGCCCGCGTACCACAAAAAATTTAAAAAAAAAAAGTATATATACGAATAACCAAGCAGCACAACCAACCAACCACTCGACATCAGCAGCCATGAGGACAATGCATATTAAAACAATAAGGACCATTTCCAGCTGACTGAAGTGACAGCACCAAATGTTGGTGAGGATGGATGCAGTGTGGACTGGGTGTGTAAAGTGGTATAGCTACTTTGGGAAACAGTTTGGCATTTTCTTATCACATTAAATGTACATCAGGCCTATGACCCAGAGTATATAGCATGCATTTTTAACCATGAGAATTGAAAACATATGCACAAAAAGATCTGCAAAAAGTATTTCCAGTAGCTTCATTCATTATAGTCCCAAACAGGACAAGGGTCAAAGATACAACCAAAGGAGAATGGATGTAAAAAAAGAAAAATGTCATAAATGTGACGCCAGCAAGATGGAGGGCCAAGAGGTCACAACACAACAGTAAATAAACAACTACAAACTGGAGAAAAGAGCCCAGGGTCTTACTCCACTCTGTATGACAGTCTCTAGGTCCATCCACGTCTCTGCAAATGGCACAATTTCGATCCTTTTTATGGCTGAGTAGTATTCCATTGTATATATGTACCACATCTTCTTTATCCATTCCTCTACTGATGGACACTTAGGTGGCTTCCATGACCTGGCTATTTTAAATATAGCTTCAGTGAACACTGTGGTATATGACTCTTTTTGAATTATGGTTTTCTCAGGGTATATGTATATGCCCAGTAGTGGGATTGCTGGGTCGTATGGTAGTTCTATTTGTAGTTTTTTAAGGCACCTCCATACTGTTCTCCATAGTGGCTGTATCAATTTACATTCCCACCAACAGCGTAAGAGATACAGATGAACTTATTTGCAAAGTAGAAACAGAGACACAGACATAGAAAACAAACGTATGGATACCAAGGGGGGGAAGAGGTGATGGGATGAATTGGGAGATTGGGATTGACATATACACACTACTATGTATAAAATAGATAAATAATGAGAACCTGCTGTACAGCACAGGGAACTCTCCTCAGTGCTCTGTGGGGACCTAAATGGGAAGGAAATCCAAAAAAGAGGGGATAGATGACTACGTATAGCTGATTGACTTTGCTGTACAGCAGAAACTAACACAACATTGTAAAGCAATTATATTCCAATAAAAATTAATTAAAAAGAACTCAGGGAAAGCTGTGCATTACAAAGGAGCAGTACAAACCCTGCAGAGCTCAAAAACTGAGGATGGACATAGAAAAGCACAGGAAGTACCTTTGCCGCAGTCAGGAGCAGCTCAGCACCTGCAAGAACCCCCTGGAGAATGTTCACCCCCTTCCCCCTGAGAAGGACAGCAGGAGAGCCCAGCAAGCCTCACCATGGTGGACATTTGCAGCTGTGGCTACAGAGATCTCCTCAGTCTCTATCACTGCTGATCTCAGTGGAAAGAGCAGCCTGGATCAGCCTCTGCTTCTCCCCCAAGGGGCTGGAGCAGGTGCTGAGATGGCGCTTGCCCTGGGGGCCTCTGTGCCCCCATCTCAGGCATCTGGCATCACAGCACCCCATCCTATATAGGGCTGGAGCTGCCACTGCTCTTTGCCCCTCCTGGCCCTGGGTTGCAGCTTTGCACCCCCTTTCTGGGGTGGCCCCTGCTGCCCTGAGCCAGGGCCCCCAGGCATGACTTGGCTGCCAGCCTCAGGTTGTGCTGTCATGCTCCACGTTCTAGGTCCAGCTGTGAATCATCACTGCCAGGGGTGCTGCCACTGCCCTGAGCTCTGCTTCCTTGGTTTCAGGTCGTGGCTCTGACCCCTCATTCCTGGGATCAAGCTCCAGCTGCCCCGAGTCCCACCCCCTGGATCCCAGGGCACATCTCTGACCCTTCCTTGCTGAGACCATGGTGTCACTGCCCTGAACCCCACTCTCCAGGTGCCAGGTCATGGCTCTGTACAGTCATTGCTGGGGCATCCCCTTGGCTCCAAGGATGCGGCTCTGAACTGTCACTGACAAGGACAAGCTATCACTGCACTTAGCCCAGGCCCCTTGGGGCCAACAGACGCTTTAAGAAACCAGCCTGGAGCCATGCTGCTGCTGGCCTGTGACAGCCCCTGGGCCAGAGTTGAGACTTAGACCTACCATCCAAGGGCTCTGCTACCACTGCACCCTGAGCCCTGGGCCCAAGCTACCACTGTATCTTGTTATCCCAGAGCCTGTGCTGCTGGGTGCCCCCTCCCCACACCAGAATCTCCACAGTGAGCCCCTGATCCTCAGGTACTGGTTTCACAGGGTATCAGCACACACCCACACAGTAGACACCAGTGCCATAGCCACAGGCAAGGCACCTGTGCTATAGGATCCATGCAGGATTCACGCCCTGTGGCAGTTCTGCGTGTCCCAGATCCTAGGACCATGGCTCCAATACTGTTCTGAGTACTCTCAGTGCCAGCACACCAGACCAAGTGCCGAGAGGATCCCTCAGCTAGAGCTTCTTCCCTTGGGGCAAAAGAAAAATGAACAGGAAGACCTTAGCAGCTGTGGCCTCTGAAGATCCCAATAGCCCTACATGCCACTGCTTCCTGCAGGTCCGCGGCAGTCTGAGCAATGTCAACCTTGGCTGACAGAGCAGCATGGAGACTATGCCACTGTGCCTTCTCAGGATGCAAGGACACTGCACCCCACCCATCCAGCACCCTTGCAGCCACCTCCAGGTGAAAGTCTGTTCTCACTGAAGCCAGTACGGAAGGACTAGAAGAGGTGAATTTGCCCTCAAATGTGCAGACATCAGTGCAAAGCCACCAAGAAGACAAAAGCAAAAAACATGACACCACCAGAGGAACAGAATAATATTTCTGTAATTATCCAAAGAAATGAAGATCTATGAGTTACCTGGTAAAGGAAGCTCAGCAAAGTTAGAATACAAATAGACAAATCAATGAACTCAGGAAAAGAGTGCATGAACAAAACAAGAAGTTCAACAAAGAAATAGAAATCATAAAAAAGAACCAGACAGAAATTCTGGAGATTAAAAATACACTGGATGAAATGAAATGTGCAATAGATAGCTTCAACAGCAACCTCAGCCAGGCAGAAGAAAGAATCTCTGAGTGTGGAGACAGATCTCTCGATATTATCCAGTCAGAGGAGAATAAAAAATAGAATGAAAAAGCAGAAAACCTGTGTGAACTGTGAGACATGATCAAAAGAAATAATATTCACATTATGGGAGTCCCAGAAGGAGATGAGAGAAAAAGGGATAGAAACCGTATATAAAGAAGTGAAAACTTCCTAAATCTGGGAAGAGATAAGGCCACTCAGGGATAGGAAGCTCAAAGATCCACAAATAGATGCAACCCAAAGAGATCTTCACTGAAACACATTATAATCACACTCTCAAAAATCAAAGACAGACTGTCATACAGAGTGGAATAAGTCAGAAAGAGAAAGACAAATACTGTATGCTAACACATATATATGGAATCTAAGAAAAAAAAATGTCATGAAGAACCTAGGGGTAAGATGGGAATAAAGACACAGATCTACCAGAGAATGGACTTGAGGATATGGGGAGGGAGAAGGGTGAGCTGTGACAAAGTGAGAGAGTGGCATGGACATATAATACACTACCAAACATAAGGTAGATAGCTAGTGGGAAGCAGCCACATAGCACAGGGAGATCAGCTCGGTTCTTTGTGACCGCCTGGAGGGGTGGGATAGGGAGGGTGGGAGGAAGGGAGACGCAAGAGGGAAGAGATATGGGAACATATGTATACGTATAACTGATTCACTTTGTTACAAAGCAGAAACTAACACACCATTGTAAAGCAATTATACTCCAATAAAGATGTAAAAAAAAAACAATCAAAGAGAGAGAATTTTAAGAGCAGCAAGAGATTAAAGACTCATCACATACAATGGAGTCCTTATAAGACTATAAGCACTTCTGAGCAGAAACCTTCCTGGCCAGGACAGAGTGAAATGATATATCAAAGTGCTCAAAGGAAAAAAAAAAACACCTAACAATCAATAATACTTAACCCAGAAAAGCTGTCATTCAGAAATGGAGAAAGACATTACCAAACAAAACCTAAGAAAATATGTCACCATTAGACCTGCCCTATAAGAAATGCTAAAGGGAGTTGTTCAAGATGAAAAAAAGGATGCTACTTTGTAACCTAAAAACATATGAAAGTATAAAATGACCTGGTAACGGCATATATATAGTCAAATTAAAAATACTCTAATATGGCAATAATGGTATATAAATCATTTTAAAATATAGCACTCTGGTTAAGATACAAAACTGTTATAAAAAAACCCATACCTACAATATTATGTTAATGGATACACGATTTAGAAAGATGGAAATTGGGACATCAACACAAACTGTGGGCTGCAATTAAATGGGTGGAACTTGCTTATACAATTGTAGTTAAGTTGTCATAAGCTTAAAATAAACAGTTACAACTGCAAGATGTATTTAAAAAAGTCTCATGATAATCACAGAATCAAAACCTATAATAGATATAAAAACAATTAAGAGAAAAGAATCAAAGCATACCACACACACACAAATGATCAACTAACAAAGACAGCAAGAGATGAAGACAGAAACTAAAGAAACACAAAACAATTAGAAATTTATTAACAAAATGATGCTAGTAAGTCCTTACCCATCAATAATTACATTACATTTAAATGAACTAAATGCTTCAATCAGAAGACACAGAGTGGCTGAATGGACACAAAACAAGACCTATATATATGTTGCCTACAAGAGACTCACAAACTTTAAGAACACACAGGGCTGAAAGTGAGGGAATGGAAAAAGGTATTTTGAGCAAATGAAAACCCAAAGAGAGCAGGGGTAGCTATAATTATATCAGACAAAATAGACTAAGTAAAAAACTCATCCAATATTGGAGCACCTAAATATAATAAACAATTATTAACATAATTCTTGCTTTATATATTTAAGTGCTCTGATATTGGGTGAATATGGTTACCATTGTTATATAAATTGATCCCCTTGTCATTATATAATGATCTTTCCTCTTGTTATTGTTTTTGTAACAAATTCACAAATACGTGGAGATTAAACAATGTGCTCCTGAACAACCAGGGGGTCAAAGAAGAAATAGAAAGGGACATTCAAGAGATATCTTCAAATCATCCAAGAAGTATCTTGAATCAAAAGAAAATAGAAGCACAACATATAAGAACCTATGAGATGCTGCAAAAGCAGTTCTAAGAGGGAAGTTTAAAGTTATAAATGCCTATATTAAGAAATGAGAAAAAGTCAAACAATCTCACTTTACACTTCAAAGAACTAGAAAAAGAAGAACAAGTTAAGCCCAAAGTTATCTTTAGTAGCAGAAGGAAATAACAAAGATCAGAAAAGAAATAAATGAAATAGAGACCAGAAAAGCAGCAGAAAAGATCAATGAATCTAAAAGTTGGTTCTCTGAAGAGATAAAATGGATAAAACTTTAGGTAGATTACAAAAAGAAGAGAAAATATTCAGAAAAAATCAGAAATGAAAGAGGAGGCATTACAACTGATATCACAGAAACACAAAATATTAGACTTTGTCAAAATACAAAGGGACTATGATGAGCACTTATATGCCAGCAAACTGGATAACACAGAAGAACTGGATAATTTCATAGGAATATAGGACCTACAAAGACTGAACCATGAAGAAATAGAAAATCTAAAGATATCAATAAGTTCTAAGGAGATTGATCATTAACCAAATCCTCTCAACACAGAAAATCCCAGGACCAGATGGTTTCACTGGTGAATTTTACCAATATTTAAAGAAGAATTACAGCCAGTCTTTTTCAAATTCCTCCCAAAAATGGAATAGGAAGTAAAACTCCCAAACTCATTTTATGAGACCAGCATTAGCCCGATACCAAAGCCAGATAAAGATATACAAGAAAATTATACAATATTCCTGATAAATATAGATGTACACATTTTCAATAAAATATTTGCAAAACAAGTTCAACAAGGGTAATTCCCGATGCTCAAATGGGATTTATCCATGGAATGCCAAGATAGCTCAACATACACAAATCAATTAATGTGATACACCATATTAATAGAATCAAAGATAAAAATAATACAATCATCTCAATAGATACCAAAAAAAAAGCACTTGACAAGATACAACATCCTTTCATGATAAAAATGCTCAACAAATTGGTATAGAAGGAAAGTTCCTCAGCATAATAAAGGCCATATATAACAAGCCCCCTGTTAACATCATACTCAATGATGAAAAATTAAAATCCTTTTCACTAAGACAAGAAAAATACAGAAATGGCCACTCTTACATTTCTATTCAAAATAGTACAAGAAGTCCTAGCCATAGCAACTAGGCAAAATAAAGAAAGAAAAAGCATCCATATTGGAAAGGAAGAAGTACAGTTATCTCTGTTTGCTGATCACATGATCTTATAAATATATAAAAAACTCTAAAGTCTCCACCAAAAAAAAAAAAACCGGTTATAACTAATAAACAAATTCAGTAAACTTGCATGATAGTGTACAGGAATCAGTTGCATTTCTGTGCACTTAACAATGAACAATCTGAAAGGGAAATTAGGGAAGCAATCCTATGACAATAGCATCAAAAACAATAAAATACTTAGGAATACATTTAACCAAGGAGGTGGAAGACCTGTACAATACAAACTATAAGATGGAAAGAGATTGAAGAAGACACAAATAAATGGAAAGATATCCCCATGTTCTTGGACTGGAAGGGTTAATATTGTTAAAATGTCCTTGTTGCCTAAAGCAATCTACAGATGCAGTGCAATCTTGATCAAAATTCTAATGGCATTTTTCACAGAAACTGAAAAAAAAAAACTATCCTAAAATTTGTTTGGAACTACAAAAGACCCCAAATAGCCAAAGCAATCCTGAGAAAGAAGAACAAAGTGAGAGACATCACAATACCTGATTTGAAGCTACATTACAAAGCTGTAGTAATCAAAACAAAATGGTACTGGCATAAAAACAGTGAAACAGAATACAGAGTGCAGATATAAACCCCCACATACACGGTCAACTAATTTTTGACAAGGGTGCCAAGAACATGCAATTGAGAAAGGACAGTCTCTACAAATGGTGTTTGGAAAACTGGATATTTACATGCAAAAGAATGAAACTGGATCACTGTATTACACCACTCACAAAAGTTAACTTGAAATGGGTCAAAAATATAAACATAAGACCTGAAACTAAAAAAAAAAACTCCTTGAAGAAAACATAGGGAAAAAGATCCTTGACATTGGTCTAGGCAATTATTTCTTGGATAAGTCACTAAAATAACAGGCAGCAAAAACGAAGACAAGTGGGACTACATTAAACTAAATAGCTTCCGCCCAGCAAAAGAAACAATAAATTGAAGGAAGTTCAACCTACAGAATAGGAGGAAATATTCACAAACTATGTATCTGATAAGGGACTAATATTCAAAATATATACAAATAAATATCCAAAACCCCCAAATAATCCAATCAAAATGGGCAAAGGACTTTAAGAGTCATCTTTCCAAAGAAGACATACAAATGGCCAACAGGTACATGGAAAGATGCTCAACCATCACCAATCAACAGGGAAATGCAAATCAAAACCACAATGAGATACCACCTCACACCAGTTGGGATGGCTGTGCATCCCTCTGCACTTTTTCTGTCCTGTCTATTCAGTCCCCCATATACTGGCACAGATACCTGATGTTTAAATGTTTTCATGTTTATTACAGTACCTGCAATCAAAACACATACACAGATGAAATATTCCCTTAAATCCATCCCCCACTAGGTACACAGTCTGTGTTACTCTCTCCACAGTCCAGCCTTTTAGAAATATAATTCACACTCAGTGTCCTTAATTCTTGCCTGAATTTACTCCTTAAATTTCTGGGAATTATTTGGGTTAGTTCTGGCCCCCAGCCCTGCATCCAAACTCCTCTCGGGAAATGAATAGCCTCCACTCCCCAAATCCAATGGACGTTTAGTGGTCACCTTCCTGACTCTCTACAGCTTCTGCTGCATTAACTACCACTTTCTTCTTAAAACTTTATCCTCTTTGTGTGACCACATGCTAGCTGACCCTGCTGAGGTCAGATGATTCCTTTCAGCCTTGTTTGCAGTTGCCTTTTCTGCTCACCCCTTTTTAGTTATTCCCTATGATTTCATATTTACTTTCATCTCATCTCATTCTGTGCACTCTGCTTATTCCATGTTCCCCACAGCTGTGGCTTCAAAAACATTCTCTGCATTAATGACTTCAAATCTCCTTCCATCCCAGGAGCTTCAGGACAAACACCTAACAAACACCTAATCAAAGTCTTTAGGGTGTATTCACCAGGTTATCTGACAAACAAGTATATGTCTCCATAACCACATGCATGAGACTGTGTTCATCCATCAAGGTTGAGTTCCTAAAACTTATCACAGTGCCTGATACATATTTGCTGTTTAACAGGGATTTTTAAAGTGTATAGTAATACATAGTAAATCAATAAAGGAATATATAGGTAAAATAAATGGTTAAAATCTCACAGTAATCTTAATTATTTGCTCTTATATGGATATTAGTTTCTCCAGGTAAAAGTAAGTTTTCTAAGTGTGTGAATATGTCTTATGCTCCCTTGGGGAGCTATGATCCTAGCTCACTGTTTTTCTCACTTTTACACTTTACATAAGATCTGTCTAAAGATTATCTTACAAGTTCTATCATATGCATTTGAATGAAGACCCACTTCTACATCTGACAGTACCCAAGATTAATATTTCCCAAATGTAACTCTGAAGAATACTTGGGTTTCTAAATCTATTAAAAGGCAACACACACAGAGACACACACACCCCCAATGACATTAGGAGAATTCATGCCAATGATAAGGGAAACTCACTTCTCCTGGTCGTGTCCTAAATTACTTCTTATTTCTTTTTAGAAGGCATTCAGTTAAAGATTAAGGATTTCAACAGACATTTTATAACAAAAAGTTATCAAAGACATTACAAAATTCTTTTTATTTTCCATTAAGAAATTATGCAGCTGGTTTCAGTTCAAGATGGTGATGTAGGAGAATCCTGAATCACCTCTCCCTCAGCCACACTGAATCTACAGCTACACGTGGAACAATGTCCTCTGAAAGAAACAAAAACTAGCTAAGCAACTCCTGCACGCTGGGTAAATGAGAAAAACCCACATTGAAACGGGTAGGAGGGGCTGAGACACAGCCTCACCATAAACCCCACTGTCCAGCATGGTGACGCACAATCAGAGGGACACACAACCCCAAGCTTCTCCCTGACGCGTGAAGAGTGTGGACCCTACATCAGGACCCCAACTTTTAAGACCTGCCTCTGAGACCAGCCCCCAAGATGTGTAGCTTTGAAAGCCGACGGGGCTTCTGTCCGTGAGAGACAAGGTTGTAGGGCACTGAGAAATAGACTTAAAAGGCTTGTAGACACATACTCACCCACCCAGAGCCCAGCACAGAGGTGGCCAACTGAAAAGTGCCCTGGTTTTGTGGAAAGAGGCTTATTTGATCATCTTAAACTGTTGGCCTGACAAGCTGGCACCTGAATGAAGACACATCTAGGGGGCTGGCTGGGATAACCTCCAGGGACAGAGGCACCTTCTTCATGCCCTCCCTCTGCTTTGCTCCAGGTGGCCACTATCTCCTGAAAAAGGAGGGGGGACACACATTTGGTGACCTGATTTTGTGGCTGCCACCCAGGGAACATCCTTTGGTAGTGTGGATCTCATGGCCAGTAGGCTTACGATCATGGGTCTCATAGGAGTATGACAAACAGACAAAGAGTTCTTAGCTGGATACCCCCAGGGCACAGGGGAGAGGTAGCAGATTGAAACCCACAGTCTTTCTGTGAAAGAAGCCTATTAGCTTATCTTTGTAGCTACAGCCTGTGGGGTAGGGTCCTAATTAAACACACATCCAGGGACCAACTACAGTCTTCTGCAATGATCAGGGAGGCCAGCAGTCACCATCTTTGCACTCTCCCTCTGCTCCACCCCAGGTTTCTGGTGTCTCTGAGAAAGGAGCTTGTGTACAAGTCTGGTGCCCCAGCTTTGTGGCTGCCACCCAGAGGACACATTCCTTGATAACCTGGCTGGTGGCCAGTGGTGCTTCTGTTCACAGGTTCAACAGGACAGTAGCAAACAAAGAAACAGTTCTTTACTGGCTGTCACCCCAGAGCTCAGGGCAGAAGGAGCAGATATATATGCCCAGATATATATACTTCTTCTTAACAAGAAGAGGTTTATGTTTATACTTTAAAAGCTTCTGCCTGGGGTCAGACTAGCCTGAATCTAGGTAGTGACTGAGGTCATCCCCTCTGGGACACTGGCAGGTCTTAGCACAATCTCAGTTACTGGGAGCAACTAAAAATAAAGCAGGCTGCTTGGATAATCACAAAGGTTTCCAAGACAACCAAGAACTAGGGCACAGTTGAACTATAAGCTTCATCTCCTACATGAGGCCACTCCTCCAGACTGGGAGAGGTAGTAGCTGTTGTATCCAATGCACAGAAACCAACACAGAGATTCAAGGGAAATGAAGAAAATAGACTAATCTGTTCCAAATGAAAGAAGAAGATAAAACTTCAGAAAAAGACCTTAATGGAAAAAAATCAGTGATTTACCTGACAAAAAATTCAAAATAATGGTCATAAAGATGCTTACCAAACTTAAGAATGGATGAATACAATGATGAACACAAAGATCTAGAAAATATAAGAAAGTACCAAATACAAGTCAGAGAGCTGAAAAGTGCAATAATTAAACTGAAAAACATACAATAGAGGGGTTTGACCACAGACTAGCTGGAGCAAAAGAAAGGATGAGTTAACTGAAAGGGGAGTGGAAGTTACCCAAGAAGAGCAGCAATAAAACAGAAGAATAAAGAGTGAAGACAGCTAAAGGGACTAAATGGATTTATAAAACAAAACTAAACTAAACTAAAAACAAGCCAAGAGGAGTCAGTCGGTT
The DNA here is from genome assembly GCF_059928025.1 of Delphinapterus leucas. Lineage (NCBI taxonomy): Eukaryota > Metazoa > Chordata > Mammalia > Artiodactyla > Monodontidae > Delphinapterus > Delphinapterus leucas. Next base: position 8,723,019 of record NC_143134.1, read on the forward strand.
CCTACAAGAGACTCACTTCATATGTGAGGACACACACAGATGGAACATGAAGAGATGGAAAAAGGGACTAAATGGAAACAAAAAGAAAGCGGGGATAACAATACTTACATCAGTCAAAATGGACCTTAAGACAAAGACTGAAACAAGAGACAATGAAGATCATTACAAATGATAAAGAGGTCAGTCCAACAAGAGGATATTATATTTGTAAACATTTATGTACCCAACATAGGAGCAGCTAAATTTACAAAGTGAATATAATCAAAGCTAAACTGAGAAATAAAAAACAACATAATAATACTAGGGGACTTAACTTACTCTTATCAATGGCTAGACATCCAGACAGAAAATCAATAAGCAAACATTGGCCTTAAACGACAAAATAGACCAGATGAGCCTGACGTATATATACAGAACATTCCATCCAAAAGCAACAGAATATACGTTCTTCTCAAGTGCACATGGAACACTTTCCAGGATAGATCTTGTGTTAGCCCACAAAACGATCTTAATAAATTTAAGAAAATTGAAGTTATATCAAGCATCTTTCTAACCACAATGGTATAAACAAGAAATCAAGCACATGAAGAAAACTGGAAAATTCGCAAATATGTGGAGATTAAACAACATGCTACTGAACAACCAATGGATCAACAAAAAAATCAAAAGAAAAATTAAAAAATACCTAGAGACAAATAAGTGTGGAAACAAAACATACCAAAGTGTATGGGATGCAACAAAAGCAATTCTAAGATGGAAGTTCATAGCAATAAGTGCCTACCTCAAGAAACAAGAAAAAATTTCAAACAACTGAACTTTACACCTCAAGGAACTAGAAAATGAAACACAAACAAAGCCTAGAGTTAGCAGAATGAAAAAAATAGCAAAGATCAGAGCAGAAATAAATGAAATAGAGATTAAAAAGACAACAGAAAGGTCAATGAACCTAAGACCTGGTCTTTGAAAAGCCTTTAGTTAGACTCACCAAGAAAAAAAGAGAGAGGACTCAAAATTGAAATAAAAGAAGAGACATTATAACTCATGCCATGGAAATGCAAAGATCACAAAAGATTACTATGAACAATTATATGCCAACAAATTGGACAACTTATAAGAAATGAACAAATTCCTAGAAATGCACAACCTAACAAGACTGCATTGTGAAGAAACAGAAAATCTGACAGAAAGATTTTATTAATAAGTAGATCAAATACGTAATCAAAAACCTCCCAACAGATGAGAAAACCAGGACCAGATGGCTTCACTGGTGAATTTAACCAAACATACAAAGAATAATTAATACAAATTTTTCTCAAACTCTTCCAAAAATAGAAGAGGAAGAAATCCTTTCAGACTCATTTTAAGAAGCCAGCATCAGGCTTCCCTGGTGGCACAGTGGTTAAGAATCTGCCTGCCATTGCAGGGCACATGGTTTCAAGCCCTGGTCCAGGAAGATCCCACATGCCACAGAGCAACTAACCCTGTGTGCCGCAACTACTGAGCCTGTGCTCTAGAGCCCGCGAGCCACAATTACTGAAGCCTGCATGCCTAGAGCCCATGCTCCATAACAAGAGAAGCCACCACAATGAGAAGCCCGTGCACCACAACGAAGAGTAGCCCCCACTCGCTGCAACTAGAGAAAGCCCGTGTGCAGCAATGAAGACACAATGCAGCCAAAAATAAAATAAATTTATAAGCCAGCATCAACCTGATACCAAAGCCAGAAGGATACGACAGGAAAAGAAAATTACAGGCCCACGTTCTTTTTTTTTTTTTTTTTTTTTTTTGCAGTATGCAGGCCTCTCACTGTTGTGGCCTCTCCCATTGCGGAGCACAGGCTCCAGACGCGCAGGCCCAGCGGCCATGGCTCATGGGCCCAGCTGCTCTGCGGCATGTGGGATCCTCCTGGACCGGGGCACAAACCTGTGTCCCCTGCATCGGCAGGCAGACTCTCAACCACTGCGCCACCAGGGAAGCCCCCAGGCCCATGTTCTTGATGAACATAGCTAAAAAAATCCTCAACAAAATATTAGCAAACCAAATTCAAAAATACATTAAAAGGATCACACATCATGATCAAGTGGCATTTATTCCAGTGGTGCAAGGACGGTTCGACATTTGCAAATCAATAAATGTGATACACAACATTAACAAAATTAAGTATAAAAATTATATGATGTCAACAGATGCAGAAAAAGCATTTGATGAAATTCAACATCTATTTATGATAAAACTCTCAACAAAGTGGGCATAGAAGGAATGTACCTCAACATAATAAAAACCATATATGACAAACCTACAGCCAACATCATACTCAATAGTGAAAAACTGAAAGCATTTCCTCTGAGATCAGGAACAAGACAAGGATACCCACTCTCATGACTTTTATTCAGTGTAGTTCTAGCCAGAGCAATCAGGCATAAAAAAGAATGAAATGGCATCCAAGTACAAAAGAACTAAATCTGTCCCTTTGCAGATAACATGATATTAGATTGGCCAAAAATTTTGTGTGTGTTTTTCCGTAAGATGTATGAAGAAACCCGAATGAACATTTTGGCCAACCCAGTATTATATACAGAAAACTCTAAAGGATCTACTGAAAAACTGTTAGGTCTAATAAACCAGTTCAGTAAGGCTGCAAAATACATAATCAATATACAAAAATCAGTTGATTTCTATACACTAATAACGAATTATCAAAACAATATGATATTGGCATAAACACAGACATATAGTCCAATGAAACCAATGAGAGAGACAGAAATAAACGTACACATACACAGTCAATTATTTTATGTCAAAGGAGACAAGTATTTATGTTGGGTATAGGACAGTCTCTTCAATTAATGGTGTTGGGAAAACTGGACAGCCACATCAAACGAATGAAACTGGATCACTGTCTCACACCATACCCACAAATTAACTCAAAATAGATTAAAGATTTGAATACAAGAACAGAAACCATGAAACTTTTAGAAGAAGTCACAGGAAAAAAGCTCCTTGAAATCAGTCCTGGCAATGATTTTTTTTTTTTTGATTTTTGGATTTAACAGCAAAAGCAAACGCAAGATAAGCAAAATTAAACAAACGGGGCTATAGCAAACTAAAAATATCTGCACAGCAAAGGAAACCACCCACAAAATGAAAAGGCAACTTACTGAATGAAAGAAAATATTTGCAAACCATATATCTGACAAGGAGTTAATAACCAAAATATATAAAAAACTCATCTAACTCAATACCCAAAATACCTGAATAATCCAATTAGAAAAAATGGGCAGAGGTTCTAAATGGACATTTTTCTAAAGAAGACATACAGATACATGGCCAAGAGATACATGAAAAGATGCTCAACATAATTATCAGGAAAATGCAAATCAAAACCACAATGAGATGACCTCATGCCTGTTAGAACAGTTATTACCAAAAAGACAAGAAATAACAAGTGTTAGAGAAGTTGTGAAGAAAAGGGAATGGTTGTGCACTGTTGGTGGGAATTTAAATTGCTGCAATCACTATGGAAAATGGTGTGGAGGTTACTTAAAACATTAAAAATAGAATAAGCCAGCCATTACACTCCTAGATATTTATCCATAGAAAATGGAAATGCTAACTCGAGAAGATATTTGCACCCTTATGTTCACTGCATCATTATTTATAACAGCCAAGTTATTGAAGCAACTTATGTGTCCATTGATAGTTGAATGGATAAAGAAGATGTGATATATATATATACACACACTATATATATACTGAAATACTCAGCCATAAAAAAGAATGAAATAATGCCATTTGCAGCAACATGGATGGACCTACAGATTATCACACTAAATGAAGTAAGTCAGAAAGAGAAAGACAAATATCATGATATCACTTATAGGTAAGTATCTAAAATTTATACTTATAGGTAAAATCTAAAATGATGATACAAAATGAACTTATTTACAAAACAGAAACAACCAGAGTTTTTTGGGTAACTTGATGACTTGGCAATAGTACACCAGAAATTTTCCACCCATAGGATTCTAAAATTCAACTGCCATATTCTTAAGAGCCCAAATAACATTAATGCTTGTGGATTAATTTGTACACTTATATTCATTGCGTGAATAAATCATTAAAATATAAAACTTAAGTGGAGCTGGCAACAGAAAACAAAGAAGGTAGGATTTCTTTACATAAAATGAATTTTAAAACTCGTGTGAAGGAATAGAAAAAGATACTGCTGCTTTTACTGTTCAGATCATTTTGGATCCAAGTATCTTAAAACTGTGCATTTATAAGTCATAGGATAATTAGTCATCTTGCATCAGCTATACTGTCCCATTTTCTCTAAGTAGAAATAACTACTGTCTTAGGTCAGCTTTCTCAGTGTTTTGATAGTCATTTTAAATCCCAAGTAACTTATCATGCATTTGGAATCTAAGAAGTATGACAGTGGTTACCTAAATTAATAATGAAAGATAAAATTTTTATGCCTTTCCATCAAAACTGTTTCTTGCTAGACATCATTTAACAAGATAATCTATCATTTTCATTCAATTTTGCTCTAATGCCACCCCTCCCCCCCAAAAAAAACTTTCACTAAATATATGAATCAAAACCCAAAACCAGGGATATTTTTGTTTGTTTAAAATTAATTTAATCATAGAGATGAATTACACTGGTATTGAATTTTTCATTTAAGAGGAGGAACATTTCTTAATAGCTATAGAAATTGATAAGCCCATTCCCAGATATCCAAGTGTAAATTTATTTCTGTTAGTTTTCATGCGTAGATCATGTAAATTCAAAGTTTCTATTTCCATATCCTATAATTTCTAATGTTTAAAAAGCATTATTTACTTCACTGCTATTATGGGCCTTCGTTCTCACAAGGCAAAAATTTAATGTTGGCTGTAGGAGGTTGTTGATACACAGTGAGAAAAGAAAATGTGAAATGTGGAACTATTACAAATCTAAGAGGAAAAAACAATAATGGTTTTAGTGGACTTCTGATGGCCAGTTGCAACATTCCTGTCTGCAATTTTCCCTCTGAAGTAAGCGCTACTTTCTCAGTGGGACCCATGCATGGCTAAGAACAAGAGCAATAATATTATATCCGATAATTACTTGACGTAAGTTCCCTGACTAACAGAATGGATTTTTGGTTTCTCATATGACTAATGCATGCTAATGGGATTTAAATTGCACAGATCTGAAAAGTGGTAATTTTATGCATTTGGAAAAACGATTGGTTTAAATTTCATAAAAAGAATTATTCTCATGTTCTAAAAATCTTTCACCTAAGGTGTTTCCGTGCTGCTGAATAGATTTTGTTTAAGAGGTAACAACCTAAACATAAGATTTTTTTTTTTTTTTTTTGCGGTACCCGGGCCTCTCACTGTTGCGGTCTTTCCCGTTGCGGAGGACAGGCTCCGGACGCGCAGGCCCAGCGGCCACGGCTCACGGGCCCAGCCGCTCCGCGGCATGTGGGATCCTCCCGGACCGGGGCACGAACCCGTGTCCCCTGCATCGGCAGGCGGACTCTCAACCACTGCGCCACCAGGGAAGCCCTAAACATAAGATTTTTAAGCTGCTATTTTGAGACATATTTGCTGTAATCTCTAAAATATAATCACTCACATTTCGCTGATTTAGTATTCCAAATGAGGAACTGGAGATTTAATTCTATTTGGAAAAGAATTTGGCTTGCTTTTGTCTATTCCTGGCTTATGATTTTCAGCTTAAAATATCAATCTTTAAAAAAATCAATGTTTTTTAAATATTTATTTAAAATTTGTCCAATTTATCCTTTAAGCAGAATTTCTTTGAATCATATTAGTAAGAAATAAAACATTTTATTTCATTGAGGCCTCAAGAGTAAATTCCAGAGCCTTCCTTGACAACGCATCCTGGGATTTAATAACTCCACTAACAGGAGAGTCTTACTTATACTATCTACAAGTCCTTGTGCTCCAACTTAAACTCACGGCCCCTGGTTGCATCCTGGGCAGAAATCACGAACAGCTGGCCATCGACCAGTCTTTTGAATGATAACTTTTCATGTACTTGAATTTCATTGCTAAATTTCTCTTACATCAATAAAAGAATCTATTTGTAAAGGTTTCCTCTTGGGCCTCTTAGGTCTTCCCAGTGCTGTTAAAATAACAATTTTTTTGTATATATACAAGAGAAAATACACATAGCTTTAAGACTTGTATGAAAGGCTATATTCTTAGCACTGTTCAGATGCTGGTTAGACATAGCCATGAATGTGACCTTAAAGCTCCTAACTTGAAGCTTCTCCGTGTGGTTTTGTTTCTAGTCCCTCTGCTTCAGCCACGCCTGTCTTTGCGTTTTAGTATCGAAAGCACGTTTCTCTGGGGATTCCCGGCTCTCCCTTCTCAGCCTGTGTTCCTGGTGGGATGGTCTCCATCATTAGCTCAGGAGTGGACCGCTAAGGCCTCAAATCCATCCTCATATTGGGTTGGCCAGAAGGTTCCTTCGGCTTTCTCCGTAAGATGGCTCTAGTAGCACTTAGTTGTCTTTAACTTCATTTGAAACAACTCTGTCAGATTGTATGTGACAGCTGTCATATCAGCGTGCATTTAGAAAAAGACTTATCAAAATTGGTGAGTTTTTGTGTAGCCATTTTAATATTGAAGGTGAAAGAAAAAAAGCAACATTTTCAGCATATTCTGCTTTATTACTTCAAGAAAGATAAAAATGCAACTGAAACGGAGAAAAGGATTTGTGCAGTGTATGGAGAAGGTGCTGTGACTGACTGAACATGTCAAAACTGGTTTGCGCAGTCTCGTGCTGGAGATTTCTCGCTCGACGACGCTCCACAGTCAGGTAGACCAGTTGAAGTTGATAGCGATCAAATCGAAACAATAATTGAGAACAATCAACGTTATACCACATGGGAGATCGCGGACATACTCAAAATATCCAAATCAAGGCTGAAAATCATGTGCACTAGCTTGGTTGTGTGAATCGCTTTGATGTGTGGGTTCCACATAAGTTCAGTGAAAAAACCTTCTTGACCATATTTACGCATGCAGTTCTCTACTAAAACATAATGAAAACATTCCGTTTTTAAAACAAATCGTGATGGGCGATGAAAAGTGGATACTGTAAAACGATGTAGAACGGAAGAGATCATGGGACAAGCGAAATGAACCACCATCAACCACACCAAAGGATGGTCTTCATCCAAAGAAGGTGATGTTGTGTATATGGTGGGATTGGAAGGGCATCCTCTATTATGAGTTCCTTCTGGAAAACGAAACAATTAATTCCAACAACTACTGCTCCCAATTCGACCAACTGAAAGCAGCACTAGATGAAAAGCAGCCAGAATTAGTCAACAGAAAATGCATAGTCTTCCATCAGGATAAGGCAAGACCGCATGTTTCTTCGATGACCAGGCAAAAACTGTACAGTTTGGCTGGGAAGTTCTGATTCATCCGCTGTATTCACCAGACATTGCACCTTCAGATTTCCATTGACTTTGGTCTTTACAGAATTCTCTTAATGGAAAAAATTTCAATTCCCTGGAAGACTGTAAAAGGCACCTGGAACAGTTCTTTGCTCAAAAAGATAAAAAGTTTTGGGAAGATGGAATTATGAAGTTGCCTGAAAAATGGCAGAAGGTAGTGGAACAAGAGGGTGAATATGTTGTTCAATAAAGTTCTCAGTGAAAATGAAAAATGTGTCTTTTATTTTTACTTAAAAAAACGAAGGCACTTTTTGGCCCACCCAATACTTTGCCACCTACCGGCCCTCCTCAGACACCAGCACATTAACTGATTAATGGAAATGAGGTTAAAGGTCCAATTCGAGCCAGTGACACACCAGACACATCTGCCTGGGGCTTTTGTAAAACAGTGTTTTCTCTCTCTCCTTTTAATAAGACAGAAGAGATGCTCTCTTTTGTGAGTGGTGTGGAGTGAGCAATGCAGTAGCGTGTGGAGTGGGCAGACATAGCAGGGCCTGCGTTGCTTCTTCTCTGAGAGTATCCAGCCTGGAAATAAAACTGATGAAATTCTCATGATCTCCTGACAGGGCTGCACTTGAAATCAAGCCTCCGCCTGGGCTCTTCTGTTATACTAAAATATACACAGAGCTTTATTTGTATATATTATGCATCCAAGCATATTTTTGTATGCTTGGGTCAACGGCAGTTGATTTTTATATCATTTGAATAAAAGATCACTAATTCACAAAATAGTCTCCTTAAACTTTTCTAGTTTCCGGAATTGTCGAATTGGCAAACAAGAACCACCTAAAAATGTTTGGGAAAATAAATATGAAAAATATATGAATTTCTCTTTGACATAAATCACAGCAACTTTATTTGCATCTGTCTCCTAGAGTAATGGAAATAAAAACGAAAATAAACAAAAGCTTTTGCACAGCAAAGGAAACCAGAAAGAAAACGAAAAGACAACCTATGGAATGGGAGAAACTATGTGCGAACATTGCGACCAACAAGGGATTAATTTCCAAAATATACAAACAGCTCATACAGCTCAATATCAAAAAATAACAAACGCAATCAAAAAATGGGCAGAAGAGCTAAATAGCCATTTCTCCAAAGACATACAGATGGCCAAGAGGCACATGAAAACATGCTCAACATCACTAATTATTAGAGAAATGCAGATCAAAACTACGAGATGTCACCTCACACCAGTCAGCATCGCCATCATCAAAAAGCCTACAAACTATAAATGCTGGAGAGGGTGTGGAGAAAAGGGAGCCCTCCTACACTGTTGGTGGGAATGTAAATTGGTGCAGCCTCTATGGAGAACAGTATGGAGGCTCCTTAAAAAACTAAAAATAGAACTACTATACGACCCAGCAGTCCCACTACTGGGCATGTGCCCAGAGAAAACTCTAATTTGAAAAGGTACACGCAGCCCAGCGTTCACAGCAGCACTCTTTACAACAGCCAAGATGTGGAAACAACCTAAATGTGCATCAACAGAGGAATGGACAGAGAAGATGTGCTACATAGACACAATGGAATACTACTCAGCCATAAAAAATGAAATGATGCCATTTGCAGCCACATGGACGGACCTAGAGATGATCATACTAAGTGAAGTCAGTCAGACAGAGAAAGACAAACACCATATGATATCACTTTCATGTGGAATCTAAAAGACTGATATAAACGAACTTATTTACAAAACAGAAGTAGACTCACAGACATAGCAAACAAACTTATGGTTACCAAAGGGGAAAGGTGGGGGAGGGATAAGTTAGGAGTTTGGGATTAGCAGATACACACTACTGTATATAAAATAGATAACCAACAAGGACCTACGCTATAGCACAGGGCACTATATTCAATATCTTATAATAATCTGTAATGGAAAAGAATCTAAAAAAGAATATATATATATCTAAAAAAGAATATATATATATATAAAATATATATTTTATATATGAAAAAGTATATGTATATATATAACTGAATCACTGTGCCGTACACCTGAAACTAACACAACATTGTAAATCAACTATATTTCAATAAAAAATTTTTTAAATATATAATTCTCATGGTTAACTTCTCTAAATGCTAACAATCTTACTGGGGAATACTTTTTTCTCTTGCAACTACAAAATTCTAAAAATAAAAAATGACTGTGATTGAATTCTCCAGAAGAACAGACATGCCAGTTTAAAATTATTGGAGGTGCTGGAGACCTTTATATGATCAGATACAATTCAGGAAGCAATTAAGTCATTACTCATTAGTGCTAATGAGCTTGTTATTCAGGCTTATTTCTCAAGTAGAAGAAAATAGGTGCCTCATCCCTGAGAGAAGAGTGATTCCAGGCATAGAACGCTGAGCACCAGTCCTACTGCAGCGCACGAAGGGGGATGCACCCTTGGGGCAAAGCTTCCCAAGTCCTAGTAACAGCAAGGATGGCGCAGAACACACCTGGGAGGACATGGAAAACTAGCTGGGGAGGAGGGGCCTGGGAAGGCACCTAAGCAGCTAAGGAAGGGGGCAGGAGGGGACGACTTTTCCTACAGTCTGTGTTCTCATACCCTCTGAATGGGGATGCAACAGGGGCACATACTACCTACTCAAAAGCAAACGTTTCAAAACCACAGTGAATGACAACAATAGTTATATGCCAATTGTATCTCAGTAAAGCTGGGGGAAATCATCTACCATTTGCCATCATTTTGGGGAAATAAATTCTTGAGAGTCAGGTTTGCATTTCCTAAGTTACTGTATTCTTCATAGCATTTTGTCTTCTATAAATATTTTAAGGCTTCTTTTCTGTGTTCTCTCAAAGATACCCCACTAGCCTTCAAAGTATTTTTTTCCTAATTTTCTCTCTGTTATTTGTGTAACAATTCTTTATTCTAGGCATATTCTTCTCTCTAAGCACTGTCTACCCAAACTGCAGCTTCCTCTTTCTTATCCAGCCCTAGAGATATTTCCACACTTCAGTCATTTTCAACACCCCTATCCCCCGCAATATACCCACATCTACACATTTCTTTCCCTCCATGAAAATAATGTTCCATAAACCCAGGACCATGCAATCTGCGGGTGGATATGCTGGCCATCAGTCATGCTGCTGGTTTCAACCAATTCCCTTCAAGCGTTAGGAGTCTGTCCCATCCATTCATCTGTTTACCCAGCAAACATGTATTACCGCCTTTGTTACAGCTGTTGTCTTTGACATTGCAGATATAATTACAAATAAGAAACTTCGAGTAACTTACAGTTAAATGGCTTTGTTAACATTCAATTAATTTACATTCCATGGAAAGGTTCTTAAGAGCTTTTGATGTGTTGCCTAAAAGGGGGTTGTGAACCTTGAACCTCAGTGACCATATCCTTTATTTCATGTGTATCCTGGTGGTAAAATCTAGAGGACTAGGTTGAAAAAAATAAAGGAAATGAAAGCATCTGGAGGGAGGTTGTTGGATTTAGGGTTGTTTGAAAACCCGATGCTACTGGATGGGAGGCATGCTTTGTTGCTTGATTTTTAAGCAGGAAGTTCTTACGGGGAAATTGTTCTTGTTGGAAAGTACTCCAGCCCATTGTCTCGTCGTTTATAGAGATTTTTTGTCTTGAAAATGCAGGCACTGAAGGAAATGGGTTTTCAGGTGAGATAAAGAAGGCATTTAAGTAGGGGTTTCAACTTACTTGATCAGAATGTTTACCTGGTGGTTTCATGGAAAAGAGAGATCCAGGAAGCACCCACTTGATTCTTATGGTCAAACTGGCTCTGGAAATACTGTGTTGGAGAATCACAAGAGGATCTACTAGATTAACTGCCTTCAGGTTTTATCAAACTCATGAACTTGAAGTCTATACTTAAAACTAGAAATGACAACTTTCAAGATTCTCCCACCTTTTATGTTTCTTTAGCTCCATCTCAAAAATCAAGGTGAGATCATGCTTCATCCTGTGCCCCCTAAGTTATAATCAATTCTGTCATATGAGAAAATCCAGGATGCCAAGTACTGCTTTATCGATAACACTTAATTTTCTTTATAATTGTAGATCTTCAGATATCAATAAATTTAGTCCTTATCCTCCGTGCGCTTGAAAAGGCACCCATCTGGTCTCATTGATCTTTTGTAATTATGCTCACATCATCATATCAAGCTCATACACAAACACCAACATTTCCAATTTCCATATAGTGTTTCCATAAACATCTTACATTAAAATTAACCTGGTATGTCTCACTGTGTTCCTGCTCTATTTACTCTGATGTATATTATCTGGCACATTGCTATTTCTTTCTGAATTTAATGACGTACAAATCTCTATTTTTTAAATTAAGGTCTATTTCACATTTTTCTGGGCACTCTACTACTTTCCACATTCAGGACTGTGCTTTTCTACATAGAACACTTCACTTTCTCCCTGGACTCTGGGCTCAAGAGCAGCCTCTGAAATTCTTGGGAAAGTTCTGACAAACAGACTCACAAATTTTATAAATAAAATTATGAAAATAATAAAATTTCACAATTCTCATAGCCAAATAAAGCTTTCAGATTCTCTGTACACAGTAGCCACTCGATATTTTTTTTAGAATAAATAAATCAGTTATAGGTCTATATAAATTTCAGTATCCTCCTTTTATATTTTTCCTATTAATCTTTACTCTGTCTAAATAATAACTAAGCTCTATCCTTTCTTAATTCTCATTTGTGTAACTATCTCTGTTTTCCTAATACTTTGACTTTTAGTTTGACTTCCATAATTTCAGAAGAACAAATTAGTTATGTATAGTAAAATAAGAATGTATATGCGGTAAATTTCTTTTGAAAAAGTAAACTGAACATTTACAATTTTGTTAAATAATTGTATGTTATAATATACTTTAAAGGCCAAAAATAAGTAATTTAAATGCCACTAATTTTTTAATTTCCTCATGTAAATGGAACTAATATCCACTTTCAGGTTATGCAATATATATAAAATGTTTTTCAACATTTTTACAGTAAAGGCACTCAAAAGCTGGTAGCTATAGTCATTAAATGGATTGGTCTTTGGTGTGTTGGAAAAAATGAACCATTTCTTTATCTGACAAACATTTTTCAAGTATACAGTGAGGAAAAGACACTGAGTTGTTAGAAAATTGATTCAATAAATCATAAAAATTTTTAATATTATCTACACAAAAGACATGAAATGCTTCAAGGTTGCTATGGTCTGAATGTCTGTCCCCCAAAACTCATATGTTGAAATTCCCACGCCCAAAAGTGATGGTACTTTTAGGTGGACCTTCGGGAGGTGCTTATGCAATGAGGGTGGAGCCCTCACGAAAGAGGTTGGTGTCCTTGTAGAAGGGACCCACAGCGCCCAAGCCCCTTCTGCCATGTGAGAGCATCTGAAAGAGGGTCCTCCCTGACCACACTGGCAATACAGCTGATCTCAGAACTGTGAGCAATACACTTCTGTTGTTTGCAAGTTGTCCAGTCTGTGGTGTTTTATCACAGAGCAGACCAACTGACTAAGGCAAAGGTACCAACTGTATCTGCTCCTTATTCAACGTCTTAGCAGACTTTCATCATGTTATTTGATTGGTGCTTCTCATCACATAGGCTGAGGACTTACACCTGTGATACATTCCTTCCTATGTAGATGCCAAGGCCCAAAGCCTGGAGTTCACGTCTGCCATATGTCACAGACCTCAAATTCTCTGCCATAGTTTTCTGATAGCTTTGCAGTAAATTTTGATTCCTATAAAATCAGGAGAGGAAAGACTGAATCTCTCCTTATTACAGATGATGGCTTCCTGCCAAGGCCCCTTGATACTCCATCTGAGGGTTTCCTGTTGGTCCACATGTGGGCAAAGAAGAAGTGCCAGGGGTTACATGCTACCAGGGGCAGCTGTCAAAGAATTTCAGGTGTAAATAAGAAGACACATAATTCAGGTTTCCTCACACCTTGTTCAGAATAGTTCTAAGGCAGGTTTCACATAATCTCCAGATTTTCTAGGAAGATTGAGCTTCAGTGGCTCATGGTGGTAATGGGATTGATAACCTCCTTTTGTGGCTTTAACTTCCTATCCCTTCTCAAATAAAGGCCTTAAACTCAAACCCTGTCTGATGGTCTGCTTCTGGGGAGAACCCAGGCCAAGATAATCGATATTAGAATTTGTCCTGTAAATAGAGTATGATTCCTGGGCAATACTGGAGCAGCCCTTTGGAGGTTAAAGACCACCACTTCACAGTGGTGTAATTTTGTACACAAAAGCTAATGAATTTCCCTTTTAGATTTTATGTCAACAACTGAATTGAATCACTTAGCTTCTGTGTCCAAATTTTTCTTTTGTGATTTATACACCTTACCTCTATATTTTGGGTGAGTTCAATTCAAATATTTATTTTATTAAATGAGATTCTATTTGTGAAAGGCCTATCAAAATGTTCAGTATGATAGAAATATACATTTAAAGCTCTTAGAAAAACTCTATTATTTTATCACTATAGTTTAGGTCATTTCCTTTTTTTTTTTTTTTTTTTCTTTTGCGGTACGCGGGCCTCTCACTGCTGTGGCCTCTCCCGTTGCGGAGCACAGGCTCCGGACGCGCAGGCTCAGCGGCCATGGCTCACGGGCCCAGCCGCTCCGCGGCATGTGGGATATTCCGGGACCGGGGCACGAACCCACGTCCCCTGCATCGGCAGGCGGACTCTCAACCACTGCGCCACCAGGGAAGCCCAGATTATTTCCTTTTAATGCCAACTTAGAAAATGTATATAATGGTGAAGGAAACGCAACACAATTTTAATCATAGTTTGTGTGGTCTTAAAATGAATTATCCTTGCATTTGCTTTTAAATATGAGTCTATTTATTATGTGTTTGTAAATTTATTTTTTTTTAGAAAGTGAGCTATATATTTTGTCCAAATAAGAAATAGCCCAGACATCAACATTTGAATGGTACATTATGGTAAAATTAAAATATTGTAGAGTGAATATTCTTCTGTTAGACTTAGAAAAATAGGCGTGGAGGTGCTTCTGTGAACTGCCAAACTTGAAATCATTTAAAAAATATTGTATCCGTTTTTCAGTCTTATAGCTGCAGTTAACCTGAATATACCTTATTATGGATGAACTTTAATGACAGAATGTGCCCTAACTCTACTCAAAAGATAAAATAAGAGCACGTTAGCAGTGCGTACTGAATCAAAGGTTTGAGTGTTTGAGTCTTGAGTCTAAGTGTTGAACAGTAGGTGAAGTTTTGAGTGTCAAAGTGCTGAGTCTGGAAGCATCAAGATGCCACGTGGAGGCTTAGCAGATCCCCGTCTGAACCACTGTCATCTGCCATCAAGTTGCCTTCCCATAAATTTGCTTTACTCCAAAAGACCTAGCTTGATTCTTGCCTTGTTTGTATCGGTTACTCCTCACACCTATCCATAGCAGATCTCACTGACTACAGACCCCAAGTGGATCCCGAATCTGCCCTCTTCATTGCCATCCTACCACCTAGTAAGAGCCACAGTCTTCTTCTCCTGAGACAACAGCTTCACAAGGCCATCCTTGCCTTTGTCATTTATTCTGTCGTCATCTATTTCCTACAGAGAAGCTCTCACATCACCTTTTCAAAGTTTCAAAGGTTTTCTGTCACACTTAGACTCAAACATAACTGCGTTCCTTTGATTACAAGGCCCAAAGTGGTCTGTTCCATGCAGACCTTGGCGTTCCCATGTGTACCTCTCTTCTGAGCACCGATCACAGGCCAGTCACCTCGGTTTTCCTCCTATTCTTTCAACGCATTTCGTTTTCTCCTGCCTTAAAGCCTTTGCTCCAGGTACTTCCTCTTCTGGAATGTTTTGTCTTCTTATCCTGGCACATATGGTCCTTCTCACTATTCAGATCTGAAACTAAATGCCACCTCCTAAAACAAGAGGGCAAACATCCCCTGAGCTCTGGGTCCACAGGAGATGTTGAGCCACTCTCTAAGGCATTACGCTGTGTATGATGTACTACCATCTGCTGGCTTTCTTATTGCACAGCTGTATGTTTACTTTACTCCTAAAGTAGAATGCAGGGCAGGGGGCTCGTCTTTTCTCCTTTATCACTGTACTCTCAGCATCTCAAACCATAAATAAATTTATAAAGTCAGGAAATATACAGTAAATGTAAAGTGAAAACTATTTAAAACTTTTACATTTTGCATCAATATTGCTATTTCTTTGCTATTTTAAAAATAAATTTATGTGATGAAGATCAAATAAAATGTGAGAATTGAAATACTATCATACCTCAGTGGGAATAAAGGAAAATATCTCAGGTTTAAACATCATATAGTGTAATAATGGCCCTTGCCGTTACCATGCTTTTCAGAATGCTAATTATATCTTGGACTTGGATGAATGTGTTAGTTAGGCATCTCCAGCTCATTTCTGAAGGAAACATTTCTCAAAAGTACAGAATTTGTAAAACAATTAGAAACAACTGCTATCACCATTGCTTTGAATCTTAGAGATTCTTTAAAGTTGTCCCTTAGGGAAAAAAGTTTGTATTTTCAAACATAAAAAGATGTTCTGAAGCATCACATTTTCTGTCTACAGCTGCATCGAGGTGTAGCCCTCATTTGATTTGCAAAGTTGTAGTGGTGTTTCACTGCTTCGTAATAGCATTTATGTTACAAAGGCATCTGCTCAAGCAGCAGAATTCTCAGAGTACTCACTGGAAGCCCTCTGTCCATGAGCATTTTCTGGATGATGGGAGCAAGTTTCAGGGGCTGATGTGCAAAGATAATTGTAAAGCATTTGAACAGTAGTTATATATGGCATTTACTATGTAAAGTTTTAAGGAAAATAAATGGACACAAAACTCCCACCGAGTTCCTGGATTGTCCATGTTTCTTTCCCGATCAAGAAAGGAAGATAGGGCTTCCCTGGTGGTGCAGTGGTTGAGAGTCCGCCTGCCGATGCAGGGGACACGGGTTCATGCCCTGGTCCTGGAGGATCCCACATGCTGTGGAGCAGCTGGGCCCATGAGCCGTGGCCGCTAAGCCTGCGCGTCCGGAGCCTGTGCTCCGCAATGGGAGAGGCCACAACAGTGAGAGGCCCGTGTACAGCAAAAAAAAAAAAAAAAAAAAAAATTGAAAAAAAAAAAAAAAGAAAGGAAGATAAAGACACAAAGGCTCTAGCAGGCCATTGCTATTGCTACCTTTTATTTCATCAAATCCAAGATATCATGATTTCAAGGTGCTTCATTAAGAAAGCCACTAAGAAAGAAAAAATTTACATGAAAATCATTAAGAAAGAAAACATTTACACTTAAACTGTGGTAGACATTGATAATCAAGCTTCTTATGCATTAAATGTAAAAGAAAACAAAACAAGACTAAATTACACCTCAACATTCATGAAATACTACCTGGAAGATCGTGTGCTCAGGACAAACTCAGCCCTGTCCTCCCAGGCTGTCCCTGAGATGCTGAGGTTGTTCACCATCCAAGGTGGACCCAGAGAAGATGACCTGTTATCACGGCCACAGGTGCCCTCCATGTAACACCTCACCTTTACCCAAGAGTTGGGGGTGGGGTGGGTGTTACATTTTCTGTATTGACCACATCTCAAATAATTAGGCTCTTGACTTACTTCTTCACTGAATAGCTTATTCATTTAGCAACTATTTACACAACATCTTATTCCACTACTATGAAAGCACTAGTGATACGGAGATCCATGGTCTAAGAAAGTATCATGATATATATATACATACACCTTATATCATCTAAGGTATACACACACACACTAAAGTTCAAGCCACATTTTGATAACAAAAAAGAGAGAAAACCAACCTATAGCAAAATACCAAAAGACAAAGTCCTACTCACATTTTAGTTTCTGCAAGACAATTCTTTTATAAAGTATTAAAAATTATTATAACTAACATTGTTTTATATGTTTTCTCAGGTAATTGTCAAGTCAGAGGGGTTTTATTCCACTGGTTCAGATATTCCTAGTGAAAACACTGTGGTCTTCACAAGGTCTCAACCAAAAAAAAAAAACAACAACAACTCTTCTAGATATTGTTACACTAGATATTTCTTACCACATTCAGTATTTTGGTGCCCAAAACTGGTACTATTTCTCAAAGGGCTTTTACATAGTTGATCTTATTTTATTTATATAATCCTATGTAGTAGATAGGATTTATTATGTTTATTTTTACTTTCAAGGAAACTGAGGTTTAGAGAGAACCAGATATTCAAGCAAAGTCATAGAACTTGTAAATTGCAAAGCCAGAATTTCTTCCTGCCTTTTAGGTCACATCAGAGGACCCTCATGCCCCAGTGATCACATGGTAGAAACTTGAAAAGCGTTTCTCAGGTTAGATGAAGATGGAGAGAAATATATGAACGTGGTTTCACCCACTCAATCCTCATTCTTAAATAGTGTTTACATGTATCAATTACCCTCTGTCCAAGGAAAGCACAGTGATTTTGTAAATATGCCATCTGTCTTAGTGAACAAGAGGTGATACAGGTTTACATCCTCATTTTGCAGATGGACAAGCTCAAGGACAACTTAATTACCGAGGACAAGCTGTGGGGCCCAGGACTTTCACTGCCTTTTCTAAGGTAGGTCTTTCCTAGGCCTCTTGCAGCTCTGTTTTATGTACTGTGGTCCTACAGCCCGATTTTCCATTCACTAGGTTCATATAAAATCAATATTTATTTCATATAGAATCATGTACTTCAAAGGCTTCAGGTAAATCAATATGTAGGATTCATTCTATAAGAAGAGCAATTAGACAGCTCCCAAATATTGCAGTTACTGCAGATTTGAAAGCTAGAAGTTGCCCATATCAAAGGAAAAGTCACCTAGCTTATGTGATCCCGATTTTCACTTTTGTTTCTAAGGGTGACCCTAGGTGAATAGAAAATAAAAAACAAAGACAGAATATCTAAAACAACCACTCAATATTATTTTAGATAATCAGTGCCTGTCATGCCGAACGGTTGTCTGGAGTGGAGTTGTGAAAAATACTGTTAATTTTTATTTAGTTCTTTGAATGTAGAATTATTATAAGATGATTTTTTAATATAAATTTATTTTATTTTTATTTATTTTTGGTTGCGTTGGGTCTTTGTTGCTGCACGCAGGCTTTCTCTCATTGCGGGGAGTGGGGGCTACTCTTCGTTGCGGTGCACGGGCTTCTCACTGCGGTGGCTGCTCTTGTTGCAGAGCACAGGCTCTAGGCATGTGGGCTTCAGTAGTTGTGGCACACAGGCTCAGTAGTTGTGGCTCACGGGCTCTAGAGCACAGTCTCGATAGTTGTGGTGCACGGGCTTAGTTGCTCTGTGGCGTGTGGGACCTTCTCGGACCAGGGCTCGAACCTGTGTCCCCTGCATTGGCAGGCGGATTCTTAACCACTGTGCCACCAGGGAAGCCTCAAGATTTCTTAAACCTAATATTTATCCTGCCAAATAACCAAGGGATAATTAATACATTTTGTAAGGAATATAATGAGAACTGACTACAGCTGAGAGAACACTTAAGAAATTGCGGTTTTGGCAAGAAGAAGAAAACATACCAGGAATATCACTGTTCCACACTCTAATACAACAAGCTGGCACTGATGCTCTGAAGGACCCAGCCCATCCTTTCCATTTGATCCTCTAACACAAACACATCAGCATCTACCCTGAGAGGAATCCAGCCCATCCTTCAGCTGTCCCATATTTTTTTTTTGAACAAATTATTACCAGATTATTGGCATTGGATCTAATCCTTTTACCTTGTCAAATGCAATGATCTTTCCTTTTAAAATATCCATCAGATGGATTTCTAGAGTCTGAACTGCCCTGTTATGATCTCCTGTGCATGTACTTCTGAGGTCTGCATCATTCAGCTAAACATTGTACGTTCTGTCTTAACCTGCTCACTATAGTGGGATGGAGATTCTATGATCACGTGGGTCCCAGAATATATCTATTGAAATGTTCAGTAACACTTTTCGGTAAATCCAAGTGCACAACTTCTTACCTAATATACGTGTAATCAAACCTTTTTTGGAAATTTGGAATTCCAAATTTTTCAGATTTTAGAAAGTTGATCTGATACCTTGATTATTCATGTGTTCCACCACTTGTGTGAGCATTTGTAATCAAACATTTGATTACAAAAGAAAAGTAAGGCTATTTATGAGTAAATAAAGAATAATAAGTAGTCTCAAGCCAATTCAGGTCAAGTTTTGCACCCAATTACCTCACATCAGGCTGCTTTTCAAAGCTTTTTAGATTGGGAAGTAGAAATAAGGGATTTTTGGTCTCTTGGAGTAGATGGTTCTACACCGGCTGTCACTATGGATCACTGTCTGTGCATGAGTGTTTCATCCATAAATGTTTTGCCCTAATCACCTCAGTAATCAGTCTGGTCCCTCATGACCTTAGGGCTGATAATTATTAGCAATTCTCTAGGGGAAGTTCTGTATAGCATAAGGGGAGAAATGGAATTATATTCATTCACTTGTGATACAAAATGCACTGTTGTTTACAGCAGGGGAATAGGACTTTTGTTGTAGGTCACTAAGAATTTGATATGTTCTGTAAATCAAATTAACTTAGCCTAAGTTGAATGAGATAGCTGGAAAATTAAAAAGAAGCCATCTTGGCATTAAAAATTAAATATGAATAAAGTAAAACACATCTGCTTAAAAACAAGTACAATCTTTCTCTTAAGCGCAAGAGAGCTTGTATTACCCATTATCTGTCACGTCAAAAAAAAGTACGTGAAAATGTTATCACGGTTTGAATGAAGAAGCTAAAACAGAAACAAGATAGATATATTGAAGGTAGAAAATCAGTCTAAACTCCAGTGTTATCAATCTATCAACAGAGCATAAAATAGTTATCATGTCTTAACAACTACAAGAAAAATAGTCCAGTAAGTTTAATTTCCAAATTTTCTCTACAAGGACACAGAACACAAATTATGAGAATAAGTAGTAGCATTTTGGGGGAATTTAGAGATATATGATTATTTAGAATTTGGAAGAACTCTTGCAGTATGAACTTTTAGCAACTATTACCCCTGTGAATTTCTTTGTTTAAATCAAGGATCTGAAATTACCTTTTAAAATCTAAAGAGTTCAATATGTTAAAAGGATTTCTTATAAGTTATTTGGAGTCCAGTAGAAACACTTTTGTCTGGGGCTAATTTCAGCCCATTATGTGAATAAGAGCAGGAATGGAAAGGAGAACAGAATTCTTGCTTATTTCTAACCTATATGTAATTGTTGGAATTATCAATATCAATTATAAGGTATCTAGCAAATTGTAACAAAATGCTAAGAAAATCATGAGAAGAAATTAGAAGAGCAACTCTCAGGCCAAACTCCTCTAATAAAAGCTAAGTCTTAATGCCAAGTGACTCATAACACCCCAGGGTATAGGGAAACAGTCTGGAAATACTTCAGTGAGTGTTAATGCCAATGTTCCCTTGAAAGTTTAATTATTTCTGACAAGATTCACTAGATTTTACCTGAAGGGTAAACTAATGAATTCACTCAAAATAACAATTCTGGGTGTCTACCATATAAAAAGCAGTGTGTCCCTTGCTGTGGGGGAATTTAGTGAGAAACTTAAATACTATAATGCAGAATTGCATAACATAAATGGTATGAAGTATTTCAGCAGTTGTAGGTGACAGGGATCCCTCCTAGTTTGGAAGTGATGGGAATGTTTAACATGGACAGAAAGGTAGACACTACAGGCACATCTTATATGAATTTGAGAAAAAAAATTTGCACCTCAATATATAAGGCAAATACTAACAGCCATAAAGGGAGAAACCAACAGTAACACAATAATACTAGGGGACTTTAACACCCCACTTTCATCAATGGGCAGATCATCCAGACAGCAAATCAATTAGGAAACACAGATCTTAAATGACACATTATACCAGATGGACTTAATTGATATTTATAGAGCATTCCATCGAAAAGCAGCAGAATATGCTTTCTTCTCAAGTGCACATGGAACATTCTCCAGGATGGATCACCTCTTTGGTCACAAATCAAGCCTCGGTAAATTTAAGAAACTGAAATAATATCAAACATCTTTTCCAACCACAACACTATGAGAGTAGAAATCAACTACAAGAAAAAAACTGCAAAAAAACACAAATACATGGAGGCTAAACAATATGCTACTAAACAACCAATGGATTCATGAAGAAATCAAAGAGGAAATTAAAAAATACCTAGAGACTAATGAAAACAAAAACACAGTGATCCAAAACCTATGGGATGCAGCAAAAACAGTTCTAAGAGGGAAGTTTATAGCAATACAACCTTACCTCAAGAAACAAGAAAAGTCTCAGGTAAAAAACCTAACTTTACACCTAAAGCAACTACAGAAAGAAGAACAAACAAAACCCAAACTTAGCAGAAGGAAAGAAACCATTAAGATCAGAGAAGAAATAAATGAAATAGAAATGAAGAAAACAATAGAAAAGATGACTGAAACTAAAAGCTGGTTCTTTGAAAAGATTAAAAAAATTGATAAACCTTTAGCCAGACTCATCAAGAAAAAAAGGAGAGAGGGATCAAATCAATAAAATTAGAAATGAATAAGGAGAAGTTACAACAAACACCACAGAAATACAAAGGATCATAAGAGACTACCACAAGCAACTATATGCCAATAAAACGGACAACCTGGAAGAGATGGACACATTCTTAGAAAGGTACAATCCCCCAAGACTGAACCAGGAAGAAATAGAAAATATGGACAAACCAATCACAAGTACTGAAATTAAAACTGTGATTAAAAGTCTCCCAACACACAAAAGCCCAGGACCAGATGGCTTCACAGGTGAATTCTATCAAACATTTAGAGAACAGCTAACACCTATCCTTCTGAAACTATTCCAAAAAATTGCAGAGGAAGAACACTCCCAAGCTCATTCTACAAGGCCACCATCACCACCATCACCGTGATACCAAAACCAGACAAAGATATCACGAAAAAAGAAAATTACAGGCCAGTATCACCAGTGAACAAAAATCCTCAATAAAATACTAGCAAAAAGAATCAAACAACATATTAAAAGTATCATACACCATGATCAAGTGGGATTTACCCCAGGGATGCAAGGATTTTTCAATATCTGCAAATCAATCAGTGTGATATACCATACTAATAAACTGAAGAATAAAAATCACATGAACATCTCAACAGATGCAGATAAAGCTTTTGACAAAATTCAATACCGATTTATGATAAAAACTCTCCAGAAAGTGGGCATAGAGGGAACTTACCTCAACATAATAAAGGCCATCATATGCCAAGCCTACAGTTAACATCATACTCAATGGTGAAAAGCTGAAAGCATATCCTCTAAGATCAGGAACAAGACAAGGATGCCCACTCTCGCCAGTATTATTCAACATAGTTTTGGAAGTCCTAGTCATGGAAATCAGAGAAGAAAAAGAAATAAAAGGAATCCAAATTGGAAAAGAAGAAGCAAAACTGTCACTGTTTGCAGATGGCATGATACTATACATAGAAAATCCTAAAGATGCTATCAGAAAACTACTAGAGCTCATCAATGTATTTGGTAAATTTGCAGGATACAAAATTAATACAGAGAAATATCTTGCATTCCTATACACTAACAATGAAAGATCAGACAGAGAAATTAATGAAACAATCCCATTTACCACTGCAACAAAAAGAATAAAATACCTAGGAATAAGCCTACCTAAGGAAGTGAAAGACCTATACTCTGAAAACTATAAGATACTGATGAAAGAAGTCAAAGATGACACAAACAGATGGAGATATACACCATGTTCTTGGATTGGAAGAATCAATATTGTGAAAATGACTATGCTACCCAAAGCAAGCTACAGATTCAACACAATCCCTATCAAATTACCAATGGCATTTTTTTGAAGAAGTAGAACAAAAAAATCTTAAAATTTGAATGGAGACACAAAAGACCCCGAATAGCTAAAGCAGTCTTGAGAAAGAAAAGCTCAGGCTCCCCAGCTTCAGAGTATGCTACAAAACTACAGTAATCAAAACGGTATGGTACTGGCACAAAAAACAGAAATATAGATCAATGGAACAGGATAGAAATCCCAGAAATAAACCCACGCACATATGGTCAATTAATCTATGACTAAGGAGGCATGACTAAACAATGGAGAAAGACAGTCTCTTCAATATATGGTGCTGGGAAAACTGGACAGTTACATGTAAAAAAGTGAAATTAGAACACTCTTTAACACCATACACAAAAATGAACTGAAAATGGATTAAAGTCCTAAATATAAGACTGGATACTATAAAACTCTTAGAGGAAAACAGGCAGAGTGCTCTCTGATGTCAATCCCCGCAATATCTCTTTTGATCTGTCTCCCAGAGTAATGGAAATAAAAATAAACAAATGGAACCTAATTAAATTGAAAAGCTTTTGCATAGCAAAGGAAACCATAAATGAAACGTAAGACGACCCACGGAATGGGAGAAAATATTTGCAAATGATGCGACCAACAACAGATTAGTCTCCAAAATTCACAAACAGCTCATGCGGCTCAATATCATAAAAACAGCCAACCCAATCAAAAAATGGGCAGAAGATCTAAATAGACATTTCTCCAAAGGAGACATACAGATGGCCAAGAAGCACATGAAATGATGTTCATAGGATATAAATAAAGAAATTTAGTTTCTGCCCACATGAAGGCACAGCAGTACTTTATTATAAATCTATAACTGGCTTCCACTGGGAGAAGTAAAACAACATATACCCACCCAGGAGACAGTGAAAGCCAGGAGGGCAAGAGTATGTCTTCTGAAAGTGGACAGAGCATTGTCACAGGGGCAAGACGTGGCCTGAGAGAGAAAGGGGAGAGTCACATTGTTATTATTCCCTGAACAACTGGAAGAACTGAGTTGTCACCAGCTGAGATGGGAAATATTTAATCAGGAATAGGTGTAGGCTCTGCAAAGAGCTTAGTTTGTGATGTATTAACTACAACTATTAACAAAATCCTCACGCTTGGGTATGACGGTTTGATTGAATCAACGGGAAGAGGTAAGAAACGATAACTGCTCTTCATCGTGATCTCCCCCACTAGCCTCATCATTTGGGTTTGTCAGAAACATGATGAAGCAAACTTTCTTATCCTGACTTCTCCCCAGGAAGGAGAACTTGATCAAGGACTGAAGTACCAGTGGTCTGTTTTCCTATTGGTGGGGTCAGGGGCTTGGAAGAGTGAAGCAGGAAAGCGGAAAGCCAACATGATGTCATCATCACCGTGGGCGACAGGACTTGACCTGGCAGCATCCTCTGAGGAGGCATATCAGGTCAAATAGCATTGTTTGCTCAAGGGACCAAGAAGGGAGCTGGTATTCACGGGTGCCATCCCCCGTAGTCCAGGCTTACCACAAGGGTTGTAAACTCCCTTGCACTTTTGGTTGTGCTGTGGGTGACAGGCCAGGATGCTCAGGAAGCCAGTGTGATGGATGGTGCCACAGAAAAGAAATGAGATCAGCTCATACCTGTGCAAGCAGGTTGCTGCAGTGTTGTCTGGAACGCAGATGGGCAAGGGTGAGGAGTGATGCAAGGGTGTTTACAACACCTGGCACCAAGATTTGGATTTTCCTGAAGTAGCTAGAGAAAGAGACCATGGGGATATTTCACAGATATTTACAGAGCTGATTGCTCAGTTCACATTTTGGTATGAGAGAGCTCTTAAAAATTCGATTTCTCGGAGCCTCATTGACTCGCACGCTTTTACTGTCCTATGATGTGAAGATTCTGAGCAGAAGACTATAAGATAACAAGAGGATGCCGGTTTTTTTGAACCAAGTGTGAATATTAAACTCATGCATGTGGATTGAGTATATGGGACCTGAAATTTTCCTAATTCCGTTTCTCCAGAAATAGCTCAAGTTCAACAGAAACAGAGTTGAAAAAATACATCATTTTTTGGTAGATATATGAGTATGGTTTCAGAGGAATTCCATATACTGTGAGTAGTACAAGCCATTATTTAAGCTGTGAGTCCAATTATACTAGCAAATCTTATTTACTGTCTCAATCATAAAAGAAAAATCTTTCCTTGTCACTGAGGGTGAGTTTCAAAAGGAAGTTTTGAGCTGAAAGTGAACTATAACTAAGAGAACACACTATCCCTAGGGTCGTGGAAGCAAAGCTCTGTCTCTCAAACTTACAGTCGACAGTGTGCCTCTGTGCGAAACCCTGGGAAGGGTTCGGGTTTAATCAGGTCTATTAGAACCTATTCTTGACAATTCTGGAAGTAAAGGCATGATTAAGACTCAGAATTAAATACATTTCTCACTGAAAATGCCCCACGGCTCTAAAAGAAACTCTTACTGGCCCAAGATGAGCCTCATTTACTTGACAAAAATCTAGTTGTAATATAACTCTACCCATCACTGTACATATAAACTAGATTGCTAGGTAGAATACAAATTGCTTCTTGTCAAGATGGATTAAAGTACTTTATCTGGCTTTAGTTACTGAATGCTAATAAGCTAACCACTGTTATCTATAGAAAAAAATGATGTCCCCAATGCCTACATTTTGGACAGTGTACTCCATGGATTCTTTTGGTCTAAATAAATGGATGGCTAAATAAATCTACTTTTCGTTAAACATTTTAATTTAATGACAAGGGACTAAACAGAGAAATAGCAAAGTTGAAAGCAACAATATCTTCTTCCAGTTACTGAAATGCCAGACTGATAATGACAAAGGACAGGGAATCTTTTCATATTGACTGTGGCCTGGAAAGTGGGTTATTCAGTGTGGATAAGAAACGAGATAACCTCAGCTAAATTCACAAGAAAACAGGCCCTGAACTTTTAGTTATAACTTAGGAAAAACAGATTTCGGAATCACCACAGATTACTTTTGGAAAATATTAACCCAGTTTATTGCTGTAGGGAGATTAAGATGATAAATCAGGTAAATGACATTTTTTGAAAATAAGACATACTTTCTTATCCTGATGCACGTAAGAAAGCAGGGTGTTTTCATATGTAAAATACTACAAGTTGTGGTAGCCAGTCCTCAAACTTGAATAAAGCTTTTGAAGCCCCAGAGAAAGAGGAGAAAAAAGTGAAGTGAAGGAGTAATATTGTACAGAGCAAATCCTGTGCAAAGTGATTCGAATATGTCTGTAAAGAAAATAAAGATTATAAAGTCTTGAAGGACATGAAAAAAACACAGCATTGTTCTCTAGATCCTGAATAAATGGAAATAAAAAGCACCAAAGATGTGCTGAGGATGAACTATGTGTTTCAGATGAACTATGAACCATATAAAAATACTCTATGTTACAGGTAGGAACTTAAGGTATTCTTAACACCGAGAAAAGCTAAAAATTTGCAGAAGTGTAGAATGATTTCTGATAAATGTATAAGTAATGAATCAATTCACTCATTCAGAGAAAAAGTACGTATTCAACTATGGGTCAAGCAGTAGGTCAATTAATATAATAGTTTGTTAGTAGAAACAAGAATATAAGCAGATAATACCGATTCAGGTTATAGAGGTGAGGACAGGTGTGCGGCTGGTGGCACGCGCCTCTGTGTGTGTGTGTGTGTGGCGTATGTGTGATGTGTGTGTGGCGTGTGTGTGTGTGGCGTGTGTGTGTGTGTGGTATATGTGGTGTGTATGGTGCGTGTGTGTTCACGTGGGGAGGAAGGTGTTTGTTGAAGCTACCAGGAGGGCACAGCTACTGAATTTATCTCCAGCAATATTGAGGAGTGAGGCAAAGGAGCAGGAAGGAATAAGCAAGAAGAGTCCCAAAGGCAGGAGGGTGGGAGAAACCAGGGCACATAAGGGATCTGCCCCGCTGTCCACACAGGTGCAGCCCTACGTCCCAGGGTGCGGAGTCGCGGACGAGGCTGCAGAGAGACACCAGCACCTGTTACTCTGACTCATGGAGCTGGGCTCTATCTTATGGGGAAGGAAGAGCTTTTAAAGAACTCGGAATGACTGTGCATGGGGATGTCATTATCTTTGTCTATTACCTTTTCTATCCTTGCCTGACTTAAAAAATTAGAAGCATAAAGATATATTTATTCACATAAATAAACAAAACAAACGGAGTAAGAGAGAGAAGTTCGGAAACATACAGATCATATTCATACCCAAACTTTAAGAACCCTTTCTTAAAAACATTACAAACATTATGGTGGAAGCTGAGATGAAAGTACCTTTCCAAGAAGTGCGGCAAGTGAATTTAAATTATTAGTAAAGGACTTGATAGAACTCAGCAACATCTCTATGTATGCGGGCACAGGGCTCCAGGAAGAGCAGGCAATGGGACAAGCCGATGGTGACAAACAACGTGGATCCCGGTTTACTGCCAAGGAGCAGCAGTCCTGGCAGGAGAGACAGAGAATCACGGGCTCGCGGCCCCGCCATGTGCTTTCCTTGGAGACGGTGTGTTAACGGTGGCACAGTTTTGTTCTGATGTGAAATAGGAGGAAGCCACGTAAGGTCTGGAGTCAACGCGATAGAGAACAGTCTTTATGGGGACGTTTTTATACATTTGTACAAATAGCCGGAAATACGACTGGAAGAAGGAAAGCTATGTTTGGCCCTATTTAACCACACGTAGGGGCTTATTTCTAACTCCACTTCTAATGAAAGTTTGGGGAACATCTCAAAGTAGAATCACAAACTAAAACTTGAAAACTTCACGTCCAACTTTAGGAGAGACTGTGTCTCTAACACTGTAGGGCTCAGTCTCGATGCACAGTTTTTAAGAAATACGGGTAAGATGAGATGAGATGAAATAGGCTTACTGTAGGGGCCAATGTCTAAGTTATTTTCTGTATCCTCCGCCCCCCACCCCGGACACCAATCTCACCCAGAGCTTTGCCAAGAAGCTGAAATGCAAAATGTTATGTTTAAACGCGATTAGTTTTCTCAGCGACTCTAGTTTTCCTCTTTCGTTAGAAAGAATGAGGACAACAAACATGTTTTTGAATTGTAAAAGTAGAAGCAATAAGTCTTTTGTTACCTTCTTGGATTTCTCTATGGACCGGAAGCAAATATAACTTTTAGGAAGGAAAGCTTGTTTAGCAGATCTTATGAGAACCTCTGTGTGTTTAGGTTGCTAGCCGAGGTGCTGAGCTCTGGGTGGCGATGGTCACAGGCAGGTGAGATACAGGCTCTGCACTCGGGGCGGGGGGGGGGAGGGGCCCACCTGTGGGTGGCGTATTCTGTCCCCCCGCCCCATTCCTCTCCACGTCTCGCCCTGCCCCCCTGGGCCCGGGGAGGCTGCTTGCCTGACCCCACCAAGCGTCTTGCAGACGTGCCCAACAGTGTCTTTGTCCTTTTCCTTCCATGGGGAGCGGGGCTGAGAGGATAGAGGTGGGGTGTCTCGCCTCTGCCCCCAACTCTCCAGTCACCTGTGGTTCTAGCATGGATTGCTTCTTCCTGCGATTAAAGATCCTCTTGGCCCATCCCTAATCCAAGCTGCAGCTCTCACTGGGTCTGCGAATGCACTTTCCCTTGTCCATCCAGGCCTGGGGGTGGCTAAGGCTGCTGCTTTAATCTCCCTCTTTAGTTCCAGTCACCCCACTCACACCTCTGCAAACTGCCCCTCTATTAAATTACCATAAAATCCCTCTTGTTTCCTGCCAAACTGCTCAATAAAAGGCGACATGACTACTGTGAGAATTTAATGAGGAAGCCATTAATTGATTTTGGATAGATTCATAAACATATTTAAAAAAGATCTTTTGGGGGGTCAAGAACAGTGTCCACAAGATGAATTCTATCTGTGCGTAGCTCCTGGACACATTTGCTTCTTTGACTCCTTGTCTGCTATTTGAAGACCATAGATCCCTTTGAAAAAGTAGTGGGCACTTTAAATCAGGGACATGCCTGGCTGACAAATGTTTCGCACCAGTCCTTTATAATAGGGATCTTCCTTTCTCTTCTGGTTCGATGCCCTGAGCACTCCTGAGAGGAATCTGGGCTATCTCTCCACCTCAAACCAGGAGGGAAGAGAGTTTGTCAGGAGAGGGGCTATGCAGAACCACACTTCCACCTGTGTTTCAGCTTCCCCAAACAATTTACTGCCATGAGTAGAAACAATTCTTCATGCCTATAATAAAGGTTTGTCAACCATCCAGGAGGAAAATCAATTACCAGACGCTCTATGGCACAAAGGAGACAAACTCAGTGTGTAACCCAAATGCCTTGTGAACAAGTCACATCTAGAAAGGAATGAGGTCAGCTGGACGCTGGGAACACAAGAGGGAGATTCCTGCCTTCAGTGAAACCATGAGAGACTTAAGTTTCCAGGGAATTTCCCAAATGGTTCCATTCAATGGACCTTACTTGACTCTGGGGAACATTCCTTTACAAAATGAATGGTGAAAGATTTTGTTATAGAAATCTCCCTGTGGCCTAACATTAATCAAATCCTTTCTCTCCATATCCAAGAGTGAGTAGGATTTCTAAATGCGGGAAGAAGTAACATTGGATTCTGTGCCTATGTTATTTGCTAGGACTAGGGCCTTATAAAAAATAGTTACCCATATCACAAAGCAATTTAAAAAATCATATGGATGACTGTTTTTTTTCCTAGGAGTTTCATGTCATCTGTCTAGTAAGCATCACAGAGCCTTAGAATCAAAAGAAAACTTAGAAAAAAACAAACGACCCAGCAGTTTCTCCAGTCTTCCTCAATAATAAAGGATACTATTGCTAAAATAATTTTTTGTTTGTTTGTTTTGTTTTGTTTTGTTTTGTTTTCTTTTTGCGGTACGCGGGCCTCTCACTGTTGTGGCCTCTCCTGTTGCGGAGCACAGGCTCCGGACGCGCAGGCTCAGCGGCCATGGCTCATGGGCCCAGGCGCTCTGCGGCATGTGGGATCTTCCCAGACTGGGGCACGAACCCATGTGCCCTGCATCGGCAGGTGGACTCTCAACCACTGCGCCACCAGGGAAGCTCTAAAATAATTTTTTTTTAATTTCAAAAATTAAATGTGTATAATTAACCTATCAGATCATAATAGGGCATATTAAATGGATTAAAAAAACTATTACTAAAGATAGTTGTAATCTTGGGAGTAACAGCAGCATCATGGCAACATAACGTGTCCCTCCTCTCCATGTCCTCCCTTAACAACTAAAATACAGCATCCATCTGCGAACAGAAGCATCTATGTGGCAGCTGTGGGATCCAACCACACGAGCCCCAGCCCCGAGAGCAGGCTCACTCACTCACCATCCAGTAAAAAGCAGAGATGTCTGGGTCTAGCTGTGGAAGCAATGGGAGCAGGTGGACCAGACCAGCCCTCTTGGCCAGGGGTGCTCACTGAGGCGGACCCCCACAGATGACAGAGACTTTGTAGCAGTCCAGGCTTCCTGAGGTGACACAGAGCACTCCAGTGGAGCAAAAATAAGTACGAGTTTGGATGCACTGAGAGGTAAGAGGAACCTTGCCAGCCTCGCCCTCGCCCTCACCCCCCCACGTGGTACAGCGAGGGCTGAACCAGCGGTGGTGACCGCCCTTCAGGGGACAGTGAGAGTGGAGAATGGGTGTCTGCCTTCCCGGCTGTGCAGGATGCTGCTGATGGACACCAGGGAACGGAGGTGGGACCTGCAGGACTGTGGGGGCAGGGAGATGGGAGAAGAGACAGATGATGGTATCAAAGGGCAACAAAGCGGCCTGGCTCCTGCTGGCCGCACTCAGGACCCCAAGGGGAAGCCTGCCCATGGGCCACTGGGAAAACCTCAGCCAAGGACCCCCACCTGGCCCACAGGTACCCCAGTGACCTGAGAGTCGACACACAGCTCCCTCTCTGGGGATGCATTTTGTGCACAATTCTGAGTGAGATTTGGAAGACTGGGCGTTCATGCGGTTAACAGACCAGAGAAGAAAGCACAAACTTGAGCTGTGGCCGCCTCCTGGAAAACAAGAGAGAGGCTTCTAGCAGCTGCCAGGTGAGTGGTAAGGTGTAGAGAAGACATACCTGCTTGAGGCTTCTGCCAGGAGAAGAAGCTAGAGGTGTGGAACAGGGTTACACATACAAGGTCGGAGAAAGCCCTACATACGAACAGGGCCAACCTCCTGCATGAAGGCAACAGGTAAAGATTCAGGAGGTGATGCTTCTTCAAATGTGGAAACGGCGACACAAAACCTCAAGGAACATGAAGAATCAGGGATGCATGACAGCACCAAAAAATCTCAGTGGTACTCCAGCAACTGAACTCAAAGACATGGAATTCTGTGATTTACCCGATATATAATTCAAATACCCGTTTTGAAGAAAGTCAGAGAGCTGTAAGAAAACACAGAAAGCTATTCTGCAAAGTCAGAAAAACAACACATGAACAAAATGAGAATTCAAATAAACAGACAGCAATCATAGAGAACTAAACAAAAATTCTGGAGCTGAAGAATTCAATGACTGAAATCAAACATGCAATAGAGGGCTTCAAGGGCAGAACTGAACAAATAAGAGATGGAATCAGTGAGCTAGAGAAGAGAACTTCGAGGTAACTCAGTGAAGAAAAAAGAAAAAAAATGAAAAAGAGTGAAGAAAGCCTGTGTAATCTATGGGACAGAATAAAGTGATCAAATACCAGAATCACTGGAGTTCCAGAAAAAGAACAGATGGAGAAGAGGGCAGAACGTTTATTTAAAGAATTAATTGTGAGAAGTTCCCAACCTTGGGAGAGACTGGGACATCTGAGTCCATGAAGTTCATAGATCACCTCATTATCACAATTCAGAATGGCCTTTTCCAAGACACATGATAATGAAACTGTCAAAAATCAAAGATAAAGAACACTAAAAGCAGCAGCAGCAGGAAAAACGACTGTAACCTACAAAGGAGACCCCCTTAGGCTAACAATGAGTTGCTCCACAGAAACCATACAGACCAGGAAGGAAAGCATAATATATTCAAAGTGTTGAAAGAAAAAAACTGCCAGGCCAGAATACTCTATCAGCGAAGATATTCTTCAGAAATTAGGGAGAAATAAAATTTTACCTAATAAACAAAAGTGGAGAGAGTTTATTACCATTGGACCTGCCTTAGAAGAAAAGGTGAAAGGAGCTCTTCAGCGGAAATGAAAAGATGCTAATTAGTAACTGAAAACATGTGAAAACACAGAACACACTGATAAAGGTGACACGGCTTAATTAAACTAATTTTGTAATATACTGGAATGTTAACCACGTAACTACAGTATAAGGTTAAAGGAAAAGAATATTACAAATAACTATAGTTACTATAATTTGTTAATAAGTACACAATATAAAAAGAGGTAAGTTGTAACATCAAAAACAAGATGGAAAGGGTAAAAGTGTAGAGCATTTGCATGCAGTTGAAGTTCAGTTGCTGTTAGCTTAAAACTGACTGTTTTATCTATAGCTGTTTTATGTAAGTCTTATGGAAACCAAGAAGCAAAACCTAGAGTAGATTCACAAAAGATAAAGAGATGGGAATCAGAGCACACAAAAAATTAGAATCCACAAAAGTAGACAGAAAGAGAGGATAAAAGGAACAATGGACTACAGAACAGACAGAAAGCAATTAACAAGATGTCATTAGTAAGTCCTCATATGTCAGTTACCTATAAAAGGACTGAATTCACCAATCAAAAGACACAGGGTGGCTGGATGGATTAAAAAACAAACCAAAACCCAAAAAACAAAAACCAAAAACAACACCCAACTGTATGATGCCTACGAGACACTCATTTCAGCGTTAAGGACACACTTAAACTCAAGGTGAAGGGGTGAAAAAAGATATTCCATGCAAGTGGAAAATGAAAGAAAGCAGGGGTACCTATACTTATGTCAGATAAAGTAGACTTTAAACCAAAAGTGGTAATAAGAGAAAATGAAGGTAATTATATAATGAAAAAGGGGTCAATTCATCAAGAAGACATAACAATCTTAAATATATATGCACCCAACATCAGAGCACCTTAGTTAATATTAAGCAATTCTGAACAGATCTGAAAGGAGAAATAGACAATAATGCAATAATATTAAGGACTTCACTACCCACTTTCAGCAATGGCTAGATCAACAAGACAGAAAATCAAAAGAAAACTATACTTTAGACTAAATAGACTTAACATACATACATACAACATTCCATCCCACAGGAGGAGAATACAAGTTTTTCTCAAGTGTATACAGAATGTTCTCCAGGACCGATCATAAGATAGGACACAAAACAAGCCTAAGCAAATTGAGGAAGACTGAAATGACACCAAGTATTTTTTCTAACCACAATGGTATGAAATTGGAAACAAACAAGATAAAAGCCAGAAAATATATAAACATGTAGAAACTAAACAACCCACTACTGAAAACCCGTGGGCCACAGAAAGCATTAAAGAGCCAGAAAATGTGTAAACATGTGGGAACTGAACAACCCACTACTGAACAGCCAATGGGTCAAAATGAATGAAAATGGAGAAAGAGAACACCAAAACCTATGGGATTCTGTAAAATCTTCCCACTCACCACTCACAAAATTTAACACAAAATAAAGACTTAAAGATAAGACTTGATGCCTTTAAACTCCTAGAAAAAAACAAAGGAAAAAAACCTCCTTAACATCGTTTTTGTTGATGATTTCAATAATGTGACATTCAAAGCATAAGCAACAAAAGCAAAAAGCAACAATTAGGATTATAGCACTCTTAACGCATCTGCACAGCAAAAGAAACAACTGACAAAATGTAAAGGCAAAGTACAGAATGGGAGAAAATATCTGCAGACCATAATCTGATGAAAAGTTAAAATCCAAAATATATAAAGAATTAAAAAAACTCAAACAGTCCCTTAAAAATGGGCAGAGGAACTGAATAGACATTTTTCCAAAGAAGACATGCAACCGGCCAACAGGTAAAGGGAAAGATGCTCAATATTACTAATCATCAGGGAAATGCAAATCAAAACCACATGGATGTATCACCTCACACTCGTTAAGATGTCTGTTATCAGAAAGACAAGAGATAAATGCTGGAGACGGTGTGGAGAAAAGGGAACCCTTGCATACTACTGGTGGTAATGTAAATTGGTGCAGCTACTGTGGGAAGCAGTAATGGAGGGTCCTCTAAGCATTAAAAATAGAAGTACCAGGGACTTCCCTGGTGGCCCAGTGGGTAAGACTCACACTCCCAATGCAGGGGGCCCGGGTTCGATCCCTGGTTGGGGAACTAGATCCCACATGCATGCCACAATGACAAGTCCGCAAAATAAATAAATGAATGAATAAATAAATAAATAAATAAAATTCACTAGCTTTTTAAAAAAAAGAAGTACCATATGATCCAGCAATTCCACTCCTGGGAATATATCCAAAGGAAGTGAAAAGAGGATCTCAAAGAGGTAACTGCGCTTCCATGTTTATGGTGGCATTATTCACGATAGCCAAGATATAGAAATAATCTGAGTATTGTCAAAGGATGAATCGATAAAGAAGATGTGAGATTATGTATGTATGTATCTATCTATCTATCTCTACAGACATATATCATTCAGCCATGAAAAAGAAGGAAATCCTGCCATTTGTGATAACATGGATGGACCCTGGCATTGTGCTAAGTGAGATGAATTAGACAAAGAAAAATGCTGTATGATATCACTTATATGTAAAATCTAACAAAGCTGAAAATCATAAAAACAGAGAATAGAATGTTGATTACCCGGGCCTGGGAGGTAAGGGAATTGGGAAGATGTGACAGGGCACAAATTTGCAACTAGAAGATGAATAAGTTCTGGAGATAATGCACAACATAGTGACTATAGCCAACAGACTGCAATATATACTTCAAAGTCTCTAAGAGACTAGATCTTAAATATTCTCACCCCAAAAAATGATATGATATGAGGTGTTAACTAATGCTATGGTGTTAATCATACTGCAAGATAAAAATGTATCAAGTCAACAAGTTTTACATCTTAAACTTACACAATGCTAGTTGTCAACTTAAAAAAGATAGTAGTAATCGTGATATAAAAACGGGATAAATGAATCAATAATCTTTTTTGAGTGAATTAAAATTCTAACTCTTAAAAAAAGTGAAATCTTGCAAAATTTCTGCTATTATGGGATATAACAATAAAATCACCAGGGTCTGAACAATTAGTATCTTCATAAAACCACTATGCATAAATTTTCCAAACGAATTTAAATCCAGAACTATAATTAAAGTTTGTGATTAAGAAGAAACAGTTTGTTTCTGATAGAGATCGGCAATCATTTCCATTTGCAATTCTAAGCAAATCTAAGTTCTATTTGCACAAAAATTCTTTTAAACTTCTCAGGTTTGTGCATAAAATAGCATACATGACTGTAATATAAACTGTGAAAGGCATGAGAATTTTCTGATTTATTTCAATGGTGAATTAGTAAAGTAAATACCTTCTTTATATTGCAGAAAAATTCTTTTAAATATGGATCAAGATTTAGGTTTTTTAGCATATGATGGGACAAGAAAATAAATTAAGCCCTTATAAAATTTATACTCACAATGTTTATTAATAGTAATAAATCCATAATACATTTAAATTCATTTGATAGACATTTGTTGTCACTGTAAATTAATAATAGTAGTATTGTATATGTTAGTATTAAATATAAAGGTATTTTTTCCCAGTTTTATTGAGATATAATTGACACATAGCACTGTATAAGTTAAAGTTATACAGCACAATAACTTCCATATATTGTGAAATGTTTACCACATATGTTAGTTAACATCCATCATCTCAAATATATACCAAAAAAAAAAAAAAAAAAAAGAAAACAATGTATTTTTCCTTGTGTTGAGAACTCCTGGAATCTACTCTGTTAACAGCTTTCAAATATACCCTACCAGTGGTGTTTATTATTAGATATAAAGTTTTTAACTGAAGTGAATGTTACATTCCATGCTATAAACATGTCCTTTCTACTACCCTGATGAGAATACCCTGATGAGAAAGCATTATTCCCACTTTGTGCAGTGGAATAAAGAGGATCCCTTCTCTGGAAAAGGTTCCTCTCCATCTGAGGCCACAGCCCCCATACACTCACGTTCACTCAAGTTCCAGCCTGCAGAGAGCTGTCGTAATACAAGAAGACGCAGGAAGAATTTTCTGCAGAGCCATTTCACTCCTGGAAGGATCCATATTTATTGCAACAGTTAGAGAGATGGCATAATGAGTCTGAATTGAGACATTTTATAAAACCATTGCTTCTGGTAAAAGAAAAAAAACCAAAAACTTCTGCAGCTTCCTAAGTATTGTTTCACTACTGAAAACAAAAAAGCAGAGAAATTAGGATCAAATGTGCCTGCAGCTGTTAGGAAGACCAGTGATGGTCTCACTTCAGAGTCTCTTTAACCGAGGATGCTGGTGTCAGTTCTTCAAAATACCTGGAGGAACTCAGAAGTGTACAAAACAATGTGAATAACTGCCCAGAGAAAAAGGGATTAAAACAAGACTCCAGGGCTTCCCTGGCGGTCCACTAGTTATAGCTCTGCGCTTTCACCACCGGGGCTGGGTTCCATCCCTGGTTGAGGAACTAAGATCCCACAAGCCGCTTGGCGAGGCCAAAAAATAATAAAAATAAAATTAAAAATTAAAAAAAATAAAACAAGGTCCCATTTAGAGTATACAGTGAGGAAGTTAAGGAGAATTAAAATATCTTATTTTTAATATTTCAGGTTCTTTATAAAATCTAACCATCGAGTCCCAGTTTGCTCTCCTCATGAATGTTTCCATACCCCCAGTTTGGAAAGCATATGAAACCTCTAGTGGTGTCTCTCATTAAAATCTCTAGAAAGCACACTGTCGATGCCCCTGAAATGGGGCTTGTTTAACTGACCCCTTTATGAGATTTATGGCATCAGAGTCACATCCAATTCCAGCTGATTAAGGAAGTTTCATAGAAGCAGAACCAGAAGAAAATGGAAGAATCTGAGTTGTGTCTATAAACACGGTGGGCAGCAACAAGCCTTCCAGAAGCATTTATTAAATGAAAAATGGTTTTTTCACCCTGACGCTGTATTTGACCCGCAGCCCCAGAGCCCTCTGCTGAGGCCCTTTCACACGTCTAATTGTCACAGGTGGGCACCCAAACCGGCAAAGGCGCCTTAGCCTCAGTCACTCTTGACCCATGAAACTTTGCAGGAAACTCTAAATCAATAATATATTTGTAGTAGGAGACTGGGTTTTACTCGTGATAATCCCCTTGATCTTTAACTGCTCAAATCAGAAAGGAGAAAGAAAAGGAGACTTATAAGCCCATGACCCCTTCAGTGGTGAGCCTGACACAGATGGATGATTTATTACGGCCCAATTATTTCTTCTCCACTACAGCCAGTGACAATAAGAAGCATTTATTCTAAAACTACTTTGCTTGTGATGTTCTTTTGGTCTTCTTTTCAGAGGTAGGTTAAAGAGAAGTACAGAGTGTTTTATACCCTGAAAATTCCAAGTTTCAATTCATGAAACTCTTAGAACATAATTGAAATCCTTTAAAGACCTCAGAGAACTGTATTAGATATAGATCGGATTGTTCGTTTCTATACACTTTCTGCAGTACTTATGATGCACCTTTGCAGATTTTATGACTCCAATATTTTTATGCCACATTTTAAGTTTCCCAAAAATATTTGCAATTAGAAACTAAAGACCATTTTAAAAGTCAGAATTACTATGATAAAGAATACAACTGAGTTCTTGTTCACGTTTCCATGTTCAAGTTGCACCTGATATTTCACATCTGAATTTTTGCTCCCTTGTTCTCTTTACTTACGGAGGTCCATGGAACTGTCTTCATGCATATTTTTCTCACTGCAGAAGCATGAGTTACAAGACTGTTTTGTCCATATAGAATAGTGCTGTTGTAGGGTAAATAATGACCATTCTCACCTGATCAAGAAAACAGGGTGGACGCATGTTGGGTTTCCATTGCTCTGAAATACAGCTCACAAGAGTAACAAGTGTTTGCTCTTAAAGAGTCATGGGATATTTGAGCTGGAGGTTCTGAAGAGTGGCATTTGTTTCCTGTGGCTGCTGCAGCGAAGTGCCGCAGCCTGGGTACCCTTAACAACGACAGAAACGGAGTGTGCTCCACAGCTGTGGAGGCCAGAAGTTCGAAGTCAGCGTGTGGGCAGAGTCATACTCCCTCTGAAACCCACGAGGACCATCTTCTCTGCTTCTCCCCGCTTCGGGTGGTTGGGACAACTCCTCATGTTCCTGGGCTGCTCCTGCAGAAATTCAACCTCTGCCTCGGCTGCTACGGCTTTCTCCCTGGTGTCTGTGCCTGTGTCACTCCCCTTCTTATAGGGACAACAGCCACATTGGATCAAGGGCCCACCCTACTTCAATATGACCCCATCTTAACTAATTACCTCTACAATGACCCTATTACCAAATAAGGTCACCATCTGAAGTGTGCGTTCAATGCCTCCCCCCATAATTCTGAGAGTTAAGACTTCAACCAATCTTTTGGGGGACACAACTTAACAGGAATCACCAATCAAACCACTTTCTTCAAGGACAATAATTCATGTTGGAGACACAGTTCTATAGGTTAAGAATTTTTGTATATTACCTTATTTGTCCCTAATAAGGCAACATCTGAACTAAAAAGACACGAAGAGCACGTATTTTCAGTAACCACTGGATATATGTTTTTAACGTTGCTGTTAATATGGCAGAATCAATGCAACAAGTTTCTAGGAGCCCTTCTTTCTATTTCCAACAGATAGAACTCAGTAGGAAGGCTTCTCTTTAAGTCTTAGTGCCTCAGTAATAATTTAGCCATTTGAGGAGTTCTATGTCACCTAATTTTGGCCAACAGCAAAACATTTAATTGCAAAGGGGACCTCCCAAGTGTCCTCTTGCAGGCTCAAGGCTTGTGGAAGCAGATGTGTTATGACCTCCTATTGTAGATGTAGCCTCCAAATCCTAGCACAAGTGTGCAAATCACACCAGGAAGCAGTCTATTCCTAAGGAGTATTAACTGAAGAAATCATGTTACGTCACTGGTATCAGTTCTGGTCTAAGGCTTTCGGATAAAATCCTGACGCTTGAAGAGAAATGAAGCAAGCTTGGCACTTTAACATCTTTCTCCACCATGGGTAGAAGTTAAGGATGATAGACAATTTCCTCCAAAGAGGCCTTGCTAACTACAGCAGGCGGTGACCTTCTAATGTCACACTTGCTGAGTATCTGCTATGGATGAGACTGGTATCTGAAAATAAACACCTTCAAGTTTCCATTTGATTTTGAAACAACT
Source organism: Delphinapterus leucas (assembly GCF_059928025.1). Classification (NCBI taxonomy): domain Eukaryota; kingdom Metazoa; phylum Chordata; class Mammalia; order Artiodactyla; family Monodontidae; genus Delphinapterus; species Delphinapterus leucas. The sequence goes on from NC_143134.1 coordinate 8,762,788, forward strand.
ATTAATTCCCCCAAAGAGTGTTAACCATTTGAGGGGTCATGGACCCTGGAAGGAATCTGATGAAAACAGACATTCTTTGTTGAAAATTGTGCATGGCACGATCATGTAAGTTGGCATAAAATTTCAGGGAGTTATTGGGCTGCCCGTTTTATACCCATTCTTCTAGGGGATGCTCCTGGAAGGATGATCACTAGACTGCATATTATGGAACCAACTACAAATCTTCAGAGGTAGGACCATTTTGGAAGTCAATGTACATCATGCACAACTGCTTCCACGGGGAACCGTGTTGAGGGAGCTGGGCTCCTTTCGAAATTAAATTCTTCCATGACAGCCCCTTTATGCTTCTGGAAATCATTTTAGGAATGGGGTGTGACAGTAACTTAGAAGGAATACCTTATTTATGCGAGCCTATGAAATTAAGTACTGAGTGGAGTAACTGATTTTTTTTTTAACCAGCGTGAAATGATCTTTTCTGCAAAAATAAATTAAGCTGACATAGTAAATGATCATTGTGATCCACATTTGCCCCACACTTCTGATTTTTTTAGTTGTTTACCATAGGGCAAAAAGGCAGAGGTTCAAAAGAAAAGGATAAGGAAGGAAGGCTATTGGCTGGATGAAAAAAAGCCTTGATTAATACAACAGCCCCGAGTCATTCATTCTATCCCACGTTTAGAAACAAACCGTCAGAAAAATTTGTAGGTCACTCATGCTTACTTCGAACTGTGGTCTCTTATAGAACCAGGCGCACTAGCTGTAATACTCCTGGGAGTCCTGACAACACAGTCTAATTTTGTTCATCGCCACCCGTCTCTCCAGCTCGGGCAGAGACTGTCATGTTAGCTTCTGTCCTACTACGCTGAGCTCAGCTTATGCCCTCTGGCCACATGCTTTAGAGAAAGATTACACTATTTGGTATATATAAGAGAGGAATCAAGATGAGAAATATGTCTTTTCATTTAAGTTTAAGAACATGTGTATAATAAAACAGGTTACGCAAACCATATAGCATTCTGCTAACCCTCATTGCTTGAGATGTCACAAAACTCAGGTACTGTTTGAGAAGGAAGGCAGGGAGGGAGGGAGGAGGGAAAGAAAACAGAGGGGAAAAGGAAGGAAAGAAAGAAAACCTTACTGAAAGTGGGAGAATTCAACTGACAGTGCAGTTTGATATATATCCACAAATTTCTGCAGAGGATTTTTGTTTCCTAATTTATAGTCTATGCAAAAGAGCATGTAAAAACACCCTTCGATTTTTTGAAAGTACATGGTATCTCTTACCTCTGCATATAAGCATATTTTAATGTTTTTCTTGTTCTGTGCCTTGGACACCTTCTTACAATCATCAAATGCAAGGTTTGGAGCCCCTTCTCTGGGCTTTCCCTGACACCATCCCACCCCTAAGCCTTAAGACAGGCTCTGTCCTTCTTGTTTCCCATTGTTCCCATGCCCGGAACATACACCCAATGCTTGACATGACCCTTATTGAAATAATGAATGGATCAGTGAATGAATATATTAATGTATGTGTGACCTTTAGTCTTAACCATAATTATGGCAGATCATGAGGAATTCACACTTTTCATCTGATCTTAATTTTCTATTTCTTCTTCCTCTAAATTCTCCTCCTCACTTCCCTGATTTTCCTTATTACCCTCAAACTTGGAAACATCTGAAATGCAAGCATCAGTCTACAATACTACAAACACTATTTGGAAAGGACAAAATACTCAAACTGTTGTCATCTCTAAAACATTTTAGACCCTACCTTAGTCATTTGCTGATAATTCCTAAGAGTAACGATTTATAAGGCCCTACACAGGTTTGAAATTCAACCTAAATCCAAGATATTCACGCACTTAATTCAATAATAATTTATAAAGTGCCAAGTGTAAGCCAATGGCTATGCCAGGTGCTGAAAAAAAGATCAATGAAACATAGTTCTCACAGTCTACTGAGAGAGACAAGAGTATAAATAAATGTAACATTTTTTAATATAATGTGCTTTTTCAATTTTTAATGTTTTTATATGTGTTTTGTTAAAAAGGACTAAGACAATGACTATAACCATGTGATAGATGCTATATACAAAGGACCCGAGCACTGTGGGGGCAGAGGAGATACAAACACCCCGTGAGCTTCTCTGGGGGCTCACGCCCCCCAGGCTCACAGGTCACTATTTCCTTCACATCAATGTGCCAAACAACACAACTAAGAGAATTCGTATCTGACTCATTCTTGACTATACCCACGTATATTAAGTTTCTGGAGGGCAGCACTGCCTTCTTTATTTTATTTTATTTATTTTTATTTTATTTTATTTTTTTCGGTACGCGGGCCTCTCACTGCTGTGGCCACTCCCGTTGCGGAGCACAGGCTCCGGACGCGGAGGCTCAGCGGCCATGGTTCACGGGCCCAGCCGCTCCGCTGCATGTGGGATCTTCCCGGACCGGGGCACGAACTCGTGTCCCCTGCATCGGCAGGCGGACTCTCAACCACTGCGCCACCAGGGAAGCCCACCACTGCCTTCTTTAAAAGAGTAGGGTAGCAATTTAGGGTCTTGCTTTAGCGGGACCTCAACTTAAATCTACAAATAAAAATAGCTGCTGTCCAGGCATATCTCAGGCGTCACATCCCGGGTGTGCAGAAATGCACAGAAGGGACGGATTTTTGAGGATAGTAGTTTTTCAGTCCAGAAGAAACTTCTGCTTTCATTAAGAAACTTAACTCTGTTGTTGGCACCCCTATATCACTCTTACTTAGGTTATTCAACCACCTCTAAAAAACATGCTGTCAAATCCAGCTTCCAACTTCCTTCTCTTTATTATTTATACCAGCTTGATCATTTTAGATTACTCTTGAATGGTACATTTCTGCTATCTCTCTGTTTCTGTTCATTGGACTACTTTATCCCTGTTCATTCCTCCTTCTCTAGGTGACCTTCAGCAATGGTTTTCCGTGGGCTTACTAGTATTGGGATTTATTTTTCTAAAAGAGTTGAATATGTTTCCTTTTATTTTCCTGTGTTTCAGCAGCTTTTCTAACAACAGAAATGCTTTTCTAGCTCGGATATTATGAGGCACAAGGTGCTGTGGGAGTGAATGAACATTTCTTTCGGCAAATTAGAGAGTAGTCACCTTGTGCCCCATCATTAAACCAGAGAAGAGAAACCTCTCTGAAACGAGCACTGGCTGTGCACTGTCAGTCCTGTGATGCCCTTGGCTTGTCGGCTTTCATTACTTTACGGAAGATGAGAAGTTACACTGAATGGCAAGATGAGCGTGATGATACTGTGTGTGTAGATGCACACACTCCAGAAATTGAAACTGACATCTTCCTATGCATGGACCTTGACAGACAGCATCACTGTTCACCTCTGGTCCACCCAAAGTCCACACGAACCATGACTTACCAACCACCCAGACTTCATAAGAACCATGACTTACTATCCACCCAAAGTCCACACGAACCACGACTTACCAGCAGTTTTATTCCCAGGGCTCTACTACATAATCTATAAGACAAGCTATATTGATAAAACCAGGGCTACCTCATACAGTGGCACCAAAGGACTTTTTGGGACCAAGGTGGGTGAAACTCTCTTGGGTGAAGTTAGAAGTGTATCATTAAATGAATGTATCTTCGTTTGACAACTACTCAGAGTCTAGGGAAGAATCTAAAAACATCTTGAAACTACCTGTTTGTTGCTCTGTCCTCCATTGGACTTTTGATGGCTCCCTGCCTCTTTTTCTTAATCTAATTTGTAAATCTTTTTCAATTTGTATTAAAAACTACTTCTTTCAAGTTTCAGGGATTCTCCAGTATCCCTGAGTTTTTGATTAAAAAAAAAAAAGAAGCTCAATTTACTTCCTTTATAATGTTATATAATTTGATCAAACCAATTTCCAGCCATTATTTATTTCCAATAATTTTAACTTTTAATAATCAGAAAGTGTTTTATCTTTTGATTTACAAAGTATTTTATCTTTTGATTTAGATTAAATGTCCATCTCTGGTTTGCTCAAGCTCCACTAAGCCTGCCTGTGTTACGATACAAGGGCTGTAATTAGCGGTGCTGAGGCTGCACCATGGGATCCTGTAACAGTAAGACGAGAGTTTCTTGTTGGGTTTGGTCTTTAGCTTATAAAGGCTATGACTGATATTTTTAGGAAACAATTTCTAGGTCTCTTTCTGGAATAATGATTCATATGTTATAGTCCATTATCTTAGACATTATAGTTAATGAGACAGATTTCTTTTCATTTAATATTTCACTGTCCAGAAGACCTTAGCATCGTAATTTACAGCTCAGTAGTCTAATAATATATTTTGTCATTTGGAGAATTAAACAATCTTTCAGATTGTTTCCTAATAATGCCCAAGGATTTTTGAAGGTATGGATACATTCTATTCATAACATCAATCAGCAAGTGCCTACTGATACATCCTGTGGGAAGATCTCAACGCCAGGGGCCGCAGGCAGAGAAAAAGGCACCCTGTGCTCCCACGTGAAGGCTCACAGTAAGTTAGAGGAAACAGACCAAGAAAAGAGAGCTACAACAAAACCAGGTAAACTACATGCTCAAGGTCTGTGCCGGGTTCTCCCACATAAGGAAGGTTTCGCTGGGGAGACCTGGGAAAGCTTCACATGGGAAAGGCCATCGACATACCTGCATTTGACTAAAACACACACACACACACAAAACAAGAACAGAAACTCACTCATTGTCAGGACTCCGTTACACAACAAAATACATTATTGACTCTTTACGTTTCTCTAGCTAGAATAGTCCAAGAGCTAGAACATCTATTTTAACAGACAGTCTTCTGGAGGTGATGGGGACAGTGTGACAAAGGACCCTGATCATCCTAAGATCCATCAGTCTATGAATGCTCACGACCTCGCCACACAGAATCAACACCTGCCGGAGGTCTGCTGGTGCTGAGTCTTATTGTAAAGTCAGCACGTAGAGTCATTACGAGTAATCTCCATCGTGTGACGTTTTGATCCAGAGACCACGACATTCTTTTAGAGGGGTATGGAAGCAAGTTCAAGTTCTGAGTCTTGATCTGGAGAGAAAGTGAGCTTCCCTGAAGTTCCTACGCAAACCCTTTTCAACTTTCTTCTTGATAGCATTCAAACCATGTAACTTTGGAAATGTGTTTTATAATTTAATGACTATAATATAGACTGGATATTATAATAAACATCATGAAATGTTATGCTTCTACACTTCCTTTCACAATGGGACACTGAAGCTACCAGCAGCCAGGGTACCCTCAACGGCACAGTCCAGACTGAGGCTGTGCACAGAATACATCTCTTCAAAGGGAAACATTACAGACAACATTTCTGGTGTCAGGTTGAACAAAATTTGGATGATCTGCTAAACCTCATTTTTAATTTGTTATATTACTGTTGTTTTACTATTTGATCAGGATATTTGAAAAAAATCTTAATCAGGAGAAGTTATTATTTCTTGACTAGCGGGTGGTCGCTGGAGGGTTCACTATGGAACTGCCAGCCTGTGAGTCTGAACCTGAAATGGCGCTGAGGTCATTGCTTAAATACTCTGCCCTGAGACCTTCTGGCTCTACCTTGGGTTCTAACTGTCCTCTGTGTATTCACCCTGCTCATCTCCAACGCACTGTCCACCTTGTGGGCAAAGTGGTCTGGAACGCAAAGCAGATCACATCATGACCCATCTTAGACCTCCTTCCTCGGCTCTTGTTTCTTTCGAGGACAGTTCTAAGCTCCGTAGCCTGGCGTCAGCGTCCTGGATTCCTCCGTGCTCAGTCTGATCCGGGACACCTGTGTTTCCCCAGCACTACACTCTCACCGCTCACCGCTTTGCAAGGTCTTTTCTCTCCATCTGGAATGTCCTTCCACGTCGTCCTGGTAATTTTTTCGTCACTACTGAAATGTTTCTCAGATTCCTCTCCCCAGCAAAGGTGAATGTCTTCTCCTCTGTCTTCACCAACTTACCCATCTGACCCCTGTGTTGGTATTTCTAGCACTGCTATAGATTACTATCAGTTCTTTGTTTTGTTTACATACTTCATTTCTTACAGGAGTGTGGGCACCTCAAAGGTCAAGGGTCTCCTATTTTTACTTTCATTTTTGATAACTAGCATGCTGTCTGGTGCCCAGAAGACATTTTGTTAATATGTGAAGAATGAGTAAAGCCCTTAATCGATTTTCGATCTTGGACTGTGGCATTATCACTTTCCCATTCGGACACCCCCCTTTTCTGCGTCACCAGCCGCCCCTGTGGGCGTGTGATCCCCTTCCCCACATCCTAGCCGGCAGGTTACGTTAGCGACCGTTGTCCAGGAAGGAGGCTTGAAGTCTCCCACCGAATTTTAGAATCTAATCACGTAAAAGGGTAAGAAATTCAATCAAGCTGCTGCACAGTTTGTCAGGAAAATAACCTGACAACCGTGGCACGTTTTTATGAGTTTTATCTATGTTCTGGAAAATGGTCTCCTCCTGACCTAGCCATGACTGAAAAAGCAACATTGTTTCTTAAAACGTCACCAGTAAATTTAACAGAGAGATACTAAGTATTTTGTAGGAGAAATCCAAGCCAACATAAGGGAAAAAATTGTCTAGCGTTAAGTTACCATTTTCCTGAACTTTATTCTTCCCAAAATATAAGCACTAATTATTTGGGAACAGCCGATATGTTCGCTATATAAAGAATCTAAGCCTGTGCAACCGCCACTAAGCATTGAGGAAACAGGAGAGAAAATCAGTTTGATCCCCCAAATACTTTTTATGAAGATCATTCCTACAAAGTTTAATTCAAAATTATTTTCCGCTTAGAGTCAAGATGAATTTCTTGGAGTATTAATATCCTATGGATCGTCTCACTTTCTGGCATCATCACAAGCTCTCTTTCTATCACAATTCAGTTAATTTATCTCCTCAGCATCCTGCAGCAGGGCCATTACGAAGTGGATGCAGGGGTGGGATGCAGTTCAGGCCAAGTTAACCTTCCTGCTCCCGGAGAGACTGACACGCGGTAATTTAATTCCTGTCACCAGACTCCACGTGGGGAGCGCTGACATTACCTCTCATTACTGCAGCCACAAGTCATTATCTCCAAGCCGCCCCTCGTGAAATCTATACGTGACCCTCTCACACGTGCTCCATACACATGTTGACAAGCAACAGCATCAAGTGTCCGTGAAGAAACAGACCATGAAACAAACCTCACAGGAAGCTCATGAAGAATACATGGGAGGTTCAGAGGCTCAGTTCCAGCCAATCCCCCACTTCCTTCTTTTTCTCCTCCTTCCTCCCTTCTTTCCACAGTGTTTACTGAGTGCTTACTCTGTGCCAGGCATCGTTCTAGGTATGAGAGACTTACCAGTGCAAAAATAGACAAAGCCCATGCTCTACTGAATTCTGACTTTTCCTCACTGTACGTTACCTTCAGTCACAAAGGTGATTAATTAAATGCCTGCTCTGTTCATGATATGCAAGAGTGAGCCTCAGCTCATGTCTTAATAAGAAAGTCTTCTCTCTCTGATAGGGATGTACACGCTTCACAATGGATAGATATCATAAATATAGCTTTGCTTTAAAATGATAAAAAAAATAACATAACTTCAATACAAATTCGCAAAGAACTCGGGGTAAGGAGTTTGAGGAAATTAAGGTAAGCTGTTCTTAGGAGCTCCAGTCTTCCTAACTTCAAAATAGTGACTCAGAGACTGTCTGTGAGAGATCCACCCGTTTATGCCGCCCCCGCCTCAGCCCTGGCGCAGGAACAAGGAACTGCGTGAAGGAAACTGTCATCTCAGGCAACACCTGCCCCGCCCCATCCAGACTGTGTCCTCCTCCTGTTTGAGGAAAAAGGATAACTAAGGCTGTCAATCATCGTCCAAGAGACTGACTCTCTTAGGAAGACATCTCTCTGTTCCAAGCAGAAAGAAGACTTATTGTGAAAAAAGAAAAGCTCTCCAGCAATAATGACTGGCATTGGAATAATCACTAGGGAACTCGTGAGAGGTCCATCCCTCTCTCTTTGGGAACGAGGAGCTTCGTTCTCTATGCAACCTGGATGGTCAAGCACAGAAACCACGTGTATGAAACCAAGGCTGACTTGGTGTGGCATGGCTAGTTTGCCTTTGGACATACTTGCAACACTGTCTCAAAATTCTAGCTTCTCTGTGGATGACTGTATTGATATTTCTATTGACAGCCTTGGCTCAATCAGGCGATGGCTCTGACAGGGTAGACAGAGGTCATTAGGTCCATCGTGGTTTCCTGCTTCCCACCTGAAGCCCACTTCAAGCTCCTCTCCACATGGCCCATGGCTGCAAAATCACTCCAGTAAATAAGCATCAAAGCTCCACACACCCTAAGGTCTCTCTGTATTTCCAGTTCCCTAGTGAGTTACACAGCGTGTTGCTCTTGGTTTCTTTATTGTTGTGGACAACAATCTTGCTTTTGAGTGTATTTATATATTTGTGTGTGTGTGTGTGTGTGTGTGTGTCTTCTAAGGGGAAGGAAGGTGGATTCAGACAGGAGTCGTTCTAGCATCTGCTCAATCTAACTCCTGATGCAAAGTCTTGAAAGAAATTTTTAATTGTCTGAATCCCGGCAGGTTTCGAGCACCTGGGGTCAGGATGCATGTTTTCTTGGCTATTTGCAGCATGTTGCCAATAAGCATGGATATCTACTGAATGAACGAATACTTGAATATTTTTGAGTAGTCTTTCTTCCCAAAATATGAACACACAAGTAATATTCAGTCTTCTTTCCCTGACGTTTACTGACAGGAATTAAAAATGCAAGCAAGTTTAAATGATAACATACCAAGATGGAAGCAGTAAAGGATGAGAAATAACTCAAGAGAACTGAAAATACAACGTCTAAAGCAAAGTTTGATTTCTGGATTCAAAGCAACTGTCAAGTTCTTATCCCAGTAAAGCAGAAAGTCTACACTTTGGGACCTACAGTGCTTCAAATTCTCTGGCAGCTTTATCGCCAAGCTTTACCAAGACTGGACTGGTATTAGTTTGGGAATCTCCTCTTCCAATTAGTGAAAGTAGAGAGATGGGGAGTACATTTCCTCCATTTAATACTAACATTTCTTATAGATTTGGGGGCCAAATAATCAACAAATATTTACTTTGCAGCTACAATGTGAAAAGCTTTATGTTAATCATTATGAAGTATGTATGGCGTTGTGTAAGATATAGCTTATGGCCTCAAGAAAAGGAAACTCTGCCCTTATGGACTAACATACTAGCAACAGTGGGAGTGTCATCAGGCCCACATGGATATATGGGGACACAAGACTTCTGAAAGAGTGTTGAAAGCAAAAGTATTTTGTGACCAGAATATTTTATACCTCCATAAACCACATATTTATCCATTAATTTAGTCTGTCCCAGGTACAGAGCTACAGAGGTTCCTAAAGCAAAATTTCTGAATTTTCCAGGTGCACAACCCAATAGAAGGGAGAACCATTAACTGCATAAAGTCTACAAAATGTAGCAGGATGATAACATTTAGAATCCTGAGAGGCAGAAAAGAGAAGAGTGGTTAGCTCTGTATAGATGAGGGTCGTGTGGTCAGCAGATGTTTCATAAAGGATGAAGTATTTCAATAGTATGTGGAAACAGGACAGACATGAAACCATCCACGCATCACACTGAAGCAGACACCATCAACTGTGGAGTGTGATTGCTTCTCTGGGTCTGACACCCCAGCAGAGAGATCAGCATACTAACAAGGGCCTAAAGTGGGCCTCTGGGGAATCCCAGGTCTACACTGGGGCAAAGGGCCTGACCAAGATGCACGTCCTTACGCCTTGAGACGGGCAGGATTGAGCCGTATAATGGTGTGCTAAATACCCACTGGAGGATCGGTACCCCACGGATCTAATTTGCTAACACTCTTGCATCCTTGCACAGATGTCCACCCCTTCACCTTTTCACTCCTGCAATTACTGGGACTTTTCCAGGAGAGACTGACCTTTGCCTGTCGACACACACACACACGCACGCACACACACACACACACACACACACACACACACATCTAGGTTAACAGACAAGAACAGTGAAGACAGCCGGACATGTTTTATGAAAAGTCTGGAGGTATATTCTCTTTCCAAAGCTTCAAAGATCACCAAACATACAAGACATACACGTGAGCCCCCAAAATGGGCTCAAATACACTGCCGTCTTCCTGGACCGTGGAAATTCTAATTCGATAGCATCTTTGAGTGATATTCCTTAATCAACATTGTGTTAGACCCACAATTTGAGGACTGAATCAGAAAACACATCAATTTTATGTGGTGTATGGGAAATGCCACTTGTGGGATATTTAACCGTTGCACACATGGACCCCAATAACCTACTGGAACTTTTTTTTTCATCTGCATCAGTTTCTTATCAATAATAAGTGAAACAGACAATTACCTTTGTCACAGAAGGTTTCATCCTCAAAATTATTATCCAGTTTCAGGTATGTTAGCCTAAAATAAAAGAAAAACAAAACTTTATTCTAATATGTATACAAACGGGAAAGGGGGGTTTCTGGAGTGATAGGCACAATTCCAGCTGGTGCCTAGGACTTACTGGGGGGATCTTGTTCTCATCCCCACCCAAGAGCTCATTCCAGGATCTGAGACATGGGAGCTCGTCAGTAAATATGTGATTTTTATTGTAAAAAAAAATCACAAGGTAATTACAAATTAAAATATTACTGAGTTTATAATTGGTAAATATTAAGTTGGGTGTATTTTGTAAGAGAACAAACATTATGCATTTAATGTTATTTAACAATATACATTGGAATACATTAATAAAATCCATCAAACTCTCAAAAGTCAATAATATATATATATCACAACATTTGAGGAGTTAAAATGATTTTTATATATTCATTTAAAAAAATCCTAATATTTTTTCTTTATGTTAATTCTTAAATATTTTAGGCTGCTATTTTTATGTAACTAGTGTGTACTGATTCTACATATGCTTACTTTTGTCCACCTCATGTCCCATTTTCTTATTCTCAATTGTTTATTGCTGCCCATACATGCTCCAAAATGTTCCACATTAATTACTTTGATTATATACTTTCTCAAAATTGGTATGCGTCCTCCACTAATTTCCATCCCTATTTATGCAAATCTAACCATCCTTAAGACACAACAGAATTCCTCCTTCACAAAGTCTTTTCTGATTCCATCATTAAAATTTGTTCTCACTTCACTAAATCCTCACCAAACTTAATTATGCTTTTTATCACTGTTCACCTCTGTGTGACGGTGGGAGGTGACGTCACATGGCTAGATTTCATTTCATAGGTTCCCATCAGCTTGTGCGATCTTGAGAAGGGTCACTGTACTGGTATCACTGCAACACTGGCACAGTGACATGTACAGAGCAGACAGCTGATGACGTATGTATGTATTTATTCCTGGCCTCATTGCAAACTATTAAAGAAATATTTCACCAAATTGTTTAACTTACTTGAACTGAGTTGAGGACAAAATTATCAGACACAATAATCTGCTCTCTGAGGGCAACTGCAATTGGCTTTACAAATGCCCTAAAATTTAAAATGTCTGTGAGTTAAATTATGTTTTAATAGGCTACTTGAGGTTCATGTTTTGATAATTTTTTCTAATTTTAAATGTACAAAAATCTATATTTTTTGTGTACAATGAATAGTTAATTTCCTCAACATAGATACAAACACAGTCATAACACATGTGCTGAAAAGCTGTAGAAAATTAAAACAACTCGAAAGCCCATACCCGTGAAACGCTATAACCACAATTCCAAAAAGCACCAACAGAAATGAAAGCATTACTTAGCTAATGCATTTTGAACGCTACGGTAGAATACAGTCACTACAAATACATAGCAATAACTTACACCAAATTTAATGCACGAGTTTGTTAAATTTTAATCATCGACATAGTACATTTTGGTCCATGTTAGCATTTTAATGCCAACACAGATATCAATTTCTTACAGAAATATAAATTGTGTTGTTTTCATTTATATTTCCATAGACAAAGGCTGCTTTTTCCAGTAGCTCTTTACCAGAAGAAGTCTGGGATGCATCGAATTACATGAGGTTCTCCAGGCCCTTTACATGTGTGTCAAAATTAAGAATGTTTTATTTTAATGGGTTAGCTAGTTCTCTGATGGTAGTCTGGTTAAAATGGTAAGCAGACAGGATAAAATCGTAAGGTAAGACAAAACTTGTATATATCTATTATAAGTGAGAAACCATGGTGAGAACATTGGGATGATTAAATGTTTTAAAAAGAGCTCATCCAAACACTTATTTTTATCCAGGATCCTGAGGAGAAATCCTGTCCAGAGCTAATCATAAGGGATCACACAGTGGGCCTCTGTGTGGATCGTACTGCCGCCCAGGGCTCTTGTATGACTAAGAACACTGACCATACTTATGGGTGGAAAGAAGCCACCATGGTACTGTAAGGAGAAGACAGTCAAAACCTATATATGGTCATGGCATTGACCACAGACATCTTCACAGAGAGTAAAAGGACATTGCATCTGTGGCATATTGGATTCTGAAAGTTTCCTCTTTTGTTTTCTTAGCATATAGTTCATCTTGATTTTCGTTCAACTATTTATTCTAAAGTCTGTTGCTCAAACCGTTGATCCTGCACCTTCCTGCTCATCACCTGGACCGTCAGCCGTGCGTCTTCCATCCCCCCACATCCAACTCATCCTCCCTACCCTGCATGGCTCAGCCTCTGCTCTATCTCCAGACATTACTGCCACCAGCCCTCAGTATATTTGTGTGTGTGTGTGTGTGTGTGTGTGTGTGTGGTACAGGATGCTCCATGGTCTTTTGAAAGAGCCTTCTATGCTACTTAATTATAGTGATGTAAAGAACTGTCACACGGAATCATTATTTTAACTTAATGAAGTCTTTCTTTTAGGAAATAGGTCTATACAAATAAGGTAAGGATGTTGTAATATAAATGAGTAATACTTCATTCAAGAGAAGCCGTGTTGAAATTATTTGGATTTTTAGACGACCTCAGAAACTAGAAAGTATCTGATCTTGGAGACTTAGGCACAATCAGATATCTGTGACAGTGGAAGCAGAGGTGAGGGTGTGAAGATGCTGCAGTGCTGCTCTGGAGAGAGGAGGGGTCTCGAGCCAAGACATGCAGGAAAAGGCAGGACGCAGACCCCTAGAGTGTCCAGAGGGAACAAACACTGCCCCGCAAACTCCCCGAACTGGAGACTCTGGAAGATAATAAATGCGTGCTGTGTTAACCCACACTGTGGTGGTTTTTACAGCAGCAGTAATAAGCTAACACATCTGCGTTTGGTGGGTGAAGGCAGGCTGCTTCCCTTTAATCAAAGACTTTCTCATCAGCAAGGTGTAACTTCCTAACACTCGGCAAGACCGAGATTGACAACCAAGCCAAGCTTGTATTGTTTTGTCCCAAGGGCTGTAAGCACAAAGTGATATAATTTATTTGGTCTATGGATTAATAATATTTTGGCATTCACCATTTAAAAATGAAACAGAAACCACAATCCACTTCACCTGTGTTAGGAATTTAAATCAAATTATGAGACAAATGTGACTAACTAGTCAATTAAAACAATTGGTTAGAATATAAAAATGATTAGGCCTATATCATAAATATAATCCCCTAAGGCCAATGCAGCAATGCTCTATTCACATAGCTAATTCTATCCCATACCTGATGCAAAGGTGTCTGTTGGTCGTAACACACACAAGGACAATAAGAGTCACGACACTTGGATTTTTTTTCTATCATCATCGATACAATGAAAATGTTAGACAAGATATCTTGCTAACTTTCAAGTTTGCATTTTGGATTCTTCAATGGTGATAGCTCAAGCAATTTGGGGATAGTGGCAAAATGTTCTACATAAAAGCTGTACAGCTGTACACTAACACAACATTGTTAATCAACTGTACTCCAATATAAAATAAAAATAAAAAATACCTATAACATCTAAAAAGATATAAATATAAGCAATCTTACATTTTCTTCAAGGATCACAGTGTATAAAAGGTGGAGGGTACACAGGTTTGATGCACTTGATATCCAGCTGCCAAAATACTGAAATTAGAGGACAGAAATCCCCCATTTCTAACCCTATTCTAGTGACTGCGTTTTATGGGAGCTAACTCCATGTCAGACATTTCATATACGTTTTCTAAACTGTCTTTACAATTTTACCTAATGGACATATCATTAGATTTTTGTACAGACTGGAAACAATTTACCCAGAATTACAGGGAAAGGGATCAAATACAGATTTGTTTGATAGTAAAGCTCACATTTTTTTTTTATGCCCTCACTTTCTCTGCTAACTTTGTCATCAAGGAAAAAGGGACTCTTTCCTTGGGCCACCACTGTTCTTGTATAACCCATCCCAGACCAACCAACAAATCTCTCTCTACTATCATCTCTCCGGTGTGTAAAGAGTCATGTTCTGTTTGGTGGTTTCTCTCCATAGTCTGGCATATTGTCTGCTATAGTACATTTAATAATTTTGAATAAGTGAACGAATGGGTTCCTTCATTCTGTGTAAACTCCCTAAGATTTAGTTAATTTTCTGCAATATTTTAATTTCTATCAGAAACTCAGGAGAATGAGTGAAAATCAACATGTTTATCTTTTAGCGACTTAAGTAAGAAAAAATAATTGGCATTCTTACTGTAAAGCTAGACGGATACAGGCAAAATAACATTTCAGAGGTTTTGCATCCCTGGACATGATGGAAGAGGAGACAAAGGAATGAGTGACTATTGTGTTTCATCACTAAGATACTTGATTTTTCCACAATGTTTTATCCTCTGCTCTTCCTTTTGCTCTTCCTTAGATCCATCCACGTAGGTGGGTCCTACAGGAGATGCATTCAGACACAGCGTACGTAATACAATCCAACATTTAGGTGACCAGCTTTAGGGTTCATATTATCACTACTAGCATGCAGGACTGGTCTTGGGTGAAATGCAAGGAAATAGTTTGTCTTTGGTTTTCCCTCTCTGCATTCTATGTCCCTTCCTGCAAGATTTTTGTCTAACCCACCTTTCATGGTGGTTATTCTGCCAGAAAGTCATTTTATCTCCTTTAGCGAACCCATCAAAAGCCTAGAAAAGCCTAAAAGTCTAAAAAATGCTGAAATTGCTTCGTTTATCTGTCAGGACATTCAAACCTCTCCGAGGCCAGAAGTCAAAAAAGGGTCTGAAAGGGAAAATGATATCAGAAATAGATCACCTTGACAGGAATTGCTCCATTAAATCTCTCGCTTGCTGCAGGAAGGTCTAGGGTCTGTGAACCCCACTTAGTCCTATAGAAGCAAGAGCTAGAAAACCCAGATGGTGAGAAATCCAATCCGCTTTTTCACTGAAAATAAATCATGGCCCTTTTGATTTTACTTCCTATACACACTTATTGAAAATCACGTATGATTAATTGAGCCAGGACGTCCGTGTAAGGAAGGGGTTTTGCAAAACTCTCGCTATTGGTTGCCATGCCATCACCCTTGTTCCAGATTTAATCCACCCACTTGGACCCCACCGTATCATTACACCTCAGCATCCGTGAACTGAGCATCAAATCAGGCCATCCGGCCAGGGCACCAGGCCCGCCAAGCGAGGCCATCCTCCCCAGGTCACTGCACATGTACCCTCAGGGCTCCATGGAGCTGATGTCAACAAACACTGCTTACTGCACTTCTCACTTGTCTTATACACCACCCCCAAGACAATTTTATCACAAGTAGATTTTCAACAAAACTAATCAGTTACATGTATAACCAAATGCTTTCATTTGTTTAGCACGTCAATAATTTCTGTGTAAGATTTGGAAAGGTCATGGGTGAAGACACTGATATCTGCGATTTTCTTTGTGGAAATATATTTCATAAAAGATTAAACATTTTAAAATGGCAACGAAACTATTCAGATTTTACTTTTTGTCAGGTTTATTTCAAGTTGCAATTATTCAGTAATTTTATTTTTTCCAATAAACTGATTCTGAAAAATTTAAATCTTATACTTTAAATATCTTAGACCTGTAGTAATTTTTTTCTTTATAACAGATAATAATGTGTTTTTCTATCTCTATCTTCTGTGATAAGATTAACTAGATTTATTTTGTTTTAAAATTTTATTTTTTCATCACTTAAGCTTTTGTTTTTGTGACTTTATTGTATGTTTACTTTTTAATCAATTATGCCTTTTTTGTTAATACTTTCTTTTTTGGGGGGAGATTGATATGCCATTTTTTCTATGTGCTTGAAATATGAGAATACATCATTGGCATCTATTTTTTCCCCAATATGTATGACAAATTTCCCTTTGAGTATATTTTGCTGAATTCCAGATGTTTTGCTTGCTTTCATTTATCATTTAAATGAAAATATAATGTATATTTTCTTTTGTATTTCTTTCCTTTAACCTCTATATTAGTTACAAGTGTTTTAATTAACTTCCAGGCAGTTATGGGCTATCTAGTTATTGTTATTTAATTACTTTTTAGCTTAATTTCAGTGAAGTCAGTATACATATCCTGAATAATTCAAATCCTTTTAAAAATCGTCCAGGCTTTCTTTGATAATCACTTTCGATAAATGTTTTCTGTGCATTTGAAAGAATGTGAATTCTGTCATCATCAGGTAGTATTCTTTATCATCTATATATGCTATGACCTATTATGTATCTATTAGGTCAAGTTTGTTAATTATGCTGTTCAGATTTTCTAAATGCTTACAGAACATTCTTTCTGCTTCTTATTTATCAGCAATTTAGACAGACACAGTGCCTCTCACCATATTTGTAGATTTTCTATTTCTCTTTTTTTGGGTTTTTTTTTTTTTTTGCGGTATGCGGGCCTCTCACTGTTGTGGCCTCTCCCATTGCGGAGCACAGGCTCCAGACGCGCAGGCCCAGCAGCCATGGCTCACGGGCCCAGCTGCTCCGCGGCGTGTGGGATCTTCCCGGACCGGGGCACGAACCCATGTCCCCTGCATCGGCAGGCGGACTCTCAACCACTGCGCCACCAGGGAAGCCCTATTTCTCTTTTTAATTGTGACTACTTTTGCTTATAGTATTTTGAAATGAAGTTATTTGGTACATACAGATTTAGAAATAAGAGAGTGTCCCAGTATTTTGACACTTTTATTCTTATGACACATCCCTCTTTATCTCTAGTAAGGCTTATTCCCTGAAAGACAATATTGTCTGATGCCTGTAGAGCTATACCAGATTTCCTCTGGCTAGTGTTTTCAGGGAATGTCAATTTTAAAAACACTTCTACTTTTAATCATTGTGTGCCCCTCATTTTATCTTATAGTTCTGCCTGAAGAAGCCTCTTGGATATTTCCTGTGTTGTTGTATTTGTGATGTACTCTGTAGTCACTGTACGTCTGATAACGTCATGACATCTTCATATTTGGAGGAAGTTTTCACTGGGTTTAAAGCTCTAGGTGGACAGTTTTTGTTTGTTCATTTGTTCTGTTTTGGGCGCTTTGGCATATCCATTTCATTTCCTTCCAGCTTGCATTGGTCAGTCTCACTGTATCTCCATTCAAGGTAATGCTTTTTGTTCTTGAGCTGCTGGGAATCATTTTTCTTCAAATCTGCTCTCTTTGTCTCTAGTTTCTACAGCTCAAAGATGATAGACGTAACTTGGTTTTCTTCATATTTATCCTTTTTGGATTTCACTTAGATATTTAAACCAATAGCAACATCTTAGATAATTTTTGTAAAATTATCAGCCATAGCTCTTCAAGTTTTCCTTTTGGCATAATCTCTACTCTCTTTATGAAATTCCAGTTGTACATGTAATCTGACTATGTTACACATGTCTCTTATGCCCTTTCCATTATTTTTTTTTCTTTCCTACTTTTCTGCTTCATTTTGAGTAATTTCTATTGAACTGCATTCTACTTGACCATTCTTTTTACTGTACAAATTTCTGTGGAGCCTACCAATTGAGGGATTAGTTTCTATTTCATCTTTCAGTTCTAGAATATATATTTCATTATTTTAGAAGTCTGATTTTCAGTTTTAATTGTTCCTATTATGCTCTATTCTCTTAAACATATTAACCCTGGTTATTTAAAGTCCTCGTCTGTTCTAACATCTGAATCACATCAGGTGTTCTTTTATTCTCTGGGTTTTTTCCCTCTTAGTTACTTATCATTTGTCTTCATCTGTGAAAATACCAAATACTATTTGATTTAATACTGAACATCCTTAATACAAAGTTGTAGAAGCTTCAGATAATGTTACCCTGCATCGGGTAATAAGCACCCCTTCCTCTGCAGCCAGAAATGGCTGGCCACCTTTATCCAATCTGCCAACAGGCTGATCTGAATTGAGACTCAATTGCTGTTTTTGAAAATTTAATCTACTCCCTATTTGCCCCAGATCCTATAGCCCAACAGGACTTTCAATTGAGAGTCAGGAGATTCTTTTTCTTTGTTTGTTTTTCCTACCAATAAAAACATGGGGGAATTGTACTCTGCTTTTCAATTTTGCTGTTTCGTTTTTACGCGTGTAGCTTCATGTTTGGCAGCTGTCTTCAAGGAAGACTATCTGTGTGCTTAGGTCTCTCAACTATTCAACTGTCCAAGTTTGTAACTCGGGCCCTGACCAACCACCAGTTCTCTGATTGCTCTGTCCCCAGTGATAACCTTCTGCCAGGGCCACACCTGATCCCTCAGACACCAGCTCATATTAACGTTCAGTCAATGTTCCAGGTACAAAGCGTATCCTCAGGTTCCCTCTCAAAGTGTCTACAATTACTAGCATCTTAATCCCCTTAGAACGTCTTCCTCCTGCACATATCTCTTTACCCCTTAATGCATGATTTTATAACTTATTTGAGTTCTCTAGCTTTTCTCACTTGCATTATTGAATTGCTATAGAATTATCCAAATCTACCATTTTTTTTAGCAACAGGCCTTCTCTTATGTATATATCATATGGAATTCAAAGCATAATTTCTCAAGTTAATAAGGATCAACTAAATCATTGTCATTCTCAGAAACTGCATGCAGAAAATAGCAAACACTATTTCTTGAAAAATATGTAAAATAACATTTTAAAAACAGAGATTAGCCCACAGATTATATCATCTATATGACACACCTCAATTAATCAGACAAAAAAGCAAAAAATTGTAAGAAAATGAGATGTATTAGGCTCACTGTTGTGATAAATACTATGATAATGGAATTTGTTGCTCGCAGAGAAACTGATCAACAGAGCCATGGTGTAGACATGCCGACACACATAGGACCACGTTGTGCCTTCTTAATGTTGTAACTACACTCACAGACTGTAGCTCTTACCTAACACTCTACACGACAGAAGCAGCTATGGAGCTTTTACACTAGTGATCTCTAATTTTGTTGCAGTATGCATATCACATCCCTGAAAACGTCTCTGTGCAACACCAATATATGCACACCAATTCATTTATATAATTTGAATAAACAACTGAGGATTTGAGTAACATTTTCAAATACTGTGTGTGTGTGCATTTAAAATATGAATCAAAAAAGAGATTTTAAAAGTATGAGATGGAATAATTAAAATTAGATGCTGTATTTTCTTCTCAAATCCTAACCAGTTAACTTGTACATAAACTGTGCTCTGTATGCCCATCTTTCTGACCACTGATATGAAAATGCATGTGCCTGCCTACGGTCACCTGGTCTATGACAAAGGAGGCAAGAATATACAATGGAGAAAAGACAGCCTCTTCAGTAAGTGGTGCTGGGAAAACTGGACAGCTACAGGTAAAAGAATGAAATTAGAACACTCCCTAACACCATACACAAAAATAAACTCAAATTGCATTAAATACCTAAATATAAGGCCAGACACTATAAAACTCCTAGAGGAAAACACAGGCAGAACACCCTTTGACATGAAGAACCTAGGGGTAAGACGGGAATAAAGACACAGACCTACTAGAGAATGGACTTGAGGACATGGGGAGGGGGAAGGGTAAGCTGGGACAAAGTGAGAGAGTGGTATTGTATATATGGACATATATACACTACCAAATGTAAAATAGCTAGCTAGTGGGAAGCAGCCGCATAGCACAGGGAGATCAGTTCGGCGCTTTGTGACCAGCTAGAAGGGTGGGACAGGGAAGGTGGGAGGGAGGGAGACACAAGAGGGAAGAGATATGGGGATATATGTATATGTCTAACTGATTCACTTTGTTATAAAGCAGACACTAACACACCATTGTAAAGCAATTATACTCCAATAAAAATGTTAAAAAAAATAAAAAATAAATCATAGCAAGATCTTTTTTGATCCACCTCCTAGAGTAATGAAAATAAAAACAAAAATAAACAATGAGGCCTAAAATTAAACTTAAAACTTTTACACAGCAAAGGAAACCATAAACAAAGTGAAAAGACAACCCACAGAATGGGAGAAAATATTTGCAAATGAAGCAACCGACAACGGGTTAATCTCCAAAATATACAAACAGCTGATGCAGCTCTACATCAAAAGAAAAAAACAAACAACCCAATCAAAAAATGTGGAGAAGATCTAAATAGACAATTTTCCAAAGAAGACATACAGATGGCCAAAAAGCACATGAAAAGATGCTCAACATCACTATCAGAGAAATGCAGATCAAAACTACGATGAGGTATCACCTCGCACTGGTCAGAATGGGCATCATCAAAAAGTCCAAAACAATAAATGCTGGAGAGGGTGTGGAGAAAAGGGAACCCTCCTACACTGTTGGTGGGAATGTAAATTGATACAAACACTATGGAGAACAGTATGCAAGTTCCTTTAAAAAGTAAATACAGAACTACGATATGATCCACCAATCCCACTCCTGGGCATATATCTGGAGAAAACCATAATCCTCAAAGACACATGCACCCCAATGTTCACTGCAGCTCTATTCACAATAGCCAGGTCATGGAAGCAACCTAAGTGTCCATCAACAGATGAATGGATAAAGAAGATGTGGCACATATATACCATGGAATATCATTCATCCATAGAAAAGAATGAAATAATGCTATATGCAGCAACATGGATGGACCTAGAGATTGTCATACTGAGTGAAGTTAAGTCAGACAAAGACAAGTATCATATGATATCACTCACATGTGGAATCTAATTTAAAAATCATACAAATGAACTTACTTACAAAACAGAAACAGACTTACAGATACCGAAAACAAACTTACCAAAGGGGAAACGTGGAGCGCGGGGAGGGATAAATCAAGAGCTTGGAATGAACACACACACAGTACTATATATAAGACATAACCAACAGTGACCTACTGTAGAGCACAGGGAACTCTACTCAATATTCTGTGATAACCTATATGAGAAAAGAATCTAAAAAAGAGTGAGTATATGTATAACGGAATCACTTTGCTGTACACCTGAAACTAAAACAATATTGTAAATCAACTATACTCCAATAAAATTTTTAAAAATTTAAAAAGCATGTGCCCAAACCCTGCTTTAATCAGTTTAAAGTGACCCATCAGCTCCTGTAATTTTAAAAGCTCAGCAAGTGGGTCTAAATCTTATTTCAGGTTGAGAGTCACCATTCCAATTGTTTATCAGTATTTCTTTTGTCTGATAATTCAGGAGATAACTTCAGCACTGTTGAAGAGTTAACAGCATAGGCAATATTCTTCCACTCTGCTTTAGTAAATATAATCTACGCTTCCCCTTGAGTAATCCAAAAAGCCAGATTTAAAATATCTCTATTAGACAGCTTGGCACTCTACGTGGTTGTGACACAGCAGGCAGGGAAACGTACAAATAAAGACCCTTTCCCCCCGTAAAGAATATGAAAAGAAATGCAAAAGGATACATCCACTTAATCCTATAACTTCTTTTTTTTAATCCTATAACTTTTTTGAAAAGCCATGTAACTATATACAAAATTTTCCACTGTGTCTTAACTTTGGTTATCTTTACATAGTGGGAATTTTGTTGTTGTTTCCTTACCTATATTACATGTGTTATAAGAAAACTATTCACAAGACACAGAGGTAACAAGATGTAAAATGAAGCTGGGCCACCTCTATGCATCACTCCATGGTGACTGCATCAGTGTGCCCTCTCTCAACTGTAAAATATCTGTTGTGAATGACAAGTAAGATCAAGTGAGGTTGCATCAAGGTGTTCTGACACCGTCTCCTCCATAAAAAAATAAAGAAGTGCATAGTTTCTCCTTTTACAGGTGCATTTTTCCACGTTGAAGCAAGCACCTTATTCAGTCCTAGTAATCACAGTGACTACGAGTCAAATCCTTATTAATTGCTGTGGTATCAATTGTGGATTCTATTACAAGAACATATTTTCTATGCTAGAACATTTCTGATGCTAAATAGTAGGCATGTAGTATGATCTTTTATTTTTTTAAATTCTGTAATTACTTATAAATTATCCAGTATTCAAATCCATATTATATGTATTTCATATAAAAATAAAGATATAAATATATACAAAACACAATGGCCAAGTATGACTAAGTGTAGTTAGGGACTTCTACTTTTATTTTCAAAGCTAACTTTTAAGAAAGATTCTTATTATTTTTTTAATGGTTTGAATTAAAAGAGGAAAAATCTGTTAAATTTCCTTTCATATATTACTTTAAATGGCAAAAGAAACGACAGGAAATGTATTGTTTGTAACTTTCTAGGGATTTTAGTGCAACTAAATGAGTTACCGAAACTACACATGCTGGGTTTCCCTGGTGGCGCAGTGGTTAAGAGTCCGCCTGCCGATGCAGGGGACACGGGTTCGTACCCCGGTCCGAGAAGATCCCACATGCCGCGGAGCAGCTGGGCCCGTGAAGCTAGGCCCGTGAGCCATGGCCGCTGAGCCTGCGCGTCCGGAGCTTCTGCTCCGCAGCAGGAGAGGCCACGGCAGTGAGAGGCCCTCATACCGCAAAACAACAACAACAACAACAAAAAACTACGCATGTTATATCCCACACATGTGCTACTTTATTGTGCATGCATTTTAAACAATATATTTTATAGTTAAAATAGAAATAATGTTTTTTTCTTATTATGATAGTTTTTATTCCTCAGGTAACTTTTTTTCCCAAATATTTCTTCAAAGGCACATTTAACTTACGTCTGAGTGCTGTCAGTATCACGGCAACGTGAGACATTCTTTCAGCCTCTCCCCTTCAATCTACAACCAGCGACACACCCACCACTCAGCAAAGGTTCCCCTGCCCAACACACCAAGATGCAGGAGAATCCAACACACCGTGCATCTCAAGGTGGGTGGGCTGGAACCCATGGAGGATGCAGACTGGGGGAACGGTGGCGGCAGGGCCCCATGTCCTGTCCCCTGGCAGTGGTGGCTGACCCTGCAGCCCCAGCAAACCGTGTGCAGTAGGGGAGGTGGTGCACACGACCCCAGCCTCTTGTGCCTGCCGCACTCATGGCCACAGAGAACCGGGCACCAGTGACAGCAGGGCCCATGGCCCTGCCCCTCCAGTTGTGAAGGCAGTAGACTCAGCCCCCCGCCTGCCACATGGGGTACCCACTAACGCAACAACCCTGGAGATGGCACAGAAGCCATGACCTTGGCTTCCTTCCCCTGCCATCCCACAACAGCAGTGCCCACAAGCCCATCACCAGGGATGCAGTGCAGGGGCCCACCTTCCCTGTGGCCCAGGCAGTGATGCTGGTGACAGCAGTGACCTCAGAGCCACAGGCAGTGACAACAAGGGCGTACAAGTGGCACCTCTAGCAAATGGGGGAACGGGAAATGGCTGCTTCTCAGCTATAACCAGTCAGCTCAGGTGAGAGGAAGCGAAACGTGTGTGCTATAGCACCACCTATTGTAAAACAAAAAGCCTTTAGTCAGAATCAGGTAAAAACGCTTTACCTGAAGGACAGAGGTGTTGGCTACTCCGAATGCACTGGCAGAGGGAGAGCACATCAAGCACCATGAAGAACCACAGTGACGCTGGATCACGGAAAGAAAAGGACAATTCTCCAGAAACCAAACCTAAGTCACAGGATTCTGTGATCTAACAGAGAATCCAAAATTGTTGTCATGAAGAAACTCAACGACAGTTTTTTTCTACTTTCCAGCTTCTTTGCTTCTATGTTCTACTCTCTAAGAAATTCCCTTATCCTTATGTTCCAAATCTTTTCTAGAAAGTTTTACTTTTGATATATTTTAGAATTTCAAGGCACCTTTTTTTTCTCGATATGTATCACACTGTCATTGTTGCAATATATTCTTTTTCTCTGGTGATATTAATGCTTAAATTTTTTTTCTTCTTTCTTGAATCTCTGTTTACTTCATACATATTGGTTTTTTTTCCTTACTTTAGTTTATTTCATGTTAAAGCCTTCTCCCCACCTCCCAGACACCCAGTATTACCTGTTTATTTGTTCATATTCACCAGTGGTTAATTACAAAAAAAAAATCACAAATATGAATTGTTGAATATGATATGCTAAAATAAAGAGAAGAAAATGAATAAAAAAAGAAAAAGGTAGAGATGAAGAGATATTGGAAAATTACTTGTGATGCAACATGACTTCTAACCACAATGTCCCAAACCATGAAGTATATGTACAAATTATAAATTCTGACTATGAAAACTGGGAAAAACAATGGTTACTTCCAGATTACTTGAACAATACAGATACAGAAACATATATATGAGGAGACATGCAAGGAGTCAATGAAAATTTGAAAAAATAAATTGACAATAAAATCTCTAATAAATAGAATCTCTTGGAAAACAAGTCTGGTTTTAGAATATCACAGTTTCATAGTCAATAAAATTAGAATTTGAACTAAGTATAAACAAATTTCCAGAAGACAAGGGGTCCTAAACTAGTATCTAGATGATATTCAAATGGAGTAATCATTCTTCACCACAAGAGTAATAAGAATCAATTTGTTTTCATCAGCTTATACAATAGTCATTATGGAAGAAATACTACTGGTTTCTTTTCACATTTTATGTCAATACTGAAATGACAGACTTTTCATTCTAATCCATCTGCAATTGTTAATGGAACAGTTTCCATTTAATTTTTATCTCACTGCATTGCAAGCTTTTCTTTATTGTTTTTAAATGGACAGAGTAAAGCTTATTTTTAAAAGTAATCAATTTGGCATGGCCATAAGAATATTAAAATATTTTTCTTCCTAATAGAAAATTATAAGCTTTGGAAGGCAACATGGAGTCCAGAAATTAATGTACAGAGAATCTTTTAGATAATAAACATCAGATCTTTTACAATGGAAAAACCACTTTAATACATAGCTGTGTACATACGTGTGTTTGTGTGTATGCATTTAAATTTCTGTAAAAAGTTTAATAAGTATTCTAATGCATAATTCACTGACAGTAAATTTTCAAGCATTTAGCCATATTTCTGAAAGCATTTCTTGCAGTCTTAAAACGTACACAATGAAGAGCTTATTTCAATAATATGTATACATGTTTCCTATGTTAAATAATTAAAGTACAAAGATATTTTTCAAATTTATGAGGATTCATTTAATATGATTATATTAATGGTGTCTTGTATATGTAAGTTGTACAAACTGAACTCCCAATTCAAACTTAATCCCATTTGAACAAAATCCCAAACCACATGGTGCAGAAAAATGTCTAAATTTGAATCCCATAATTTAAGAAGGCATTGACAAAATAAATGGGATTGATCGAAGCCCCACAACTGATTATGTTTATATTTAGACCTACTTCATGTAGACCAAGATCAAGATGTTGTTTGACAGACTGGGTCAAAGAATGAGTTTTCATGGGGAGGGGGGCAGTTGATGTTTATTTTCTGTAAAGACTACATTAGAAAAAAACAGTATGACACACGAGGATTCTGACGGGTCCTACTGCTATAGCATGGAGAACTATATTCAATATCCTGGGATAAACCATAATGGAAAAGAATACAAAAAAGAATGCATAACTGAATCACTTTGCTATACAGCAGAAATTAACACAACACTGTAAATCAACTATACTTCAATAAAATAAGAAATAACAGAGAATTTTCTGAAGTTTCAGTGTTACTAAATATCACAGTAGATGCTACCGAGGCTGTGAACTGTTTTCAGATGCCAGACTGGCCTCCATCTACCATCCACGTGGAATAATTCATGCAGCTTTAGTGAGGCAGCTCTGACATCATGATATGATGATATATGACATAGTTAGGGATTCTTCCCATATCCTGTTTTTGTTAATAAAGTAGATTCAAATTTTATTTTATTTTTATTTTTTAACATCTTTATTGGAGTATAATTGCTTTACAATGGTGTGTTAGTTTCTGCTTTATAACAAAGTGAATCATTTATACATATGTCCCCATATCTCTTCCCTCTTGCATCTCCCTCCCTCCCACTCTCCCTATCCCACCCCTCTAGGTGGTCACAAAGCACCGAGCTGATCTCCCTGTGCTATGCAGCTGCTTCCCACTAGCTATCTATTTTATGTTTGGTAGTGTATATATGTCCATGCCACTCTCTCACTTTGTCCCAGCTTACCCTTCCCTCTCCCCATATGCTCAAGTCCATTCTCTAGTAGGTCTGCATCTTTATTCAAATTTTATTTTTATCGTGAAGAAATTAAAGAGATTTATAGACTCACCTAACTCAGTCTCCTGCAACAATATACTTGCTCTCTTTATTATGGAATAAGTTAAAAAGAAGGTATAATTTGGAAAAATTTTACCTTCTATAAAATAAAAAGAAGTGACAGTAGATGGTGATTTGAATTCAAATGAATAAATAAGGAGAACCAGTAAAGGAACTTATACGGTAAAATCAAAAGGTAGAGACTAGCATAAGGGAAAAAAAAAGACCTAACTATATTCTACTTACATAAATAAAGAGAATAAGAAATAAGAATAAGAGAATAAGAATAAGAATAAATAAGAATAAATAAGAATAAGAAATAAAGAGACACTTTATTTCAAAAATAAAAATGGATTGAAATTATAATCACAGAAAAAGTTACACCTTGCAGACAGTAACCAAAATAGAACTGAAGCATCTATGCTATTATTGAAATAGACCTCAAGGCAAAAATTAGAGTGAAAGGACATTTTATAATAACCAAGAAAACATAAAATTTATAAAAGTATATGTGCCTAACATGAGAGACCTTACAGCTTTAGAACACTTTCCTCAACAAAGCGGAATACATTTTCTTTTCTAGTGCACTTGAAACTTTGTCCGGGATAGGTACATGTTAAGAGATACAACAAGTCTCAATAAGTTCCAAAGGACTGAAGTAATATAAATTATGTTCTCCTACCATAATGGGCTGAAAACAGAAATCAATAACAGAAGAAAATTTTGGAAATTCATAAGTATGTGAAAATTAAATAACACACTCTGAAATAAAATAGGTTAAAGAAAAAATTAAGAGGAATTTGAAAATACTTTAAGATAAATTAAAATGAAAACATAACAGACCAAAATTTATGAGATGGAGCTAAAGCAATGTTTACATGGAATTTTATAGCTACAATCACTTATAGTAGAAAGAAAAAGATGTCCAAAAAATCAAATTTTCAGCTAAAGAACTGGAAAAAGAATGGCACACTAAACACAACACAAGCAGAAGGAAGGAAATAATAAAAAACAGAAATATATGAAATATAGAAGAACATAGATATTGACAAAAACTAAGTTGGTTCTTTGAAAAATCAACACAATTGGCAAACTATTAGACAAATAAAGAAAAAAGAGAGAAGACTGAAATTATTATAATCAGAAATGAAAGAGGGAACATTACTACCAACCTTATAAAAAGGGTTGTAAGAAAATACTATCAACAATTGTATGTGAGTATATTAGATAACTTTGATGAAATAAACAAATCCCTAGAAAAACACAAACTACCAATATGGATTCAAGAAAAAATAGAAAATTCCAATGGGCCTTTAACATGGAAAGAGCTGTAATTTGTAATCAAGTAATTATCCAGGACCATATGGCTTCACTGGTGAGAGTTCCACCAAGGATTTAAAGAAGCTAAACCATTTCAATTTCTTTTTAAAAAATCAAAAGGAATTCACACTTCTCAAACTTGTTCTTGGAGCCCAGTATTTTCCTGATGTCAAAACCAGAGAATGACAGCACAAGAAATGAAAGCTACAAATCAATATCCTTTATGAATATTGATACAACAGTTCTCAAGAAAATACTCCCAAACCCAATTGACAAACATTTAAAGATGATTAACTAGCATATCTAATCAGGACTTATCCAGGAATGCAAAATTGGTTCAATTGGTAAAGTTGATCAATCCAATATACCATATTAATAGAATAAAAGACATAAAGCACATGGTAATCTTAACACATCCAGAAAAAAAATTTTTTTGACAAAATCCACCTTCCTTTTACGATGAAACAACTCAAGCTAGAAACAGAAAGGAACTTCCTAAACTTTAAAAAGCCTGTCTATAAAAAAACTCACAGTTAAAATCTATTTAATTATGGGAAGAGTTGAAGACTAAAAGCTTTTGCTTTGAGATCATAAATAAGACAAAGGTATACACTCTTGACAATGACCACTACATGACAGAGAAGGGCATAAAAGGCATCCAGACTGGAAAGTGAGAAGTAAAACTATCTTTATTTGCAATGAAATGAACTTTTATAGAGAAAATCCTCAGGAACCCACCAAAGAAAATCCTATAAAAATTAATGAAAAGTTAGGCAAGGTATGGGATACAAAATCAATGGAAAAAAATTAATTTTGTTTCTTTTATACTAATCAATCTGAAAATGAAATTTAAAAAATTATAATAGTATCAAAAAGAGTAAAATACTTAGGAATAAAGTTAAAAGAAGTGCAGGACTTCTGCCCTGGAATCTACAAAATATTACTGAAATTAATTAAAACGTGACCTAAGTAAGTGGAATTATTTTCATTTTCCTGGATTAGAAGACTTAATATTGTTAAGATAATAATACTTCCCCAAACTGATCTACAGATTCTATGCAATCCCTATCAGATTTCTAAGTTTCCTTTGGGTATAAACTGAAAAGTGAATCCTACAATTTATATGGAAATCCAATTTATATGGAAATAACAAAGTTATTTACTCCCAGAACAATATTGGAGAACTCACATTCCCAACTTCAAGACTTACTACAAAGTTACAGCAATCGAAGCTATATGGTGTGGTACTGGCAGAAAGAAAGAAATAGAGATCAATGGAATTTAGCGTCCAAAAATAAACTCTAACATTCATGGTCAATTTTATGATAGTAAGATTCTTGATGCATGTGTCAAGCCATTCAATGGGGATAGACCGACATCAACAGATAGTACTGAGCACTAGACAGTCACATGGAAAAAAAGGTAAAAAAAAAAAAAAAAAAAAAAGGTAATGAATAAACATTTCTCCAGTGAGGATATACAAATTACCAACAGGCAGATGAAAAGATGCTCAGCATCACTAATCATTAGGAAAATGCAAGTCAAAACCACAATGAGATATCACTTCACACCCTCTTGGGCGGTTAAAGTTTTTTAAATGATAGACCATAGTAAATGGGGCAAGGATATGGAGAAGCTGGAACTGCCGTATATTTCGAGTGGGAATGTAAATGTCGTAGCTACTTCGGAAAATTCCTCAAAAAGTCAAACATACAGTTGCCATATAACTGGCAATTGCACTCTTTTTTTTTTTTTTGCGGTACGCGGGCCTCTCACTGTTGTGGCCTCTCCCGTTGCGGAGCACAGACTCCGGACGCGCAGGCTCAGCAGCCATGGCTCACGGGCCCAGTCGCTCCGCGGCATGTGGGATCTTCCTGGACGGGGGAACGAACCCGCGTCTCCTGCATCGGCAGGCGTACTCTCAATCACTGCGCGACCAGGGAAGCCCGGCAATTGCACTCTTAGTGTATACCAAAAGGAAATGAAACCGTATTTCCACGCAAAGTCTTGTAAATTAATATTTAGAGCATGACTCATAATATCATCAAAGTGGAAACAGCCCAAATATCCATCAGTTGATGTTTACTATAGATAAAAATAACACTGCATAGCCATTTGATGGACTGTAATTCAGTCATAAAAAAAAATGATACAGGCTACAATACGAATGAACCTGGAAAGTATTTTGCTCAGTGAAAGAAGCCTGACATAGAAGGTTACATATTGTATAATTCCATTTATATAAAGTGTCCAGAAGAGACAAAACCATAGACACAGGAAGCAGATTAGTTGTTAGGAGTTTGGGGGTGGAGAGGAAATTGAGAAGGGAATGCTGATGTCAGGGGCTCCTTCCTTCCTTCTCCACCTGCTCCCTTCACCTCCTTCATCCCTCCCACAAACACTCATCTAGGACCAGAACGTCCCAGGCACTCACTGTGCAAGGTGCTGAACACAATGGTGAGCAGGACATGGTCTCCAGGTCTGAGAGCTGATTCTAATAAAGGAGGAATTTCTCTTAACCCTGACCTTGGATATTAATTATTAGATTTGAATCCGTTGAATATTCAACTGCATAATCTCACTCTACTTCTTATACCAGCAATTTAACGGTACTAAGTCATGTGCACCCTCCACAGAAAGGGTTTGACAAGAGACCTTTGAGCTGCTAGACTCCACCTTTCTTTACACAGCCCTCCATTCAAAATAACTGGACATTTCATATGATTCAGGCACTGGGCTGGGCTTTGGGGGAAGGATGGTGTCAAAGCATGTGCAAAGTACAGGAGACAGAGAAGAGAAATACTACAGAGAAGTGTGGTTTGCACACAATTCTCTCACCACAAAGGAGAACATGCAATACTGCAAGAAACGTATTGATGAACTGCCCTTCAAGAGTCAAACTTCACCTTAATAGCTGAATACCACTGTCCTGTTACCCGATGTCTGTATTACCACTGGGAAAGATTAGAATTTGTACAACTATTCACTTCCAGATATAACAAACTCATATTTCTGCAAATCAAAGTGAATAGCAATGTAATTCAGAATAGAAGTGGCAATATCTAAACGGTTATTAAGTGTATTTAAACAGAATAAGAGTAAAGTGGTGATGAGAATGACATTCTGAGAAATAAAATGAAAATTATTGTTTTTTGGTATTTTCAGTATTTTAGAGAATTTATCACATGTGTTCCTTAAAAAGCTAATTATGAACTGCAGCAGTCATCACATTATCTAGGAACATAAATTAGTAAAAGAACAAAGTTATTTACTCCCAAGCACTATTTTCCAATTTATAAGTATATAACAAGTTTCTGTCCTTTCCCATGTGAAGAAATTGCTTATAGTCCTAAACAATCTCTTTCCTGGAAGAGATTTTAATTAAGACTAGAGCAATTTTATTAAGACAATTATGATCACATGATTATTTTTATAAATAGTTAAGAATGAATATAAATGACATTTCCTGAAGAGTTTGGATAATGAGAAAATAAGTAAAGTTCTAAAGATTTCTATAATCCAACAACCGATTCCATTAAAGAGAATTTTTAAAATTATAAGGAGCCAAAATAACCCATCATTAAAAAACTACAGTATTTTATAGAATTACATACTACAGTGAAAAACCTATAAGAAATGATTTTATAGCAACTGTAGGAAATTTATAATCACCATCTAAATGTGGATATTATATATAACTTCAATTTAATATTACCAAATTTGTTTTTATGTATTTCTGGAACTTTTAAAAGAGAACTTCAAAGAAAAAAAAAGGTAATTTTTCCCTAGTGTTCACATAAATGAAATCCAGTTAGCAAGCAGTATTTCTCTTTATTGCTTTCTCTCTCACTCAATTTATACTTGAAATTTCTCTCTTGTTGACCTAAACTATATCTTGCAACCTACTGTTAATATCTTAAACTGAACTTAGAAGATATATCTAGATATAGCTATTTTCATTTCCTAGGTCAACGCAAGAAATTAATCAAAAGAGAATAGTTTCAATAGATAATAGTTTATCTATTTTCTAGGCATTAGTTTTTTAAGTCAGAAAATATAAATATTCAATAGAAAACTAGGCCAGAACAAGTAACTTATGAAAATAAAATGCAAGCTCCTAACAAATACAGATAAAAATAATAACATACATTTAGTTGATCAAATTGTTCAGTAGCCGAAGTGTTAACATTCTGGGTTGGGAAGGATACAGACAAGCAAACCTCTATATATATTACTGGTAAAAGTATAAACCGATACCTCATTTTGGAGGGAATTTAATATTTTATGCACTATTTACCTAAACAATGTGATCTAGGAAATCATCTGGAAGGAAAAACGATAGTGAAGGGCAAAGAATTTGCAAAAGGTGCTCACTCCAACTGGCTCAAACCCAGTTTAACCTCAAATAAAAAAGAATGCTTTAGATTTAACTTTGACAGTAATCAAGCTATAATAGTGGCAGGAACTACAGGGATACACAAGAAATTTAATGGAAGAGCTAAAATATACAAGCAGATCATGCAGCTCTATGTCAAAAAAACCCCCAAACAACCCAATCAAAAAATGGGCAGAAGATTTAAATAGACATTTCTCCAAAGAAGACATTCAGATGGCCAAAAGGCACCTGTAAAGATACTCAACATTGCTAATTATTAGAGAAATGCAAATCAAAACTACAACGAGGTATCACCTCATACAGCTTAAAATGGCCATCATCAAAAAATCTACAAACAATAAATGCTGCAGAGGGTGTAGAGAAACGTGAACCCTCCTACACTGTTGGTGGGAATGTAAACTGGTGCAGCCACTATGGAGAACATTATGGAGGTTCCTTAAAAAACTAAACATAGAGTTATCATATGATCCAGCAATCCCACTGCTGGGCATATATCTGGAGAAAACAGTAATCTGAAAAGATACATGCACCCCAATGTTCACTGTAGCACTATTTACAATAGCTAAGACATGGAAGCAACCTAAATGTCCATCAGTGGAGGAATGTGTAAATAAGATGTGGTACATATATACAATGGAATACTACTCAGCCATAAAATGAATGAAATAATGCCATTTGCAGCGACATGGATGGACCTAGAGATTATCATACTAAGTGAAGTCAGACAGAGGAAGAAAAATATCATGTATCACTCATATGTGGAATCTAATTTTTAAAAATGACAAAAATAAAATAAAAATTTTAAAATGATATAAATGAACTAATTTACAAAACAGAAATAGACTCAGATTTTTTTTTTTTTTTGCAGTACGCGGGCCTCTCACTGTTGTGGCCTCTCCCGTTGCGGAGCATAGGCTCCGGACGTGCAGTCTCAGCGGCCATGGCTCACGGGTCCAGCCACTCTGCGGCATGTGGGATCTTACCGGACCGGGGCATGAACCCGTGTCCCCTGCATCGGCAGGTGGACTCTCAACCACTGCGCCACCAGGGAAGCCCCTCTATGTCTTTTTGTAAGAAATATAGAAAGAAAAATAATATGCAAAATAAACCTAATTGCTAATTGTGCTTTTAGCTACAAATCACATTGTAAAAAGCTGGTAAAGTAAATTGGAGTTTTTGACCTATCTAATAGACTTCTGGGGCATCTTGTGCCCTGAACTTAAAATCTTAGACGTTGTCACTTGGTAGGTAAAGGCCATTGCAGTGCTCATCCAATCAGCAACAAAGGAAATGGAGTGACAGCCCACTTGATCCTGGTACGTACAGTGGAGGAGCCCAGGTGGGAACTTCAGTCTTGGCTGCACTACGGACAAAACTAACTGGGAGAACGGGAGGAGGTAGTTGGGGGTAGCGGGGGTGATGAGAGGGTGGCTGACAAACTGAAGACAGGTGAGAAGACAGACCCAGACAGCTGGCTCAGTGCTCAGGCCACACGAAGAAACAAAGGAGAGAATGAAAAATAAGCCATTCATGTTCACAGAAGTTTCCATGGAAAGGAACTCTCAACTTTTGCCTCTAAAAATAGCCAGATTAGAATATTTTCCCTGGGTTTACTAAGAGGGAGAATAAGGACAGATGAATCAGAGATCACTCCCACCTTTGCCTCAACTGTCAAATGCGGTAGATTTTACCTTAAAATGCCTACCCTCCCATTGTATTTCTTAGGGAATACTGATTAGATTTATTTGGTTTAGGAGTCAGGGGCATACACTTATCCAGTAGGCTTTATGTAAACATTCTTTGCAATTAAAAAAATTTGCAATTACATGCATGTATACGTACACATACATATATGTGTGTGTATATATGTATGTATGTATATATATATAAATGTATATATATACACATATTTTTAGCTTTCTTCCTTTCCTTTAAGTAACTGCCCTTTGGTTTCCCATTTTAGTTTCTCTTCCCCCTGAAGCAATTACTGAGACAGGATTTGAGTGTGAATTGTGGTGGGAACAGATTTCAGCAATCACTGCTAATGGAGTGGGAAAGTGAGAGATAAAAGAAGGGAACCCAATAGCAGGATGTTTTAAAGTTGTCTGTGGTGGGCAAAGGTGTACCCGACCCCACCAGGGACTCTGAGACAGTGCAGAGGACATTCCTCGGAATTGTCCCCACAGAGTTGGGTGTTAAATGCCCAGTCCACATGCATCACTGTTGGAGGACTTCTTCCAGGGTGTGAACTCTGGGCCAATTCCAGCTTGTGGCCCTCGTGCTGAGCTGCTCCTGCCATCAAGAAAAGCCCTCAAGCAGAGATCTGCAGGTGACTCCAGAAAGCCCCGGTGTGCCGGTGTGTGCTGAGGACATCTGGGCAGGTCACAAACAGCCACAGCTACGTTTCCCTTACAGAAGTCCAGACTTCTTCTGAAAACTTTCATACATCTTTACACTTTTGCTAATATGGTATTTATTTTATCCATTTTTTAAAAAAAGAAACTCTACATCTCCGGACACCATTCAGAATTTCTGTGGATTATTATTTTTTATTTTACCTTTGTTAAAAAATCTGTTGGAGGAGCTGGCTAGACAAACATGAGGACTCTGAATAGAAAGAAGCATTGAAGAAGGTTGTCCATATGGATTTTATAGGTCTTTTTCTTCCACCATTAAGTGACTACTGGCAACCCTGTTGATACCACACTCCATCTTGGGAAGACTGACTGCCAAGAACAAACCAAGCGTGCCACCCTTCTGCATAAGGAAAGCCATCTGCACAGGCAGGCAATTCATCTGTGCGAACTTTACTATGTGTCCTCACATATGGTGCTTCCTAGTCCCCTGCCATTGATACTGTCGGCCTCTCAATAAAACTGAGAGTTGGTTCTGGAGCGCCCAGCATGTGAAATGGTTTGTAGGAAAATGCTCAGAATTTTTCCTCATAATCACCCATGTTATGGTGATACATGGTGACCATTTAAATCAATAACATTAACCTATGCACTCAGATCATGGGAAAAGGGGATATATAAGTCATTGCTGAATTTGAAAGAGTTTGAAAAACTAAAAAACTCCCCAGATAAATCAGGTTTAAGCTAGAGAAAGTGAGATTGAAGCTCCAGAAAACGTGTTCTAGTCCAGACTGATCTTTCTGTAAACAAAATTTTGATTGTATAAGTGGATATTAACATATGCACTTATCTGAAAAGAGGAAAGCACCTTAATTAAATTTAATAAATTAAAAAGGTTAAGATGACTTTTGTGTGGGCACTTTAAATCAAACTCATGGAGGTATAATTTATATTTAAATTGTGCCTAATTTGAGCATACAATTAATTCTGTGAGTCATGACGAATTTATACAGCCCCGTGATCCGCCACCCAAACAAGATACGGAGCATTAATACCAGTGCAGAACAATTCCTTTTGACCACTAGTAGTCAATTCAGCCTTTTCCCCAAGAAATCACAGGTCTGGTTTCTATCACTATGATGTATTTTGCTAATTCTTGAACCTCAAATGAGAGGAATCATCACACGCACATTTTGTGTCTTGCTTGTTTTGCTCAGTGCAATATATTTGAGATTCATTGCTTTGACTGTATCAATAGTGCACTCCTTTTTATTGCTGAATAATACTCCCTTGCATGAAAATAAGTCAATTTCTTTAGAAGCTAGAGAAAGAAGATGAACCTAAGCACAAAAGTTAAAATTAAAAGCAGCAAGAAAGGCTAAAGTTAAGGGCAAACAGCAATACCAATCCCCAAACTCAGAAGACTTCTACTACCAGTGGGAAAGTGACAGAAAATTTCTGTTTAAATCAACCACAGATACAAAGTGATGCTTGGCTGCCACAGGAAGGAGGGCAAGGAATGTTGAGAAAGCCTCATTTTTGATGCTTAGGTGCACAGGCCTGCCTAAGACTGAGGCTGAACCAGGACACTAGAAAATTTCCCTTCCCTCACCGATATGAGCAACAAAATAATTATTTACTGCTGGAACACTTTCCCCCCTGCTTTATAAAATGGGGCTCTGCTTTTTTTCATTTCTCAAAGTGCCTTACAAATTATATGGCCCAGGTGGTCTGATACAAAGACATGGAGGAATACCTACCATGGATGAGCATAGGTTAGTTGAAAACTGATGGGGAAGTGAGAACACTGATATAAAACCCTCCGGCACTCCAGACTGGAAAGCACCCATCTTAAGCACAAAGCAGCAGCAACGAAATCCTGGATGAATTTGGAGCTTGAGGTACATTGATGTATCCACATCATAGAGAGCACTGAAAAAATTCAAAGCCAGTCGACTCCTGACTAGGTTTACTCAGCTCCACATACCAAGGCCTGAAAACAGAAGGCTCCTTATTTTCAGGTGTAATACCTTTTACCTCAGTCTCTATGACAGACACAATGTCTGGCATCTGATCAAAATCTTCAAGACACATCTTCAAACAACAACAAAAACAGCAACAAGAACATCCAGAGAAAACAGCCCATTGCCAAGAAATAAAGCAATCAACAGGTTCAGTCTGAGTGATGATCCAGATTTGGAAATGATCACACAAGGGTTTTATAATAATGTGATTAATATGATAAAGATCTAATGGAAAAAATGAACAATATGCATGAACAAATGGAGAATTTCAGTATCAAGAGCCAAGTGGAAATACTACAACTATAAAATACAATATCAGAGATAAATTTGGCCAGACTCATGAATTGAGTCTATACAGCTGAAGAAAGAATTAGATGACTTGAACATGGGTCAAGTCATCTATTATCCAAACTAAAACAGAGAATATTTAAAAAGTTAAACAAGAAAAAAACAACCTGCAAACAACAAACAAAAAACAGAATTGAGAAGCTAAAAGCTGTGGGACAACGTGGACAATGTCAAACAGTTCAAAATACATATAATTGGAATCCCAGAAGGAGCTGAGAAAGAAAAAAAGAGAAATTTGAAAAATAACAAGAGGAAAAAAATTTGAAGTGATCATGGTTGAGAAGTATTATGAAAGACATTAAATTACAGATCCAAAACCTCAAAGAACCCCAACTGGATATATAAATAAGAAGACCTAGACACATACTCATCAAACTCCTGAAAACCAAAGATAAGCAGACAATCTTGAAGGCAGCCAGAGAAAAGTGACACCACACACACACAGGGTGGGACGGGGAAAGATAAGAATGACAGCGATCTTTCTTTAGAAAACATACATGCTAGAAGACAAAGGAGTGCCATCTTTAAAGTACTATAGAAAAATCTGTCAGTGTAATAAAAGAAAAAAAATACCATAATCATTAATAGATGAAGAAAAAGATTGGACAAAATTCCATACTCACTCATGATACATATCCTCAGTATACTAGCAATAGAAGGAAACATCCTTTCCTTAACAATGCCATTTATAAAAAACTTAAAGCTAATATCAAAGTAATGGTGAAAGACAATGTTTTCTTCCTAAGACTAGGAACAAAGCAAAGCTTGCTCTCATCACTTTCATCACTTTTATTCCATATTTTGCTGAATGTTTTGGTCAGTGTAATAGAGAAAAAAAGAAAAGCCTAATAATTAGAAAGTAAGTAATACTGTCCTTCTTCACAGATGACATAATGTGTATATATATACTAAAATTTAAAAAACAACTAAAACTGATCAGCAAAATTTACAATGTTGAAGGATAGAAGGTCAATTAAAAAGAAATAAAAGACACAATTATTGAAGGAAAAACCCAAAAAAAGAAGCTGGATGAGTGGTCAGTGAACGAACAGGAAGATGTTTAGCATCATATTAGCTGTGGAAATGCAAAATAAAACCAAAATGAGTTCCCCCTTTATATCCACAACAGTGACTACAATGAACGTACCTGATAATTCCAAATGGTAGTGATGAGGTGCATTAGATGACCCTCTCACCATGGCTGGTGGGCCTGTAAAGTCATACAACCATGAAAAGGTTGTAAAAGGAGTTTGGCTGTTTCTTATGAGACTCACTATATGATCCAGCAATTCCACTCTGAGTAATCAGTCACAGAAAACGAAAACGTACATGCAAAAAAAGTCATGTAGGTCACTGGTCAGCAGCAGGAAGAGAGAGGTCAGGTCAAGCTGGGGCAATAGATGGCTGGGAACCCATTCCAGGGAGGTGGGGAGATGGCAGGAAGTGAGACCAAGTGGGAGCTGAGGTTCCAAGCTCCTGTGTGTGCTGAGCTGTCGTATTGTACCCTCCTTACAGAGCACAAGCTCTAATATAAAATTACTATGGATTAAAAGACAGTGACCACAGATCATTAAACTGAGCATGGTGTCCATGTGAGCCCAGGGCCCTGAGCTGCTCTCCTGTGTGACAATGAAGCTTCGCTGCTTTTTCAGGGATTCCCAGGAGACACGTATGACTTCTAGAGACCTACTGTGCACAGTTCATGCCCCTTAAATGCTGCAGTCAGCGTGTTGCACCCACAAGGCTAAACCAAACTCTGATCGCTGTCTTTTCAACTTGTAGGACCACAGTGATTTGCTCGGACCCCATCTCACTGCACTACATCAGGAAATGCCACCCAGGCAGGGAGACTGGGCAACTGTAGGACTCTCCCAATGACTGCACTCCTCACAGGGATTTCAATTTGTGGTGCTTGTTTTCCAGTGCTCGAAAAAACTGACTCACATATTTATCCAGTTTATATTATTTATGCTGAGAGAGCATACTGGGTACCAGTTACTGTCATAATCTGAAGTAGAAGTTCTTAGTAAGATTTTGTACAACCTACTCAAATACGGAATGACTATCATAAACTTAAGTGATTAAAGCTTTGATATGGTATCAAATTAATACACTGTAACAAACTGATGTTTGAAATTAAGTCTGGGGCCACCAGCAAGTTTGAAAAGATTACCCATGTTTTGAATTATATTACTTTTGGGTGTTACACCTCTAGTATCAATTTCTTTGTTGTTTTGACCTTTTGCCTTAAAAGTTTTTCCTCCGTTTGGTCACAACTGAAGAGTTGTACATTCAGTTCTAAAGGTACTTTGTGTCAGATATTGAAGTGAGCTTGGCATTGCAGGAAGGAGATGACAGGGCAAAGTAGATCTGTATTTTGGTTGTATTAAAATCTCTTAGGACCTAATATATATTGTTAAATTTTTGTTTGACTTTTGTTTTGTTTAATCCTTAAGGTACGTTATGTTTTAAGACCTTTATGGACTTTTGCAGAGTCAACTTTTATGCCACTTTCTAACTTAGTTACTTTAAAAAAATATTCTGGCCATACTGAAATCTTTATAATGATAACTGTCTTATTATTTTTTAGTAATAAGCACGTGATTAATGAAAATGAAGTAGAAATTATAAGCTGCAACAGATAAATAATCAGTTAAACCTATCTTTTTTATTAGGCAATGTCAAAATTACATCAGCTACTGTTATGAGTTATATAAATAATTTAATTATGCCAATTTAACATGGATATTTGTTCCCAGGATGTTAACTGCATTTCCACTTGCTGGGAGTTCTAACAGAGTGCAATACTGTTTAGTGTGTCCCTAGATACCCATTCTAATTTCAAAGGCATTTCTATACACTAACAACAAACTATCAGAAAGAGAAATTAAGGAAACAATTTCATTTACTATCATATCAAAAAGAATAAAATACCTAGGAAATGTCAAAGAGGTCCACACTGAGACA
Organism: Delphinapterus leucas; assembly: GCF_059928025.1. Lineage (NCBI taxonomy): Eukaryota > Metazoa > Chordata > Mammalia > Artiodactyla > Monodontidae > Delphinapterus > Delphinapterus leucas. The sequence goes on from NC_143134.1 coordinate 8,802,868, forward strand.
CATTATAAATAAAATGACAAAAATTAAAGATTAAGGAGAATATTAAAGGCAGCAAGGGAAAAGCAACAACTTATGTACAAGGGAACTCCTTAAGGCTATCTGCTGGCTTTTCAGCATAAGTGTTGCAGGCCAGAGCGGAGGGGCACAATATGTATAAAGTGATGCAAGGAAAAACCTGCAACCGAAAATACTCTACCTGGCAAGGCTCTCATTCAGATTTGAAGGAGAGATACAGAACTTTACGGACAAGCAAAAGCAAAAAATGTTCAGCACCACAAAACCAGCTATACAAGAAATGTTAAAGGGATTTCTCAAAGCAGAAAAGACCACAACTTGAAATATGAAAATTACAAAAAGAAAAGTCTCATTGGTGAGGGCAAACATACAGTAAAGTTAGTAGATCAACCCTATAAAGCTAGTAAAAAGGTTAAAAGACAGAAGTAGTAAAATTACCTGTATCCACAAAAAGGAATTAAGGGATACACAAAACAAACAGATGTAAATTTGATGTCAAAAACATTAAAAATGAGGGGTCGTTAAAATGCATTTGAACTTTAGAGGACAGCAACTAAAAGTAATCATAGATTATCTATCTATCTATCTACCTACCCATCTATGTTGTTATATATAAACTTCGTGATAACCACAAACCAAAAATCTATAATAGATACACACATAAAGAAGAGAAAGGAATCCAGACATAACACTAAATATAGTCAAAAAGGAAGACAGCAAAAGGAAGTTTTAAAAAAGAACTACAAAACAACTGGAAAACAATTAACACAATGGTAATAAGTACACACCTATCAATGATTTTTACAATGTAAATGGACTGAATGCTCTAATCAAAATACACAGAGTGGCTGAATGATACCAACACAAAGCTCAGACATATGCTGCCAACAAGAGACTCACTTCAGATTTAAAGACATAGACTGAAAGTGAGGGAATGGAAAAAATATTCCATGCAAATGAAAATGAAAAGAAAGCCTGGGTAGCAATACTTATATCAGACAAAACAGACTTTAAAACAAAGATTGTAACAAAATACAAAGAAGGGCATTACACAATAACAAAGGGATTAATCCAAGGAGATACAACAATTATAAATACATATGTACCCAACATAGGAGCACTTAAATACATAAAACAAATATTAACAAACATAAAGGGAGAAATTGACAGTAACACAATAATAGTAGGGGACTTTAACACTCCACTTACATAATGAACAGTTCCTTTAGACAGAATTTTGATAATGAAATATTGCCCTTAAATGACACATTAACCAGATGAACTTAATAGGTATAGATAAAACATTCCACCCAAAACAGCAGAATATACATTATTTTCACATGCACATGGGACATTCTCCAGGATAGATGATGCTAGGACAATAAACAAGTCTGAATAAATTTAAGAAGATTGAAATCATATTAAGTATCTTTTCCAGCCACAACATATTGAGACCAGAAATCAACTATGAGAATAAAAACTGCAAAAAAACACAAATACATGGAGATTAAAAAATTGTTAAGAAACAAGCAATGAAAAAATAAAAATAAATACCTGGAGACAAATGGAAATGGAAATACAATCCAAAATCTATGTGACGTAACACAAACAGTTCTAAGGGGGAAGTTTATAGTAATATAAACCTACCACAGGAAACAAGAAAAATAACCTTCTACCTAAGGGAACCAGGAAAAAAAGAAGAAACAAAACCCAAATTTAAGTAGAAGGAAAGAAAAAATAAAGATCAGAGCAAAAATAAATACAGACAAAAAACAGTAGAAAAATAAACAAAACTGATAAACCTTTAGCCAGAATCAACACGAAAAAAAGGGAGAGGGTCCAAATAAATAAAATCATAAATGAAAATGGAAAAGTTACAACTGACACCACAGAAATACAAAGGATCACAAGAGATTACTGTGAACAGTTAAGTGCAAATAAAATGGACAACCTAGAAGAAGTGATAAATTCCTAGAAACATACAGTCTTCCAAGACTGAATTGGAAAGAAATAGAAAGTATGAACACACCAACTACTAGTAATGAAACTGAATCACTAATTTAAAAACTTCCAGCAAACATAGATCTAAGACTAGAGGTCTTTACAAATGAATTCCAGCAAACATTTAAAGCAGAGTTAATAATACCCTTATCAAATATTCTTAAACTTGAAGAAGGAACACATCCAAACATATTCTATGAAGCCAATGCCATCCTGATACCAAAACCAAAGAAACCACAATAAAAGAACATTACAGGCCAATATCACTGAGGAACATAGATGATGCAAAAGTCCTCAACAAGATAATAGCAAACCAAGTTCAACAATATTTAAAAGGATCATACACCATGATCAAGTGGGATTTATCCCAGGGATGCAAGGATACTTCAATATCTGCAAATCAATCAGTATGATATACCATACTAATAAACTGAAGAATAAAAATCACATGAACATCTCAACAGATGCAGATAAAGCTTTTGACAAAATTCAACATCCATTAATTATTAAAAACTCTCACCAAAGTGGAAATAGAGGAAGCATATCTCAATATAATAAAGTCCATATATGACAAGCCCACAGCTAACATCATACTCAATGATAAAAAGGTGAAAGCATTTCTTCTAAGATCAGGAAGAAGACAAGGATTCACACTCTTGCCACTTTATTCAACATTGCATTGGAATTCCACCACAGCAATCAGACAAGAAATTGAAATATAAGAAATCTGAATTGGAAAGGAAGAAGTAAAACTGTCACTGCTTGTAGGTGATGTTTTATATATACAATCCTAACAATGCCACCAAAAATATTAGAACAAATAAATTTAGTAAAGTTGCAGGATACAAAATTAACATACAGAATTCTGCTGCACTTCTATACACAATGAACTATCAGAAAGAGAAATTTAGAAAACAATCGCATGTACAATTGCATAAAAAAAAAAACGTAGGAATGAATCTAGCCAAGAGATAAAGACCTGTATTCTGAAAACTATAAGACATTGTTGAAATAAAGACAACACAAGGAAATGGAAAGACTTGCCATGTTCGTGGATTTAAAGAATTAATATTGTTAAAATCACCATACTACCCAAGGAACTCTACAGATTCAATGAAATCTCTACCAAAATACCAATGGCATTTTCCACAGAACTGAAATAAATAATTCTAGAATTCGTATGGAAACACAAAAGGCCCCCTAGCCAAAGCAATCTTGAGAAATAAAAAAAACTGGAGGTATTAACTCCCAGACTTCAAACTATCCTACAAAATCAAAACAGTATGGTACTGGCACAAAAACAGATACATAGATCAATGGAACAGAATAGAAAGCTCAGAAATGAACTCAATTAATCTATGGCAAAGGTGGGAAGAGTCTCTTTAACAGGAGACATTGGGAATCTGAACAGCTACATGCAAAAGAATCCAAAATCAATTATTTTCTCACACCATATACACAAATAAACTCAAAATGGTTTAAAGACTTAAATGTTAGATCTGAAACAATAAAGCTCTTAGAAGAAAATATATGCAGTATACACTTGGACATTGGTCTTAGCAATATTCTTTTGGATCTGTCTCCTCAGGCAAGGGAAACAAAAGCAAAAATGAACAAATGGAACTTCAACAAACCAAAAGCTTTTGCACAGTGAAGGAAACTATCAACAAAATGAAAAAGCCACCTACCGAATGGGAGAAGATATTTGCAAATGATGGTCTGATAAGGGGTTAATATCCAAAATACACAAAGAACTTGCACAACTCAATATAAAAGAAAAACTCAATTAAAAAAATGGGCAGAAGACCTGAATGGACACTTTTTTTGAATCGACATTTTTCAAAGAAGATGTACAGATGGCCAACAGGCTCATGAAAAGATGCTGAACATCACTAATCACCAGAGAAATGCAAATCAAAACCATAATGAGCCATCATGTTACACCTGTTAGAACAGCTGTCACCAAAAAAATAACAAATAACAAGTGTTGCCGAGATGTGATACACACACACACATACAGTGGAATATTACTTAGCCATAAAAACAACAAAAGCTTACCATTTGCGACAACATGGATGGACGTAGAGAAGATTATGCTTAGTGAAATAAGTCAGACAGAGAAAGACAAATACTGCATGACTTCACTTCTATGTGAAATCTAAAAAAACAAAGTCAAACATCACAAGACAGAAACAGACTCATAGATACAGAGAATAAACAGGTGTCTGCCAGATGGGAGGAGGGTGGAAGGATGAATCAAATAGGTGAGGGTGATTAAGAGGTACAAACTTCCAGTTGCAAAATAAATGAGTCACAGGAATAAAATGCACAGCATGGAGAATAGAGTAAATAATACTGGAATATCTTTGTATGGTAACAGATGGTAACTAGACTTATTGTGGTGATCATTTTGTAACGTATAGAAATATCGAACCACTACGGTGTACACATGAATCTAACACAGTGTTGTAGGTCAATTATACATCAATACAAAACAAACAAACATGTAAATAAATATGTGGGAAGCAATTAAACTTAGAGTGGAATAAGAAAAATTAATATCGTTTCAGAATAACCACATATTCTATGAAATAATAGTATATAAAATTTAGGTATCATTGACAAATCTCTTTCATGAAGGCAAAAATTTGTAAAGCTTCCGGAGAATACGTGGGTGATTATAGTGGGTATGGAGCAACATAAATAGAATACTGTAGAAGAAGAATGTGCTTCCTCATTTTTCTCTGATGTTCAGAAACTGACACATCTAAACACTGGTAATTGGAGGGAAGGGATAGGGTAAATTACGTTTCAAATGGAGTCATTTGTAAGAGGAGCAAAAGATTTTATTGGAAATTCCTGTTGTCTAGGATTAGCTTTTTTAAGCAATGATAAAACTAAAAACTTTGTAGGAGAGTCTAGAGTTGTCAGTGCTGGAGCATCAAAGCAAAACACTGTCCCTTTTTATAACATTTAAATAATTGAAATTGTAAAAGCATTCCTAAAGTGCTTGCAGTCTATTCGTTGAATGGTGGCTGTGTATTATTGTCCTACGAATGGGCAGGCTATGGTTGACACTAGTTTTTATATACAGCACCTGCCCAATTATAAAAGTAAAAATCATGCTGTTTGATACATATTGTTTAAGTATAATGATACTTCTTACTAGAAATCCTTTAGCTTAACATTTAATTTCTTGAAGCTCTGCCATGTTACTGTGTGATTTTGCAAGGCTCTTGGACTCTATGTTTTGTTATAGGTAAAGGAGAAGATTAAATAAAATGAAAAATTTTCACTTTAATTAATTCTCTGTTATTTGAGTAATAATTTTCTTTTATTAAAAACTATTAAGGGGAGTTCCCTGGTGGGACAGTGGTTAAGACTTCACCTTCCAATGCAGGGGTTGTGGGTTCGACCTCTGGTCGGGGAGCTAAGATCCCACATGCCTGGTGGCCAAAAAACCAAAACATAAAACAGAAGCAATATTGTAACAAATTCAATAAGGACTTTAAAAATGGTCCACATCAAAAAAATCTTAAAAAAAAAAAACCACTGTTAAAATCTCGTCAATGATGCGTTAAGGTTACATAATGCTTTTTTTCTTGGCATGTTGATCAATTCCATCTTTTCTTTTCACTAATTCTTAAAATAGCAATAGAGAAAACACCATTCTCTGGCATTTTGTAACTTCTACTTCTTTTTTTGTTCCAAAAGTGAATAACTGCCTGATCGTTCTTCTCTAAAAACAAAATGTTCTTTCTGAGGGTGCCCCTGACTTTCCTGTCCACCCCCTCCTTCCTTGTGTATCTCAGAGTTACAAATCATATTTTGCTCATAGCAAATGTCAGAAGAAAATAGCTTTCCAAAATTATTCTTCTCACAGTTGAATGCATTATGTTTGCCATCCCTCTAATGGGAAAAAAATCAATACAAAATCAAGTTACAATCTAATCTCAGAACTTTTCTCTTCTCCATCCCCAGGGCTCCCTGGATACAATCTAGAATCTCCTATTCCTGAGAGTTGGTAGAAGGAGGTAAGCTGTTCTGGCTTCACAGCTACTCAGGGACGAGGTGAGAAAGAGATTTACTTAAGGTAGTCTAATTAATCAAAGTCTGAGAGGAGGAAATGGTCAGACTTCCTGAATCGTACTGCATTAATTTTTCCTATTAGATTTAACTTATCTTTAGTTTAATTCATTCAGACTGGCGTGAAGAAAATGCCTAGTATTTTATCAATCACTTTAGGTAGAATATACTAAAAGACACTGCGTAATATGTTAATAATTAAAATGATCATTGGAGAGAGTACTGTCCAGAGGATGAACGTTGTCTTGGAGAGATATCCAAATAAATGACGAATTTACTAAAATGGTATATCAGAATTTTTCTTGTTATAATAACTTAATCATGATGCCTTATTTATCCTACTAGTGATTAATCGGGTTAAGGTAAATAAAACTGACCGTTACTGAATACAGTTGGAAGAATTTGTATTTACAATTACCAAAAATATCTAAGGAAAAAAAATTCAGAGAACTCTTTTACACCTGCATTGGTTAACAGTAATGCAGGAGAGGCACATTCCCTTGTACTTTTGTAGAATTTTAATGTAACACCGAGAAAACTGAAGTAACCGAATATTTCATTATTTTCAGGACTTCTACTATGCTCTTCCCGAATTAAAACTTCTTTGAAGTAACTGATGTGTTTATATCCAAAGGAATTTGATGGAGCGTGGCAGAGACTTCAGACTTGGGCAGTGGAGACTGTGAGTGAAAATATTTTAAAGAATGATGCAGAGACTTGATCTGTTTCTCAAAAGGCTTTGAGTGCAATATTAATATCAATGTTGATCCTGATTTGCTTTCTCTTTTTTCTTACACAAATGGATGTTTTAGTATGTTTTTTCCCATTTACTTTACACCAGGTATTTCTGGTTTTAGAGGATACCAGTTCATATCTTCAACTTAATTGAACATACGATTCATACAATGTAAGGCTGTATTCAAGTAATGAAACAGACAAACGTGTGAAATAATGAGAACATTAATTACAATTAAAAACATAACCACCTTTGCTACCTGTAATAGATGACATAGGTCTGACTAAGGTATCTCTAAACACAGTATTATGCATAACACAATAGGCTTTTTCACTGGAAACAATGCTATTTTACAGTAACAGTTGCCTATGATGGGGAAGTACGCTAATAATTGCAAAGCTCCCCTTTATTTTCACCATCATATTGTTTGGAAGAATTCTGAAACGAGCAAACATCTTATGATCTGTAAAATAAAAGTTTTCAAATATCTACAGCTTGTGCACAGGTAACTTAAAAAGTATTGGCAGTAAATATGCTATTTAAAAATTAACCAACCAACCAACCAACATGTGAAGGATTTTAAAATCAACACTGACTTTTCTTAATCCTAAAAACAACACTGTTTACTTTGGTTTCTGCACTGTGTGTAAAGAGCTTGGAAGTTGCCAATCAGTCTCAAAAAATAAGAAAAAGCTGAATGAACTGTAAAAGCAACTCTTCTTAGATGCATCAGAGAAGTGAGGGCACAGAGGAAACTGCTGCCCCCCAAATGGGAGACACTGACAGGTGCATGCACAGAATCAGAACTCACCAGAGCAGAGACTCAGGAGCAGAAACCAGTACCAGAACAGGAATATCTACACTGTAACCAGAAAACACCTAGATACTCCATGTGGACAAGTCTGAGAGAAGCTCCAAGGGGACCCAGTCACAGGGCTCCACACCCCGAATAAGTTCTCAGAGTAAATATCAGAGGAAAAATCCCCTAAACTATCAGGATTTTTTCCAGAACCTATCCAATCTGGGAAAGGGACATACCAAAATTGAACCCCTACTAGCATGCTACCCGCCATGGTGGGGAAAAACTGAAAGACTTGGGCAGTGCACAATCCAGACACACAACTCCCTAAAGGATTGAGAACTAATCACAGAATGGTAGAAGCTTCCTCTCCGCGCAACCCTGCCACCACATTACTAAAGGCCTCTTTACAGCAGTTCCTTTTACCCAGGATATTATATCCAGCTATCAGGAAAAAAATTACAAGACATGCCAAAAGACAAGAATCACAAAACAAAACAAAAAGGTTTGAAGAGAGAGAAAACATCAGAACCAGCATCAGATATGGTGGATACGTTGGAATGATCAGATCAGGATTTTAACACCTATAATTAATATGCTAAGGGCGCCAATGGATAAAGTATATAGCAAGCAAGAATGATGGGCAGGGGCTTCCTTGGTGGTGCAGTGGTTGAGAATCTGCCTGCTAATGCAGGGGACACAGGTTCACGTCCTGGTCTGAGAGGATCCCACATGCCGCGGAGTGACTAAGCCCGTGCGCCACAACTACTGAGCCTGCGCGTCTGGAGCCTATGCTCCGCAACAAGAGAGGCCGCGATAGTGAGAGGCCCGTGCACCGCAATGAAGAGTGGCCCCCGCTTGCCACAATTAGAGAAAGCCCCTGCACAGAAACAAAGACCCAACACAGCAAAAATAAATAAATTAATAAATTCCTACCCCCAGCATCTTAAAAAAAAAAAAAAAAAAAGGAATGATGGGCAATGTAAGCAGAGAGTTGGAAATGCTAAGAAAGAACCAAAAAGAAATGCTAGAAATAAAAACACTCTAATGGAAATAATGGGCTCATTAGTAGACTGGAAATGGCTAAGGAAAGAACCCTGGTGCTTGAGAATGGAAACTTCCAAAACTGGAAGGCAAAGAAAAAGATAGACAGAAAAAAATGAACAGAATATCCAGGAACAGTAGAACAACTACAAAAGGTGTAACTAGAGGGAGAAGAAAGAGATAAAGGAACAGAAAAAACATTCAAAGCAATGATGACTGAGAAATTCCCCAAATTAATGTCAGACACCAAATCACAGACCCTGGAAGCTCAAAAAGTACCAAGCAGGATAAATTCCAAAAATGCTACACCAGGGCATGTATTCAAAATCCAGATATCAAAGATTAAAAAAAAAAAAAAGATGCTGAAGGAAGCTGGAGGGAAAAATGACTCAACTATACAGGAACAAAAATAAGAATTCTATTCTATGCCTCCTCAGAAACCATGCAAGCAAGAAGAAAGTGAAGTGAAATATATAAGGTGTAGTGAGAAAAAAAAACACAAAAAGATAAAAACCCATCACCCTAGAAGTTGGTACTCTGCAAAGCTTTCCTTCAACGTGAAGAGGAAATAAAGACTTTCTTAGACAAAAATTAAAGCAATTTCTTGCCAGTAGACCTGCTTTGCAATAAATAGTAGAAGTTCTTTAGAGCAGGGATCCCTAACCCCCGGGCCGTGGACCGGTAGTGGTCTGGGGCCTGTTAGGAACCAGGCCGCACAGCAGGAGGTGAGCGGCAGGCGAGCGGAGGGAAACTTCATCTGCTGCTCCCCGTCGCTCCCCATCGCTCGCATGACCACATGAACCAACCCCCATAGACACATTACTGGCATTACTGCCTGAACTATCTCCCTCTCCACCCCGTCTGTCCATGGAAAAACTGTCTTCCAGGAAACTGGTCCCTGGTGCCAAAAAGCTTCAGGGCCACTGCTTTAGAGAGAGGAAAGTACTATAGATCAGAAACTTGTATCTGCAGAAAGACAGGAAAAGCATTAGAGAAGGAATGAATGAAGGTAAAATAAAATTTTTATTTTTCATATTCTTGGTATCACATGTAACAATTTTTTCCACATTATATTACCAACACTGTATTTGACTATGTAGGCATATATAAAAATATGCACATGCATGCTTACATATAAGTTAAATGAAAGATGGCAATTATATAAGGGATAAAAGGGAGGAATTAGGATAATCTTATTATTATCAGATACTCACACAACCTGTGAAGCAGCATAGGGTATACTGTTATTTGAAAGTGGACTTGGATTAGTTGTAAATATAGTTAGCCAACTCTGGGGAAGTGATTAAAAATGAAATATAACTAATATGTAAGAAAGGAGAGAAAATGGAATCATATAAAATTCTCAGTTAAAACCAAAAAAGGCAGAAAATGATTGGAAGACAAAATTAGGAAAAAAATAAGGCAATGGATAAAAAACAAAAACAAATATCATAAACATTAATCCAATTATATTATTAATCACATTAAACGTCAAATGTCTAAACACGCCAATTAAAACAAAGAAATTGTCACAGTGGATGCAAAAACAAGAGGCAACTAAATGCTATCTACAGGAAACCTACTTTAAATAGAAAACACATATATATTGAAAAATAATTCAGAAAGATAGGTCATGTTAACAAAAGTCAAAAGAAAGCATGAGTAGCTATATTAAATAATTTCAGACAGAGCAGGTTTCAGTATAAGGTAAGTTATTGGAGAAAACTAGGCACATTAAAAATGATAAAGGAGTCAATTATCTAATAAAAGGTAAAATGTGTATGTCTAAAAGCAGAACATCAAAGTACATGAGGCAAAATCAGATAAAACTTCAAGGAGAAATAGATAAATCCACTATCATAGTTACAGAATTCAGCAAGCCTCTATCAGCCATGAACAGCTGTGCAGGCAAAAAATCAAAAAGGACATAGATGAATTCAACAGCACCATCAGTCGACTGGATATAATGAACACCTATCAACTACACCCATTAAAAGCAGAATACAGGGGGGCGGAGCTTCAAGATGGCGGAAGAGTAAGACATGGAGATCACCTTCCTCCCCACAAATACATCAGAAATACATCTTCATTTGTAGCAACTCCTACAGAACACCTACTGAACGCTAGCAGAAGACCTCAGACCTTCCAAAAGGCAGGAAACTCCCCAGGTACCTGGGTAGCGTAAAAGAAAAAACAGAGACAAAAGAATAGGGACGGGACCTGCACCAGTGGGAGGGAGCCGTGAAGGAGGAAAGGTTTCCACACACTAGGAGCCCCTTCGCGGGTGGAGACTGTGGGTGGCAGAGGCAGGGGCAGCTTCGGAGCTGCGGAGGAGTGCACAGCAGCAGGGGTGCGGAGGGCAAAGCAGAGAGATTGCCGCATAGAGGATCGCTGCCGACCGGCACTCACCAGCCCGAAAGGCTTGTCTGCTCACCTGCCAGGGCGGGCGGGCCTGGGAGCTGAGGCTCAGGCTTCGGTTGGAGCGCAGGGAGAGGACTGGGGTTGGCGGCGTGAACACAGTCTGCAGGGGGCTAGTGCACCACGGCTAGCCGGAAGGGAGTCTGGGGAAAAGTCTGGAGCTGCCAAAGAGGCAAGAGACTTTTTCTTCCCTTTGTTTCCTGGTGCGCGAGGAGAGGGGATTAAGAGCACTGCTTAAAGGAGCTCCAGAGAAGGGCGCGAGCCACGGCTAACAGCACGGACCCCAGAGACGGGCATGGGACGCTAAGGCTGCTGCTGCCGCCACCAAGAAACCTGTGTGCAAGCGCAGGTCACTCTCCACACCTTCCCTCCCGGGAGCCTGTGCAGCCCGCCACTGCCAGGGTCCCAGGATCCAGGGACAACTTCCCCGGGAGAATGCATGGCACACCTCAGGCTGGTGCAACGTCACAGCGGCCTCTGCCCCCGCATTCCATACCCCTCTCCTCCCCCCGGCCTGAGTGAGCCAGGGGCCCCGAATCAGTTGCCACTTTAACCCCGTCCTTTCTGAGCGAAGAACAGACGCCCTCAGGTGACCTACACACAGATGCGGGTCCAAATCAAAAGCTGAGCCCCGGAACCTGTGCGAACAAAGAAGAGAAAGGGAAATCTCTCCCAGCAGCCTCAGGAGCAGCGGATTAAATACCCACAATCAACTTGATGTACCCTGCATCTGTGGAATACATGAAGAGACAACGAATCATCCCAAAATTGAGGCAGTGGACTTTCTGTGATTTTGCCTCTACAGCTTAGCTTTTACCATCTGTCCTAGGGTTCTGTCTGTCCATTTTTTTCTTTTCTTATTATAGTTTTTAGCACTTGTTATCATTGGTGGATTTGTTTTTTGGCTTGGTTGCTCTCTTCTTTCTTTTGTTTTCCTTTTCTATTACTTTTTAATTTTTAATATTATTTTTATTTTAATAAATTTATTTTATTTTGTTTTGTTCTTTCTTGCTTTCCTTTTTCTCCCTTTTCTTCTGAGCCGTGTGGCTGACATGGTCTTGGTGCTCTGGCCAGGTGTCAGGCCTGTGCCTCTGAGGTGGGAGAGCTGAGTTCAGGACATTCATCCACCAGAGACCTCCTAGCTGCATGTAATATCAAATGGTGAAAGCTCTCCCAGATATCTCCATCTCAATGCTAAGACCCAGCTACAATCAATGACCAGTAAGCTACAGTGCTGGACACCCTAGACCAAACAACTAGCAAGACAGGAACACAACCCCACCCATTAGCAGAGAGGCTGCCTAAAATCATAATAAGTCCACAGACACCCTAAAACACACCACCTGACGCAGTCCTGGGCACCAGAAAGACAAGATCCAGCCTCATACATCAGAACACAGGCAACAGTCCCCTCCACCAGGAACCCTACACAATCCACTGAACTAATCTTTGCCACTGAGAGCAGACACCAAAAACAACGGGAACTACGAACCTGCAGCCTGTGAAAAGGAGACCCCAAACACAGTAAGTGAAGCAAAATGATAAGACAGAGAAACACACAGCAGATAAAGAAGCAAGGTAAATACCCCCCAGACGAAACAAATGAAGAGGAAATAGGCAGTCTACCTGAAAAAGAATTCAGAGTAATGATAGTAAAGATGATCCAAAATCTTGGAAATAAAATGGAGAAAATATAAGAAACGTCTAACAAGGACCTAGAAGAACTAAAGAGCAACGAAACAATGAAGAACACAATACATGAAATTGAAAATTCTCTAGAAGGAATCAATAGCAGAGTAACTGAGGCAGAAGAACGGATAAGTGACCTGGAAGATAAAATAGTGGAAATAACCACCACAGAGGAGAGTAAAGAAAAACGAATGAAAATAATTGATCACAGTCTGAGAGACCTCTGGGACATTAAATGCAACAACATTCGAATTGTACGGGTCCCAGAAGAAGAGAAAAAGCACGGGACTGAAAAAAATATGTGAAGAGATTATACTTGAAAACTTCCCTAATATGGGAAAGGAAATAGTTAATCAAATCCAGGTAGCACAGAGAATCCTAAAGAGGATAAATCCAAGGAGAAACACGCCAAGACACATATTAATCAAACTATCAAAAATTAAATACAAAGAAAATATATTAAAAGCAGCAAGGGAAAACAACAAAAAAAATACAAGGGAATCCCCATAAGGTTAACAGCTGACCTTTCAGCAGAAAATCTGAAAGCCAGAGGGAGTGGCAGTATATATTTAAAGCGATGAAGGAGAAAAATCTACAACCAAGATTACTCTATGCAGCAAGGATCTCATTCGGATTTGATGGAGAAATTAAAACCTTTACAGACAAGCAAAAGCTAAGAGAATTCAGCACCACCAAACCAGCTTTACAACAAATGCTAAAGGAACTTCTCTAGGCAGGAAGCATGAGAGAAGGAAAATACCTACAAAAACAAACCCAAATCAATTAAGAAAATGGGAATAGGAGCATACATATCAATAATTACCTTAAATGTAAATGGATTAAATGTTACAACCAAAAGACATAGACTGGCTGAATGGTATACAAACACAAGACCCGTATATATGCTGTCTAAAAGAGACCCACTTCAGACCTAGGGACACACACAGACTGAAACTGAGGGGACAGAAAAAGATATTCCATGCAAATGGAAATCAAAAGAAAGCTGGAGTAGCACTTCTCATACCAGACAGAATAGTCTTTAAAATAAAGACTATTACAAGGTACAAAGAAGGACACTACATAATGATCAAGGGATCAATCCAGGAAGAAAACATAACAATTGAAAATATTTATGCACCCAACATAGGAGCATCTCAATACATAAGGCAAATGCTAACAGCCATAAAAGGGGAAATTGGCAGTAAAACAATCATAGTAGGGGACGCTAACACCCCACATTCACCAATGGACAGATCATCCAAAATGAAAATAAATAAGGAAACAGAAGCTTTAAATGATACACTAAACAAGACGGACTCAACTGATATTTACAGGACATTCCATGCAAAAACAACAGAATACACTTTGTTCTCAAGTGCTCTGGGAACATTCTTCAGGACATACCATATCTTGGGTCACAAATCAAGCCTTGGTAAATTTAAGAAAATTGAAATCATATCAAGTACCTTTTCTGACCACAACGCTATAAGACTAGATATCAATTACAGGAAAGAATCTGTAAAAAATTCAAACACATGGAGGCTAATACACTACTTAATAACCAAGAGATCACTGAAGAAATCAAAGAGGAAATCAAAAAATACCTAGAAACAAATGACAAGGAAAAGACGGTGACCCAAAACCTATGGGATACAGCAAAAGCAGTTCTAAGAGGGAAGTTTATAGCAATACAATCCTACCTCAAGAAACAAGAAACATCTCAAATAAACAACCTAACCTTACACCTAAAGCAATTACAGAAAGAAGAACAAAAAACCCCCCACAAGTTAGCAGAAGGAAGAAAATCATAATGATCAGATCAGAAATAAATGAAAAAGAAATGAAGAAATGACAGCAAAATTCAATAAAACTAAAAGCTGGTTCTTTGAGGAGATAAACAAAATTGATAAACCATTAGCCAGACTCAACAAGAAAAAAAGGGAGAAGACTCAAATCAATAGAATTAGAAATGAAAAAGGAGAGGTAACAACTGACAATGCAGAAATACAAAGGATCATGAGAGATTACTACAGGGAACTATATGCCAATAAAATGGACAACCTGGAAGAAATGGACAAATTCGTAGAAAACCACAACCTTCTGAGATTGAACCAAGATGAAATAGAAAATATAAACAGACCAATCACAAGCACTGAAATTGAAACTGTGATTAAAAATCTTCCAACAAACAAAAGCCCAGGACCAGATGACTTCACAGGCGAATTCTATCAAACCTTTAGAGAAGAGCTAACACGTATCCTTCTCAAACTCCTCCAAAATAAAGCAGAGGGAGGAACACTCCCAAACTCATTTTACGAGGCCGCTATCACCCTGAAACCAAAACCAGACAAAGATGCCACAAAGAAAGAAAACTACAGGCCAATATCACTGAAGAACAAAGATGCAAAAATCCTCAACAAAATACAGCAAACAGAATCCAACAGCACGTTAAAAGTACTATACACCATGATCAAGTGGGGTTTATCCCAGGATTGCAAGGATTCTTCAATATACGCAAATCAATCAATGTGATACACCATATTAACATACTGAAGGATAAAAACCATATGATCATCTCAATAGATGCAGAAAAAACTTTTGACAAAATTCAACACCCATTTATGATAAAAACCCTCCAGAAACTAGGCATGAGGGAACTTACCTCAACATAATAAAGGCCATATATGACAAACCCATAGCCAACATCATTCTCAATGGTGAAAAACTGAAACCACTTCTTCTAATATCAGGAATAAGACAAGTTTGCCCACACTCACCAGTGTTATTCAACACAGTTTTGGAAGTTTTAACCACCGCAATCAGAGAAGAAAAAGAAATAAAAGAAATCCAATTTGAAAAAGAAGTAAAACTGTCACTGTTTGTAGATGATATGACAATATACATAGATAATCTTAAAGATGCTACCAGAAAACTACTAGACCTAATCAATGAATTTGATAAAGTAGCAGGATACAAAACTAATGCACAGAAACCTCTTGCATTCCTATACACTAATAATGAAAAATCTGAAAGAGAAATTAAGGAAACACTCCCATTTACCATTGCAACAAGAAGAATAAAATACCTAGGAATAAATGTACCTAAGGAGACAAAAGACCTGTATGCAGAAAAGCATAAGACACTGATGAAAGAAATTAAAGATGATACAAACAGATGGAGAGATATACCATGTTCTTGGATTGGAAGAATCAACACTGTGAAAATGACTATACTATCCAAAGCAATCCATAGATTCAGTGCAATCCCTTTCAAAACACCAATGGCTTTTTTCACAGAACTAGAACAAAATATTTTACAATTTGTGTGGAAACACAAAAGATCTCGAATAGCCAAAGCAATCTTGAGAAGGAAAAACTGAGCTGGAAGAATCAGGCTCCTGGACTTCAGACTCTACGACAAAGCTACAGTAATCAAGACAGTATGGTACTGGCAGAAAAACAGAAACAGGTCTTTGGAATAGGATAGAAAGCCCAGAGATAAACCCACACACATATGGTCAACTTATCTTTGATAAAGGAGGGAAGAATACACAAATGGAGGAAAGACAACCTCTTCAATAATTGGTGTTGGGAAAAGTGGACAGCTACATGTAAAAGAATGAAATTAAAACACTCCCTAACACCATACACAAAAATAAACTCAAAATGGATAAAAGACCTAAATGTAAAGCCAGACACTATCAAACTCTTAGAGGAAAACATAGGCAGAACACTCTGTGACATAAGATCCTTTTTTCATCCACCTCCTAGAGAAATGGAAATTAAAACAAAAATAAACAAACGGGACCTAATGAAACTTAAAAGCTTTTGCACAGAAAAGGAAACCATAAACAAGATGAAAAGACAACCCTCAGAATGGGAGAAAATATTTGCAAATGAAGCAACTGACAAAGGATTAATCTCCAAGATTTACAAGCAGCTCATGCACCTCAATATCAAAATAACAAACAACCCAATCCAAAAATGGGCAGAAGACCTAAATAGACATTTCTCCAAAGAAGATATACAGATTGCCAACAGACACATGAAAGGATGCTCAATATCACCCACCATTAGAGAAATGCAAATCAAAAGTACAATGAGGTATCACCTCACACCAGTCAGAATGGCCATCATCAAAACATCTACAAACAATAAATGCTGGAGAGGGTGTGGAGAAAAGGGAACCCTCTTGCACTGTCGGTGGGAATGTAAATTGATACAGCCACTATGGAGAACAGTATGGAGCTGCCTTAAAAAACTAAAAATAGAACTACCATACAACCCAGCAATCCCACTACTGGGCATATACCCTGAGAAAACCATAATTCAAAGAGTCATGTAGGGCTTCCCTGGTGGCGCAGTGGTTGAGAGTCAGCCTGCCAATGCAGAGGATATGGGTTCGTGCCCCGGTCTGGGAAGATCTCACATGCCCCGGAGCGGCTAGGCCCGTGAGCCCTGGCCACTGAGCCTGCGCATCTGGAGCCTGTGCTCTGCAACAGGAGAGGCCACAACAGTGAGAGGTCCGCATACCACAAAAAATAATAATAATAAAATAAAATAAAAGTGTCATGTACCACAAAGTTCACTGCAGCTCTATTTACAATAGCCAGGACATGGAAGCAACCTAAGTGTCCTTCGACAGATGAATGGATAAAGAAGATGTAGCACATATATATAATGAAATATTACTCAGCCATATAAAGAAAGGAAATTGAGTTATTTGTAGTGTGGTGGATGGACCTAGAGTCTGTCATACAGAGGGAAGTAAGTCAGAAAGAGAAAAACAAATACTGTATGCTAGCACATATATATAGAATCTAAAAAAAAAATGTTATGAAGAGCCTAGAGGCAGGACAGGAATAAAGATGCAGACGTAGAGAATGAACTTGAGGTCATGGGGAGTGAGAAGGGTAAGCTGGGACGAAGTGAGAGAGTGGCATGGACTTATATATACGACCAAATGTAAAACAGAGAGCTAGTGGGAAGCAGCCACATAGCACAGGGAGATCAGCTCGGTGCTTTGTGACCACCTGGAGGGGTGGGATAGGGAGGGAGGGAGGGAGACGCAAGAGAGAGGAGATATGGGGATATATGTATATGTACAGCTGATTCACTTCGTTATAAAGCAGAAACTAATACAACACCGTAAAGCAATTATACTCCAATAAAGATGTTAAAAAGAATAATAAAATAAAATAAATGTTAAAGAGACATATGTAAGTTTTGAGCAAAGTTCTTCAGGAAAGCATCAATCACAACAAGCAAACATCTTTACGTAAAGCAAAACTACAGCTGTGGAAGTCCAAAGGAAATGAATATCTGTGAAAAATGGGGAGAGGTGATTTTCAAATTGGAACCTGATAAGTAAGACAGAGAATATTCAAGAATCTTAAATGAACTGTCTCTGCCAGGTTGGCACCAGGGAGTTAGAGTGCAAGAGAAGAATGATGTAAGAAAGGAAAAGAGAAAAATATCTTTTCTTTATGGGTTTTGGAATGGATTGAATAAATACACTAAGTGATGATGGCAAATATAAATCAACAGCAACTACAGGTGCTATGAGCAACCACAAGTGAACGTGACCCGTTTGATTGAATAATGAAGCAGCAGGAGCTCCCTAGAGAGGATTCACGGCAAAGACAGAAACAGCATACCCATCATGAATAACATATACTTCCTGAAATAAGAACAAACTTTTCAGGAGAGACTAAGAATTCCCTGGGCTTTCATCACTGTGGTCAACATAAAGAAGAGAAGAAAACTGGATGAGCATTTTTTTTCCATTTGAAAAAAGAAATGGAATTTAAAAACCAAAAATATCCACCATGATTTAGGTTTTCGAGCTTCTTTGCTACTTAAAGGATGTTTTCAGTTCACCAAACCTAAGAGCATACTGTGAAAGCACTGCACTTTTATCTTTAATTTATGATCCCGTGTTTACTTTCAGTTGTGAATATCTCCACATATTTCTTCAGGTTTGTCAGAGTCATTTGAGACCTGGCATACAT
This sequence comes from Delphinapterus leucas, assembly GCF_059928025.1. Taxonomy (NCBI): domain Eukaryota; kingdom Metazoa; phylum Chordata; class Mammalia; order Artiodactyla; family Monodontidae; genus Delphinapterus; species Delphinapterus leucas. Next base: position 8,821,666 of record NC_143134.1, read on the forward strand.
TTGACAGACGATTACACAAACACAGAACTTTAAAGAGCTTTGTTGTGTTGGTGTCCATTTCATCTGTTTGACAAATGAAGAGAAAGTCCATTAGGAGCTAGTTCATTTTCACAGATTCACTCTAAGGAGTATATGAATCAAAAATTATTCGGTTCCTCATTGCAAACCAGTGTGACTCCCATACTGCTTCTATTTGCATGCCTTATATTTAACTTTGAATTCTGACTTTCCAAGGTTATTATTTTCATATTAATTCTTTTAACTGTGATTTCTTTACATAAATTTTAAGTGTATCTTTGTCCTCTTTTGTCAAGATTCTCAGGCATAGGAGTAATTCCTAAAGAATATAGCTTACTGCAATCAAAAATCATAGTATGCTTGAAACGATACAAAAACAAAACTCATATATATGCTACCTATAAGAGACTAATTTCAGATCTAAAGACACACACAGACTCAAAGTGAGGGGATGGAAAAAGATATTCCATGCAAATGGAAATTAAAAGAATGTCACGGTAGGAATTGTTATATCAGGCAAAACAGACTTTAGAACAAAGACTGTAACAAGAGAAAAAGAAGGGCATTACATAATGATCAAGGGATTGATTGAAGAAAATATGACAATTGTGAATATATATGCACCCAACATAGGAGCACCTCAATACATGAAACAAATATTAACAAACATAAATGGGGAAATTAACAGTAACCCAGTAATAGCAGGGGATTTTAACACCACACTTACATCAATGAACAAATCATCTAGACAGAAAATCAATAAGGAAACACTGACCATAAAGGCAAATTAGACCAATGGACTAAATATATATATATATATATATATATATATCTCATTACATCCAAAAGCAGTAGAATACACATTATTTTCAAGTGCATATGGAACATTCTCCAGGAGAGATCACATGCTAGGCCAGAAAACAAGTCTCAGCAATTTTAAGAAGACTGAAATCACATCAAGTATCTTTTCTGACCACAACATTATGAAACTACAAATCAACTAGAAGAAAAAAAAAACTGCAAAAAATGCAGACACATGAAGGCTAAACAATATGCTACTAAACAACCAATGGACCACTGAAGAAATCAAAGAAGAAATTTAAGAAATACCTGTAGATAAATAAAAATTAAAATACAACCATCCAAAGTCTATGGGACACAGCAAAAGCAGTTTTAAGGGGAAGTTTATAGAGATACAAACTTATCTCCAGAAACAAGAAAAAACTCAAACAATGCAACCTTACACCTTTTAAAGGTACTAGATAAAGGAGAAAAACAAAACCCAAAGTGAGTAGTAGGAAAGAAGTCAAAGGATCGGAGCAGAAAACATGAAATAGAAACCGAAACAAAAAGATCAATAAAACTAAGAGATGGTTCTTTGAAAATATTTTTTAAAAACCTGATAAACTTTCAGCCAGACTCATTAAGAAAATAAGGGAGATGGTCCAAATAAATAAAATCAAAAAAGAAACAGTAAATGTTACAACCAACACCACAGAAATACAAAGGATCATAAGAACAACTACACACCAATAAAAAGGACAACCTTGAAGAAATGGACAAATTCCTCAAAATGCACAATCTTCAAGACTGAACTAGGAAGAAATATCAATAGACAATATAACATACCATTTAACTTTAATTAAATTGAATCTGTAATGAAGAAAAAAAAAAAAAACTATGAACAAACAAAAGTCCAGGACCAGACGGTTTCACAGGTGAATTCTACCAAATAATTGGGGAAGAATTAACACCTATCCTTCTCGAACTATTCCAAAAACTGCAGAGGAAGGAACACTTCCAAACTCATTCTACAAGGCCACCATCACCCTAATACCAAAACCAGACAAAGATATCACAAAAAAAGAAAATTATAGGCCCATATGACTGATGAGCATATACGCAAAAATCCTCAACAAAATACTGGCAAACCAAATCCAACAATACATGAAAAAGATCATACACCATGAGCAATTGGGATTTTTCCCAGGGATGAAAGGATGTTTTAACATCTACAAATCGATCAATGTGATACAGCACATCAACAAATTGAAGAATAAAAATCATATAGTCATCTCAAAATATGCAGAAAAGGCTTTTGACAAAATCCAACATCCATTTACAACAAAAACTCTCCACAAAATGGGAATAGAGGGAACAAACCTCAAAATATTTAATAAAGGCCATATATGACAAGCCCACAGCTAACATTGTACTCAATGGTGAAAACCTAAAGGCACCTCCTCTAAGATCAGGAACAAGACAAGGATGCCCACTCTCACCACTTTTATTCAACATAGCATTGGAAGTCCTAGCTACAACAATTAGAAAAGAAAAAGAAATAAAAGGAATCCACACTGGAAAGGAAGAAATAAAACTGTCACTGTTTGTAGTATGACATGATACTACATATAGAAAATCCTAAAGATGCCACCAAAAATCTAATAAAGCTCATCAATGAATTTGGTAAAGTTTCAGGATACAAAATTAATATACATAAATCTGATGCATTTCTATATACTATTAATGTACTATCAAAAAGAGAGTTTAAGGAAACAATTCCATTTACCTTCACATCAAAAAGAATAAAATACCTAGGAATAAATCTAAGTAAGGAGGCAAAAGACCTGTACTCAGAGAAATATAAGACACTGATGAAAGAAACTGAAGATGACACAAATAGATGGAAAGATATAGCATGCTCATGGATTGGAAGAACTAGTATTATTAAAAGACCATATTATCTAAGGCAATGTAGCGGTTCGATGCAATCCTTATCAAAATGCCAATGGAATTTTTTACAGAACTAGAATAATTCTAAAATTTGTATGGACCCACAAAAGACCCCAAATAGAAAGAGCAATCTTCAAAAAGAAGAACAGAGCTTGAAGTATCAGGATCCCTGACTTCAGACTATACAACAAAGCTACAGTAATCAAAACAGTGTGATACTGGCACAAAAGCAGACACATAGATCAATGGAACACAGTAGAGAGCCCAGAAATAAATCCATGCACATATAGTCAATTAATCTATAACAAGGCAGGCAAGAACATACAATGGAGGAAAGACAGTCTCTTCAATAAGTGGTGCTGGGAAAACTGGACAGCTACATGTAAAAAAATGAAATTAGAGCATTTTCTCACACCATACACAAAAATAAACTCAAAATGGATTAGAGACTCAAATGTAAGACCAGAAATCACAAAACTCTTGGAAGAAAACGGACAAAACACTCTTTGACATACTTCTTAGAAATATTTTTTGGATCTATCTCCTAAGGCAAAGGAAACAAAAGCAAGTATAAACAAATGATACCTAATTAAACTTAAAAGCTTTTGCACAGCATATAAACAAAAAGACAAGCTACAGAATAGGAGAAAATATTTGCAAACTATATGATCAATAAGTGGCTAATATCCAAAAATATATGAATAGCTCATACAACTCAACAGCAACAAAACAAGCAACCTGATTTTTAAAATGGGCAGGAGACCTGAATAGACATTTTTCCAAAGAGTACCTAAAAGTGGCCAATAGGCACATGAAAAGATGCTCAACATCGATAAATATCAGTGAAACACAAATCAAAACCACAATGAGATATCACCTCACACGTGTCAGAATGGCTATCATCAAAAAGAACACAAATAACAAATGTTGGTGAGGATGTGGGTAAAAGGGGACCCTCCTACACTATTGGTGGGATTGTAAACTGGTCCATCCACTGTGGAAAACAGTATGGAGTTTCCTCAGGAAAGTAAAAATAGAACTAACATATGATCCAGCAATTCCAACCCTGGGTCTATATCCAAAGAAAGTGAAGACACTAATTTGAAAAGGTACATGCACCCCAATGTTCATAGCAGCATTATTTCCTATTGCCAAGATATAGAAACAACCCAAGTGTCCATCAACAGATGAATAAAAAATATGTAGCATATATATGCTTAGTGAGTATTATACTTAGTGAAATAAGGCAGACAGAGAAAGACAAATACTGTACGCCATCCCTTACATGTAGAATCTAAAAAAAAAAAAAAAAAGAACGAATATAATGAAACAAAACCTGACTCACAGATACAAGGAACAACCGAGTCATTATGAGTGGGTAGAGGGAAGGGGGAGGGGGTTGATAAAGGAAGGGGAGTAAGAAGTAGAAACTACTATGTATAAAATAAATAAGCTGTAAGGATACACTGTACAGCCCAGGGAATATAGACAATATTTTGCAATAACTTTAAATAGAATATAATCTATAAAAATTTTGAACCACTATGTTATATACCTGAAACTAACATAATATTGTAAATCAACTGTACCTCAATTAAAAAAAAGAACGGACTACAGCTTACTGGACACCTGAGCTCTAGCCACTAAACACCAGTGGGTCCCTCTACTCCTGAACTTTGTTTCCTTTCTGGCAGCCCAGTTCTTCCTTCTACCATCATGAACTTTCCTGTCTGTTCTGTAGAAGTCATTCATTCTTTTGGGAACAAGAGACAAACAAGTGAGTTATCTGAGTTAACAAGTGTGTGGCTGAGAAAGCAAACACGATACGAAGTGATACTGGTTTGAGGAGATAAGTGCGTATATTTCAGGGCAGGGAAAGCTATTGATACTGGTGACGTACAAACTTTCTTCTCCGGCAGATGCATCTACCCTCCCTCTACGCATATACTTGGCAAATCGCAGCCACAGCATTTCTAGAAGCAGGAGGGATGCTGCAGGAAGAAAGTGTAAATACGGATATTATCTTCGAGATAGATGTAGGGTAACATACTTTCCATCCTGATGACTTGAATTTCTCTGCTTTCCTAAAATCTTTCCTACATCTTTAATGACTCACAGAATTTTAATGATAGAATTGAAGTAACATTTCCATAATTAGGATTTCCATTATTCAAATTTGTTTTTTTTTTAACAGAGAAAAGCCTAAGTTTCTTTTTTTTAATGTTCATAAATTGTTTATGTTTATTCACCTGGTGTTTATCGATACAGTCATGTTTTGCATTGTGGACAAGTTAAATAAAATGTGTTGCAATACCTCTGTTACATAACAATGTTTGATAATTAAGAATAAAACACATTTACAGCTAGATTTCGTGTTAGGTAATGAGGTCTGGAATGCAGTCACTGTTTTCCCACATTTCTGTCTCATCCCAGGTATTCACTGCCCTCTCATGGTTCAATATGACAGCAATCAAAGATACCTTTTCCAAGCAATTGACCGTACTCCAGACCTTGTCAAGTTCTCACCACTAATACACTTTATCTTTGGTATGCCTCATTCTCTCTCATAGTCCTTCCAAATTTTAGACCTAGGGTGCACTCTAGAAATAACTCAGTTCTGTGTTATACTTTGCACATTTAAGAAACAGAGGAGTAAAGTGATTCACCTAAGGCAACGCTACGGGTGATGGCAGAGCTGGGACTAGGAACTCGGGTGCTTTGTGTCTGGTCCATTCAGGGATCCAGGGCCCTCCTGAGTACATGCCTTTACTGGCATTCCTGCTGCTGCTGCTGCTGGTTCCAGACAGTACAAAACGTGCAACAAGAGAGCCTCCTCAAGCTGCCACCACAAGACCCTGGCGTCAGCTGCTTTCCCTGGTAACGACCAGTCATTGTCACTGACTTAGGGGAAGAATGTGGTATGCATCTGGTGTTACAGCTTTATTTGCCACTTGTCAGATCGCATCTGCCGTGTAAAGCCCATATTCCATCAAGTAAAAATGGGATGCTGAATTTAGAAACACTTACTGAAATTACCATGACAACCAGGTCCCAGTTTTTTTTCCCTTTAAGTAACATTTATTGATTATATTCTGATTCAGTATATCCAAAATCATTTGTGAACAGGAATTTTTAATGTTGAACTGATCAAACCCTAAAAAATCTATACCTGGACTAAACCATACTTAAATCTTCCTAACTTTCATTGCCATTACTGCTGTTAATAGCAAATAATGTCTTTATTTGAAAGAAAATTTCAACCTGGATAATATTTCTCTTCTAATTTTTATAAGCCTTTTTTTTGCAACGGTATGCATACACTGTCAATTGTCAAATTTGAAAAACTATTTCCAAAAAATATACTGATACTTGATTTTTCTGATGTTTTATCCTTTTTTGAGGAAATCTATTGATTTAGCAAAATCAATTGATCCTGTGTTACTGTCATACACAAGTTAAATTTTTAGTGATATTTGCAGTAAATAATGTCTTCGGCATCCTTTGACTATGTAGCCTGATTACTCCATTTACCTCTCCCGTTGGTGACATATTTTGTTAGCACTGTATTCCACTTTGTCCCAAAATAATTTTAGTTTGAGCCAAATGTTTTCAATCTCTCATCATTAATTGTCTATGTTGTTGATGAATATGGGAATATGTCAAGTTTAGAGGGATGGGTAGATGATAAAAGCTTCTCACTTGAATTCAACACAGCACTGCACAATGGAATGAACCAACTCTGATGGTAAAATTCTATTCTTCAAGATTTTAACCCAAAATGAAAAAATATTACTAGAGAGAATATGAGCTAGAAAAATAGGTATAATTCTGTGTTGGATATTAGAACATATCTCGTAAACTCTGTCATCAAGAATAGAAGTGAAGAGATAAGCGTGCCATGTCAAAACTTCAAGAAGTTACTGTTCATACTGATTACATTTTCTCCATGCTGTAATACATTTTCCCTAGTAGCAGGTACCAGCTACAGAAATTTTCTCAGTGGGAAAACATTTCTCAAAATAAGATTCTTCTTTCTGAATTCCTTGGTGCATTTTATGTGTACATACATATGTACATATAAAACCATGCATAGGATATATACATACATACACAGAGAAAACGTTCAAATAACGTATATGATAGGGATAAAACAAAAGGTAAAGCACATCTATTCAGTCACTCCCACCAACCCTCAGCCTACTACCCAAGAAAACAACTGTTTCTTATGTATAGTTCCAGAATTTATTTGTGAATGCATGTGTGTCAGTTTAGAGAATAAATTATAAGAAAACTGACCTGGCCTGAGAACTGAGGCCAACACCTGCCAGCCACCCCTATACTCCTAATAACAACTACCCATGAAAAAATTTAAAAATAGTAGAAAACTCTTTCTATACTTTTCTCACTTCACTGAAGAGAGAGAGATGGTTGGAGTGGAACTGGTGGAACTTGAATATTAAAATCTTTGGATCAGATGCTCAGTGCCCTGAGAGACACAATCCATGTGATCCCACCTGCTTCAGGCCTAGAGAAAGGGCTGTAATGGGATCACCTGAAAAGCTGCTGTCAGTCTCAAAGAGCGTGCAGTGTAGTCTGACTGGTGTCTCACTTAGGCTTGAAAAGCTGACAGATCAGGAGACTGAGGTGTGCGAGCTTTTCTAAGGGAACACAGAAAGGTTCCACGCCAGGTAGGCATGCTCTCCTTGGGCAAAGACCAGATGCAAGCTACCTGCCAAAGAATGCTTTTGTAAAACTGTCTTATGTCCTTCCCAAGGAGTCTGCCTAGAGACCAATGAAACCTTAGCATCAAGAATCTGGGGGTGTCAGCACCATGCCTAGGGTATAGAAGGTAGACCCATAAACAACCAGCTGGAAAGACTGGATCATTTTGAAATGCATAGAAATACCAAATCACTATGTTGTGCAACAGGAACTAATGTAGTGTTGTAGGTCAATTATACTTCAAGAACAAAATAAACCAACTCATAGGAAAAAAGATCAGATTTGTTATCAGAGGTGGGGGTGGGGGGGAATTGGATGAAGATGGTCAGGAACTACAAACCTCCAGTTATGGGATAAGTACTAGGGATGTAATGTACCCCATGAATAATACAATTAACACTGCTCTATTATATATGAAAGTTAAGAAAGTAAACCCTAAGAGTTCCCATCACAAGGAAAAAATAATTTTCTCTTTAATATTATATCTATACGAGATGATGGGTTACTCATTAAACTTACTGTGATAATCATTTCACAATGTATGTAAGTCAAATCAATAGCTCCACGACTTAAATTGATACAGTGCTGTGTGTCAATTATATCTCAATAAAACGGGAAAATAATTAAATTAATAAAAACTTCCCCCAAACCCCCCAAATAAAACAGAAAAAAAAGCCATGAACCTCAACACTATCTGACATTAAATGTGAAATGTGTTAATTTATCAAAAACTCCTTTTTTTCCCAGTTCTTTAGAATAGTTTACTGAAGCTCTCAGCCACCCGGCTAATCTCTAAGTGATTCTAGCTGCGGGAACACAGCGTTTCCTGACGCTGGGGGTTACGCATTATGCACAAATTTTCCCATCGTTACATTCTAACTGCATGTTGCCTACCCACCATTAAATAATTAAGATTTAACTAGAGAACTGAAGATTTTCTTCCGGTTCCTCAATAAACTTACTAAAAGCTCTACATTCTGAAGCCATCTTGGCACAAGTGGCCACCACAAAGGATGCATGAACGTCAAGTGTATTAACTGTTTATCCAGTGCAGCCTCCCACGTGCCCCCTTTCTGGGAAACGGGGATTTCTGAACTTCCCCCCAGCCCTGGTGGCTCGGAGCTACCAGAAAGCACATTCTGGAAAGCTGAGCATATGGCCCAGCCTAGGGAGTTCATTTTCCTACTCCTGTGCTCCCTTACGTCACTTTCAGGGCCAAACTTTGTTCTGGGATCCTCCGCTCTTATGGAATGTAAAGACAGCCGCCTGCCGCGAGGAGAATGTGACTTTGTTAGAAAGTGTTATTTCTTAATAATGAAATAGCTCAAAGAACTTGGTGCATGATCCTTTTAATGTGCTGTTGGATTCTGTTTGCTAGTATTTTCTTGAGGATTTTTGCACCTATGTTCATCAGTGATATTGGCCTATAGTTTTCTTTCTTTGTGACATCTTTGTCTGGTTTTGGTATCAGGGTGATGGTGGCCTTGTAGAATGAGTTTGGGAGTGTTCCTCCCTCTGCTGTATTTTGGAAGAATTGGAGAAGGATAGGTGTTAGCTCTTCTCTAAATGTTTAGTTGAATTCGCCTGTGAAGCCATCTGGTCCTGGGCTTTTGTTTGTTGGAAGATTTTTAATCACAGTTTCAATTTCAGTGCTTGTGATTCGTTGGTTCATATTTTCTATTTCTTCCTGGTTCAGTCTCAGAAGGTTGTGGTTTTCTACGAATTTGTCCATTTCTTCCAGGTGGTCCATTTTATTGGCATATAGTTGCTTGTAGTAATCTCTCATGATCCTTTGTATTTCTGCAGTGTCAGTTGTTACTTCTCCTTTTTCATTTGTAATTCTGTTGATTTGAATCTTCTTTTCTTCTTGATGAGTCTGGCTAATGGTTTATCAATTTTGTTTATCTTCTCAAAGAACCAGCTTTTAGTTTTATTGATCTTTGCTATCATTTCCTTCATTTCTTTTTCATTTACTTCTGATCTGATCATTATGATTTCTTTCCTTCTGCTAACTTTGGTTTTTTTTTTCTTCTTTCTCTAACTGCTTTCGGTGTAAGGTTAGGTTGTTTATTTGAGATGTTTCTTGTTTCTTAAGGTAGGATTGTATTGCTATAAACTTCCCTCTTAGAACTGCTTTTGCTGCATCCCATAGGTTTTGGGTGGTCGTGTTTTCATTGTCATTTGTTTCTAGGTATTTTTTGATTTCCTCTTTGATTTCTTCAGTGATAACTTATTAAGTACTGTATTGTTTAGCTTCCATGTGTTTGTATTTTTTACAGGTCTTTTCCTGTAATTGATATCTAGTCACATAGCATTGTGGTCAGAAAAGATACTTGATATGATTTCAATTTTCTTAAATTTACCAAGGCTTGATTTGTGACCCAAGATATGATCTATCCTGGAAAATGTTCCATGAGCACTTGAGAAGAATGTGTATTGTTTTTGGATGGAATGTCCAATAAATATCAATTAAGTCCATCTTGTTTAATGGGGTTTATCCCAGGAATGCAAGGATTCTTCACTTATGCAAATCAATCAATGTGATACACCATATTAACAAATTGAAGGAGAAAAACCATATGATCATCTCAATAGATGCAGAGAAAGCTTTTGACAAAATTCAACACCAATTTATGATTAAAACCCTCCAGAAAGTAGGCATAGAGGGAACTCTCCTCAACATAATAAAGGCCATATGTGACAAAGCCACAGCCAACAGCGTCCTCAATGGTGAAAAATTGAAACCATTTCCACTAAGACCAGGAACAAGAAAAGGTTGCCCACTCTCACCACTATTTTTCAACATAGTTTTGGAAGTCCTAGCCACAGCCTTCAGAGAAGAAAAAGAAATAAAAGGATTCCAAATCAGGAAAGAAGAAGTAAAGCTGTCACTGTTTGCAGATGACATGATACTATACATAGAGAATCCTAAAAATGCTACCAGAAAACTACTAGACCTAATCAATGAAGTTGGTAAAGTAGCAGGATACAAAATTAATGCACAGAAATCTCTGGCATTCCTATACACTAATGATGAAAACTCTGAAAGAGAAATTAAGAAAACACTCCCATTTACCATTTCAACAAAAGAAATAAAATATCTAGGAATACACCTACCTAAGGAGACAAAAGACCTGTATGCAGAAAATTATAAGACACTGATGAAAGAAATTAAAGATGATACAAATAGATGAAGAGATACACCATGTTCTTGATTGGAAGAATCAACATTGTGAAAATGACTCTACTACCCAAAGCAATCTACAGATTCAATGCAACCCCTATCAAACTACCACTGGCATTTTTCACAGAACTAGAACAAAAAATTTCACAATTTGTATGGAAACACAAAAGACCCCGAATAGCCAAAGCAATCTTGAGAAAGGAAAATGGAGCTGGAGGAATCAGGCTCCTGGACTTCAGACTATACTACAAAGCTACAGTAATCAAGACAGTATGGTACTGGCACAAAAACAGAAATATAGATCAATGGAACAGGATAGAAAGCCCAGAGATAAACCCACACACATATGGTCACCTTATCTTTGATAAAGGAGGCAAGAATATACAGTGGAGAAAAGAAAGCCTCTTTAATAAGTGGTGCTGGGAAAACTGGACAGCTATATGTAAAAGTATGAAATTAGAACATTCCATAACACCATACACAAAAATAAACTCAAAATGGATTAAAGACCTAAATGTAAGGCTAGATACTATCAAACTCTGAGAGGAAAACATAGGCACAACACTCTATGACACACACACACAAAAAGCAAGATCCTTTTTGACCCACCTCCTAGAGAAATGGCAATAAAACCAAAAATAAACAAATGGGACCTAATGAAACTTAAAAGCTTTTGCACAGCAAAGGAAACCATAAACAAGACGAAAAGACAACCCTGAGAATGGGAGAAAATATTTGCAAATGAAGCAACTGACAAAGGATTAACCTCCAAAATTTACAAGCAGCTCATGCAGCTCAGTATCAAAAAAACAAACAACCCAGTCCAAAAATGGGCAGAAGACCTAAAGACATTTCTCCAAAGAAGATATACAGGTCGCCAACAAACACATGAAAGAATGCTCAACATCATTAATCATTAGAGAAATGTAAATCAAAACTACAATGAGATATCATCTAACACCAGTCAGACTGGCCATCATCAAAAAATGTACAACAATAAACGCTGGGGAGGGTGTGGAGGAAAGGGAACCCTCTTGCACTGTTGGTGGGAGTGTAAATTGATACAGCCAGAATGGAGAACAGTATGGAGGTTCCTTAAAAAACTAAAAATAGAACTACCATACAACCCAGCAATCCCACTACTGGGCATATACCCTGAGAAGTCCATAATTCAAAAAGAGTCATGTACCAAAATGTTCATTGCAGCTCTATTTACAATAACCAGGACATGGAAGCAACCTAAGTGTCCATCAACAGATGAATGGATAAAGAAGATGTGGCATATATATACAATGGAATATTACTCAGCCATAAAAAGAAACGAAATTGAGTTATTTGTAGTGAGGTGGATAGACCTAGAGTCTGTCATACAGAGTGAAGTAAGTCAGAAAGAAAATAACAAATACCGTACGCTAACACATATATATGGAATCTAAGAAAAAACAAATGGTTATGAAGAACGTAGGGGCAAGACGGGAATAAAGACACAGACCTACCAGAGATGGACTTGAGGATATGGGGTGAGGGAAGGGTAAGCTGTGACAAAGTGGGAGAGTGGCATGGGCATATATACATTACCAAACGTAAACTAGATAGCTATTGGGAAGCAGCCGTATAGCACAGGGAGATCAGCTCGGTGCTTTGTGACCACCTAGAGGGGTGGGATAAGAAGGGTGGGAGCGAGGGAGACGCAAGAGGGAAGAGATATGGGAACATATGCATATGTATAACTGATTCACTTTGTTATAAAGCAGAAAATAACACACCATTGTAAAGCAATTATTCTCCAATAAAGATGTTAAAAAAAAAACAAACAACTCACGCGTGATCTACCATATAGGCTAAATGGTGACATAAATTCCAGGACACATTCTCTGTGTTTCAGTCTTCGATTCATTTTGGCCTATATTTGCAAGATTGGAAACAAGTGATTATCTAGACAAATTCAAGCTGCTAAACTCTGTTCGATCTTTCCCGAAAAGTCAATTGTTTTATTTTTCTAAGAGAGCTAATTACCTAATTATGTACCTGTCATGGGTAGAAACTACCAGAAAAGACAGTACATAATTAATAAATTGCTCAGTATGATTTCATAAACTCACAAGTGTCACGGGTTCTGTCTGCGCGCGAGGGGGGGTGGTGGCGCGCAGAGATAAATAAGGAAGATGGGGACTTGTGTGGTCTGTCAGGCTTTACACTTCTTGATAAATGAATCTACTTATACATTATGTTCCCATTTACACTGGAATTACCCTAAGATTGAATTATAGGCTAAAGCTATCCACATTAACCCTCCGAAGAATAGCTTATAAAATAATGTTCCTCACCATAATATTACTAACAACATCAATTATAACATGTGAATGTTTATTTTACAAATTTTCTAAATACAGATAGCATTGAATTATAAATACTCAACGTGCAGGCACACTCTAAATCTAAGATATATATACATATACGTGTGTATGTATATACGTGTGTGTGTATATATATGTATGTATTGGTCTAGATGTTGATACAACTAAAACCTTTACTTACAGAGATCTTCTATCCGATGGACCACTTGTTGGTACAAAAATTGATTGAGACTGTAAATGCATTCTGATTTACAGAACTCATATCCTGATTACCCATGAACAGTAAGTTTTTGAAGTCAAGTCACCAGGATACACAATCTCTTCTCCAGGATGTGACCGCGGACCAGTTACTTAACCTCTCCTTCCTTTATTTACCTCATGTAAAATAAAGGTAATACTGGCATCAACCTCCCAGCATTGTTGCCAGTGGTAAATGAAGGAATATATGTCAGGAGCTGAGAGCAAAGCCTGGTATATAGCAAGCATTCGATTACAGATGCTTTCATTCTTATGTATCATGCAGGTTTTTTTTTTTTATCACTTTGTCACATGTGCTTTACCGTTAACGTTTATTACTTCTGAACTATTTGAGAGTCGGTTGGACAAATCATACCACGTTTCCCTAAATATTTCAGTGTGTATTTCCTAAACACAAGGGTAGTCTCTTCTATAACCACAGAACAATTATCAAATTCAGGAAATTGTATATTTAGTCTTTTTACGGACTCCTCTGCAGATCCATGTGTACTTGTGTGTGTACCCAAGCAAAGTCCAGCACTGATTTTCACTCTGCCTATGACTATATAAGGACCTTGTGGATTGTTTTTGAAAATAATATAGAGACTGAGGCCGGGGAGGCCCTGAGGGTCGGTAGCAAATCTCCACTGAAGCTATAAATGGAAGCAGATTCTACCTTCCAGTCTAGAGCTCAGACTAACAGGAGAGACTTTGCTTCCTCTTACATAGGAGCGTTCGGGCTTTCTGGAAAGCATATGTATTATTCACTAGGCTTAGGAATGCCTAGAATTATTCACCTGGGGACTCAGCAAAAATGCGATAAAGATTTCAGCTGTATGGCCTCGTTTTAAGGGCCTAAAGCTACATACCTCTTCAGAAATAGAGCTGCCAAGGACTATTTTTCTTCCCGTATCCTTTGTAAAATTGCATTCTGCCTTCTTTTTGGTTACTCTCAAAAAATTATAAAATCTCACTAGTTTCTCTTTTGGAGAATGAAACTGGAGGAGCTGCTCTGAGAACACTTTGTTAATAGAACTAAGTTGGTCGGATGACACACATGATGTCTAGCGATAATGCCAAACCTGTCCTGAGCCCTGTGCTCTGGGAAAACGTGATGGTGAGGAAATCCCTGCCACTGCCAAGAAGCATCCTTCCCCTCATAACTCAGGCGAGATTCAGGGACGCCCCTCTTGTTTACCTGGGACACCAGATCCTCCAGATTCCCCTACTTTGTACCCACTGACCAGGCTGGACGAAATGCCTGCCGACTTGCCTTGTTAATTTTAGTTCAGCTTCTTTCTCTCCTGAAGGCCCCTGGGCGTCACTGACTCTCAGCATTGCCCAGAATCAACACCTGAAAAGGAACTGGCCTGGTTTCCCAGACCCTCCCTCCCCCAACCAGAGGGCATCTTCTGCTCAAATCTCCCATCAAGCCCCCCTCTTAACGTACTCCCCATACCTGGGTCTTTCTCCTGCAGATAAGAAAAAAGAAGATGTTTCTTTCTGCCTGAACTTTGTGACGCTTGCAGACTTTATGGTCAGGGCATCCTCCCCTTATTCCAGCAATCCTTTTGAATAAAGTCTCTCCTTACCTAAGTCCAGATTTCTTTTATTTGACCATAGAGCACATATGAAAATATGGACGTTAACATTATAATGAGTTTTTCCCACAACAAAGAAGTAAAAGCAGTGCCCTTCCAGCCTCAGTTCTCATAACAGCATTAAGACTACAGAATCCATATTTATGTAAGTTACACTAATGTCCAGGACTTCCAAAGCAGAGAGAAAAAAGATTTGCAACCCAGAGATCCTCAGCTCCAGGTGGTAAAAAGGCTTGCATAAGTCAGGGATGGAGGAGTGAAGACTGGCAGACCTTTTTTGGGGGGAGAGGAATGGTTGATGTTCTGTGAGTCTCACTCACCCACTCCCCGTCCCGAGAGAGACACAGACACAGACACACACACACTCAGTCTGGGAAGCAGGACCTAAATAGGAGTGTGTGATGACCTTCTCATGGGACCCTGCAGCGTGGACAGGTGCACGCCTGGGTCTCATTTGAGTAATATAAAGGGCGAAGAACTGGATGGCCAGCTACTTATACAGGCACTGAAAATAAAGGGGTTTCACTGGGAGGATGGCAGTCCCAGGGTTTCCTAAAGCAAGAGTCTTGTCTCCCATGAGTTAGACGTGAGCCTCAGGGAGAGAGAGGCCTGGAGTCGCTTCCACACCTGTTCAAGAGACATGGTGGGGACGAGTCCCAGCGAAGAGAAGTGGGTACCTCCCACGTGCTAGAGCGAGGAGAAGGTCACGATCCAGGGAGAAGTAGGTCATCCCACTGAAGGAGTCGCTCTGACATGTCTCAGCAATTAGGGGCTAGGGAGCGTTCGCAAAGGTGCTCCCACAGGGGTGTTGAACACGTCTCCGGATTATGGAACACGCCACCAACTAAGAACAGTGTCAGTCGGCTAATGAGCCCACACTTCCCCCCATGCCGTTCTCCTTTCCATACAAAGCACCTGAAGAGTGAGCTGGATGGGGAGGGGCGTGAAGATAAATTGCAATTCTGGGGGGTTCCTGGCTAGCTCATTCCTTCAGGCGATTCCCACTTTTTCTGCACCTTTGACTAGGCTATTTTCAACTCCATAGAGGTAAAACTGCACAAAAATGATAGTGATTCAAACAATTTTTGTCCACAGAAACACATCTTGTATCTCGTAGAATGTAACTGGTATCGATAATGGCCTTTGGCCAGGTTTGCCAGTTTTTCATTGCGTTGTACATTTATCTAAACATTTCTACAAGAATATAAGTAACTATTTCTGTGGAGGCAGAGATATTTCATATAGAAATCACTGAAATTTCAGTCATCTTGTGTCACGTCTCTTCATTTTTGAATGCTGCTACTTGAATCCAACATCATAGACAGGTAAAAATTTGAAGATAACGTATATTTCAGTGATGTGGAAGGATGCACAGTAACTTCACTCTGGATACTTTTTGTTCTCTAAACAGAATGGAGATGACTCACCTTTGCGGGGGTGGGGGGGTTACCTCCCACTTAAAAAGAAAAGCGACTCTCATCCCTCACACTCACTGCATCTACTCATTGTATCCTTGTGAAATGATGGGAACAAGACACATTCAACATACATGTTATTCTCTAACAAGTCCCAGCTTGAATGAAACCTTAGCAAATATATTCACTAATAACCAACAGCTAAGAATTCAGACCCCACTCTCTTGAAAGAACCGACTCAGGCTGGATCCCACATGTAACATTTGATTGCAAATTTGAGGAGAGAAAAGAGAATAAAATAGCATCTATGTCTAAGGAAATTGACAAGTCATTTTATATGCTGAACTGCTTTCCAATAAGAATTTTACTTTTTAATATACATTAAGGCTTCTTTCCTCACACACAATCTTTCTCTGCCCCTTTAATATTTTAGGGGGCAAAACTTAATTTGTGCAACGTCCTACACACAGAGAAACAGCACATTACAGAGAGCAGCTTGCTACAAGCTTTTGTGAAGAAGAGTTTGTCTTACTGTCATATTCAGGATGATAACGTTTGGTATAAGAACAAAGAAATCTTAAAAACCTAAATGAAGGACTTACTAGGAAAACATTTTAAAATTTTAATAAATATCTAGTAGAGTATATGTGCTGTGAAATTTAAAATTACAGCACATTACACACTTTAGCAAAGTCTAGCCTGGTGAAGACAAACTGAGGGAGGAACTCACATATTTCTGTTCGTAAATGGGAAAAGTAACAAAAGTCCAAATGTAAATTAATATAATCAGAAAAAAGTAATCTTTTAAATATAACATGTTGATATCCTATATAACTTCAAGCAGAAAGAGAACAAAATAGAATATTTTTGACAGTATTTTGCAACTTCAGACAGAAGATTCACAGAATAATAGCACAGAACAAAAAGTAAACACACAGATTAACTTAGTGTTTAGTGAAAACTTGATTTATTTCATCCTCAAATATGTGTTGAATTCTCTGAAGGCACCAGGGAGCCAGCAGTGAATAAAATAGATTACAAATCCCATGGAGTTTACATTATATTGGGAAGGGGGATAGTCAATAGACAGAAAAAACAGTGTGTGTGTATATATGTGTGTGTACACATACACACATATATATGATATAACACAGATGCAATTATATATATTACATATTGTATATTACAAATAGCGTTAAGTAAAATGAAAAGACATTACAGTGGGGGTGGGAGGTCAGCAATCTGTTAGAAGAGTTGCTGTCTGAAATAGATTCAGGAAGAGACACCTCACTGGGAAGAAAAGATTTGTCTAGAAATCTGGAAGTTGAGAACTGTGCATGTGTGAAGGAGCACACTTCAGATAGGGGAGGCCTTTAGGTGCAAAACCTAACACAGGAGCCTAAAGTAAGGGTGGGCAGAAAGAGTGAGAAAGTGAGAAGTGATGGACTTAGACAAAGTGGAGAAACCCGAGTATTTAAGTCTCTATCCATTATTTAAGCGATTCTATCTTATTTGTATAAGGTGAGAGACATTGCACAGCTTTGTTGTTTTTTAATATTTTAGTGATTGTGTTTGTGCCTACAATTTTAAAAATTCTCTTATCATGGAACAATTCAACTATATAAGAAACAAGAAGGGATAATATAATCAATTCCAGTACTCATCACGTGGCTACAGCAATCAACTCAAGGCCATTCTTGTTTTATTCATAAACTTATTCAATTTCTAAATTAGTAATTTTGAAACAAATCCCAGATGTAATATAATTATATCCATAAATACTTCAATATGCATCTCTGAAATATAAGGGTTTCTTTTAAAAAAACCACAATATCATTATTGATAACTTTGGAATTCCTTAAAAATAATCACTTAAATATCTGACAGGTATTAAAATGTTCTTTTAAAAAAACTTTGGCATCGATTTCTTGGATAAGGATCCCAACAAGTTCCACATATCTTCATTTGCTGACATGTATTTTAGGTTTCTATGCACACACACACACACACACACACAAACACACACACACATTCTACCTCCTTTATCCTTTCATAATTTCATTGTTGAATCCTGAATTCTGCATATAAGATGTGTAAATTCTTATGAGAGAGTAAGAACTCCAAAGTCCCTGTGCTCACCAAGTTGCTCCCTCCCACCCCCAGTGGGTGAAAAAGCCGGAGCAGTAAGCAGTCAGACGCCTCATCTTTCTATTTCTGAATCTGGAAGTAAAGTATTGAGCAATGCAAAGATGACTTTAGTAGCACCAAACAAAGTGTCTTATGTAGTTACCTCACAGGAAACTCTTTGAACTTGTGGAAAGTTAAAGTAATAATTAATGGAAGCCATGAAGTTCTGTACCATGATACAGCAGAATTCTGACAAAGTGTTCTAATGCAACATAAAGAAACAAAAATTGAGTGAAAAAAGCATGTTAGTATTTTACTAGCTTCCCTAAATTCACTCCACTGATTTGGAAGAGAAAGTCGCAAATGGAAAAGAAAGTTAAAGCCAAAGGGGAAAACCAAAGCTACAGACTTCCCTTCTGTAGGCAGAGATTCCAGAGTTTAGGAGGAAGTAGAATCAGCATGCCTACTGTTGATTTCCAAAGACATTGCAAAGTAGGTGTAATGTTTAGAACTTTGATGTTAAAAAAAAACCCCTAACTTTCTTGTTTCAGAATACTGCATTCCTCAATCATTAAATGTCATCAAGTTTTTACAGTGCACTTTATACTGTGGATATTAAATTTTCCGCTGGAAAGTATCTCAAAGGCTGGCTACGTGTAAAGGGTGAAGAAGGGTCAGATAAAGTGATGAGAGAGGGGATGCTACTCAGGAAACAAAGGTGACAGAAAAACAGATGTACACTACCTGTAAGTGCCATAATTGTGGAATTGCTGAGTAAAGATCCTTTACAGATTCCAGTGCCTGAGAACCAGAAAATGAAATGAAATGAAATGCAATAAAATATAAAATACAACAGATACATGTGAAGAATTTAAGTGTAAGGTTTTAAAAAGTCAACCACATAAAAGGAGGAAGGAAAAGAGGGAGCTAATGGCAGCAAGCCCCCTCCCACCCCACTGCTCACCTGTGGCTTCAGCTACAGGTGGGCTCAAAGGTTCAGTGGAGCCCATTCAGGGGCAGGGGGTAGCCTCTCAGAGGCTACAGGAGAGAGTCCCTGTCCTGTGTCTAGAACAGGACAGCCCATCATCACCTATCAGCATGTCCTCTTTCCTGTCTCTGTTCTGTCTTCCCTGCTCCCTGGATCGCGTTCTAGATGAGCTACCTGCACCCACATGGCTGTGCCCTGCTCTACCTCCAGAGGAACACACGCTGAAGTACTGATTCACGTGAAAAATACCAGACTTCAGCTGAACAGAGACAGAATTAGCACATGCTAACAACATTCCCTTAAGCCAAAGCCTAATCCAGAGCAAGGCTCTACTTGCTCCAATTCTATGAAGGTTAAGAGAGGTGAGGAAGCTGCAGAAGAGAAGTCTGAAGCAAGCAGAGGTTGATTCATGAGGTTTAAGAAAAAGAAGCTGTCTGTCTCCGTAGCATAAAAGTACAAGGTGAAGCAGCGAGGTCTGATGTAGGAGCTGCAGCAAGTCATCCAGAATATCTAGCTGAGATAGTTAATGAAGGTGGCTACACTGAACAACAGATTTTCAATGTAGATGAAATAGCCTTCAATTGGAAGAAGATGCCATCTAGGACTTTCATAGCTAGAGAGGAGAAGTCAATGCCTGGCTTCAAAGCTTCAAAGCACTGGCCTCTTGTTAGGGGTTAATGCAGCTGGTGAGTTTATGTTGAAGCCAATGCACATTCACCATTCCGAAAATCCCATAATTAAGAATTATGCTAAATATACTCTGCCTACAAATGGGACAACAAAGGCTGGTTTACTGTTTACAACATGGTGTACTGAATATTTTAAGTCCACTGTTGAGACCGATTGCTCAGAAATTTTAAAAAAAAAAAAAAGATTTCTTTCAAAACGTTACTGTTCACTGACAGGCACCTGGTCACCCAAGAGCTCTGATGGAGATGTACAACGAGATTAATATTGTTTTCATGCCTGTTTCACGCACAACATCCATTCTGCAGTCCATGGATCAAGGAGGGATTTCAAGTCTTACTATTTAAGAAATATATTTCATAAGATATAGCTTCCATAGATAGCGATTCTTCTGACGGATCAGGGCAAAGTCAATTGAAAACCTTTGGAAAGGATTCATCATTCTAGATGCCTTTAAGAATATTCATGATTCATGGGAAGAGCTCAAAATATCCACATTAACAGGAGTTTGGAGAAGTTGATGCCAACCCTTGTGGATGACTCAGAGGGGTTCAAGATTACAGTGGAGGAAGGAACTGCAGATGTGGTGGAAACAGCAGGAGAACTAGAGTTAGGAGTGGAGCCTGAGGATGTGCCTGAACTGTTACAGTCTCAGGATCAAACTTTAATGGATGAGGAGTCGCTTCTTATGGGAGAGCAAAGAAAGTGGTTTCTTGAGATGGAATCTACTCCTGCTGAAGCTTCTGTGAAGACTGCTGAAATGACAGCATTTAGATGGTTTAGAATATGACAAAAACTTAGTCGTAGAGCAGCAGGGTTTGAGAAGATTCCCTCTAATCGTGAAAGAAGTTCTTCTCTGGGTAAAATGCTATCAAACAGCATCTCATGCTACAGATAAACCGCTGGTAAAAGGAAGAGCTAATTCGATGCTGCAAATCTCATGGCTGTCTTATTTTAAGAAACTGCCCCAGCCGCCCCAACCTTCACAACCATCACCCTGGTCAGTCAGCAGCCACCAACATCAAGGCAAGACCTTCCGCCAGCAAGAAGATTACAACTTGCTGAAGGCTCAGATGATGGTTAGCGTCTTTTAGCAATAAAGTATTTTAAATTAAGGTACGTTCATTGTTTTACTTAAGACATAATGCTATTGCGCAATTAATATAATACAGTATATTGTCAATATATGCACTGAGAAGCCAAAAACATTCATGTGACATTTTTATTAAAATAGTCACTCTATGGCAGTGGTCTGGAACTAAACCCACAGTGTCTTTGAGGTATGTTTGTTCCCAACTCCAGTCTAACCTAGCCATCCTATCTCACCTGAGGAGGGAGGAAAAAAAAAAAACTCATAAATACTTGTGAAGTTCACAGTCCAGAGGCATAAGCTCACTAAAGGCTGAGACCGAATCACAGGACTGGAGAATGCTTCCCTCCCCCACAGCTCCCACCACATCACTAAAGGCCTATTTCCACTTTTATCCAGTGCATTACATCCAGCTATCAAGAAAAAAATTATAAGTTGCGCCAAAAGGCAAAAAATGTAATTTGAAGAGACAGAGCATGCATCACATGACCAGAACAAGACGTGGCAGGGATGTTGGAATGATCAGACTGGGAATTTTAAAGAGTGATTAATATGCTAAGAGCTCTCATGGATAAAGTAGACAGCATGCAAGAACAGATGGGCAACCTAAGTAGAGAGATGGAAATCCTAAGAAAGAACAAAAAAAGGAGAAGTGCTAGATATATACGTATTAAAAAAAAAACACTGTAAATAATTTTAATGGGCTTATGAGTAGACTGGACACAGCTGAGAAAAAAAAATCTCTGAGCTAGAAGATGGATCAAAAGAATCCTTGAAAACTGAAAATCAAAGAGAACCAAGATTGAAAATACTTACCAGAATTTCCAAAGTCTGTGAGACAACTACAAAAGGTGTAATATATGTATAATTGGATACCAGAAGGAGAAGAAAGAGAGAAAGGAAGAGAAGAAATATTTGAAACCATAGTGACTGAGAATTTTCCCAAACTAATCTGTGACATCCAAATGAGTTCCAGGAATCTCAGAAAACACCAAGCAAAATAAATGCCAAATACACCTACACTAGGCATAACATCTCAAGCTATAGAAAGTCAAAGATAAAGTAGAGAGTCCTCAAGAAGCCAAAGGAAAAAAATCTTACCTGCTCCACTAGGCCTCTTTTTAATGGTTGATTTTAACAGTATAATTGATTTGCAAATGACATGATATTATACATAGAAAATCCTTAACACCCTACCAGAAAACTACTAGAGCTCATCAATGAATTTGGTAAAGTTTCAGGATACAAAATAAATTCCAAGAAATCTGTTGCATTTCTATACACTGAAAATGAAAGATCAGAAAGACAAATTAAAGGAACAATCCCATTTACCATCACATCAAAAAGAATAAAATATCTAGAAATAAACCTACCTAAGGAGGTCAAAGACCTGTACTCAGAAGACTATAAGATGCTGATGAAAGAAATCGAATATGACACAAAGAGTTGGAAAGATATACCATGTTCTTGGATTGGAAGCATCAATAGTGTGAAAATGACTATACTAACCAAGGCAATCTATGGATTCAATGAAATCCCTATCAAATTACCAATGGCATTTTTCAGAGAACTAGAACAAAAAATTTTTAAATGTATATGGAAAAACAAAAGACCCCAAACAGCCAAAGCAATCTTGAGAAAGAAAAATAGAGCTGGAGGAATCACACTCCCTGACTTCAGACTATACTACAAAGCTATAGTCATCAAAACGGTATGGTACTGGCACAAAAGCAGAAACATAGATCAATGGAACAGGATAGAAAGCCCAGAAATAAACCCATGCACTTATGGCCAATTAAACTATGACAAAGAAGACTATACAATGGAGAAAGACAGTCTCTTCAATAAATGGTGCTGGGAAAACTGGACAGCTACACATAAAAAAATAAACTTAGAAAATTCTTTAACACCATATGCAAAAATAAGCTCAAAATGGATTAAAGACCTAAATGTAAGACTGGATACTACAAAACTCTCAGCGGAACACACAGGCAGAACACTCTTTGACAAAAATCGCAGCAATCATTTTATACATGTCTCCTAGAGTAATGGAAATAAAAACAAAGCAAATGGGACCTAATTAAACTCAAAACCTTTTGCACAGCAAAGGAAACCATAAACAAAAAGACAACCCACAGAATGGGAGAAAATATTTGCAAATGATGTGAGCAACAAGGGATTAAACTCCAAAATTTACAAATAGTTCATCCAGCTCAATATCAAAAAAGCAAACAACCCAATCAAAAAATGGGCAGAAGATCTAACCAAAGATTTCTCCAAAGAAGACATACAGATGGCCAAGTGGCACATGAAAAGATGCTCAACATCACTAATTATTAGAGAAATGCAGATTAAAAGTACAATGAGGTACCACCTCACACTGGTCCAAATGGCTATTATCAAAAAATCTACAAACAATAAATGCTGGAGAGTGTGTGGAAAAAAGGGAACCCTCCTACATTGTTGGTGGGAATGTAAATTGGTGCAGCCAATATGGTGAAGAGTGTGCAGGTTCCTCAAGAAACTAAAAATACAGGTACTATATAATCCAGTATTCCCACCACTGGGCATATATCCCGAGAAAAACATGATTCGAAACGATATGTGCACCACAATGCTCATTGCGGCGCTGTTTACAATAGCCAGGACATGGAAGCCACCTAAGTGTCCATCGACAGATGAATGGATAAAGAAGATGTGGTACATATATACAGTGGAATGTTATTCAGCCATTAAAATGAATGAAATAATGTTATTTGCAGCAGCATAGGTGGACCTGGAGATTACCTTACTAAGGGAAGTAAGTCAGACAGAGGAAGACAAATATCATATGATATCGCATATATACTGAATCTAACAAAAAAACGATACAAATGAACGTATTTACAAAACAGAAACACACAGACTTAGAGAAAGAACTTTATGGTTACCACGGGGGAAGGGTGGGGGGTGGGATAATTAGGGAGTTTGGGATTGACAGACACACACTGGTATATATACAATAGATAACCAACAAGGACCTACTGTACAGCAAAGGAAACTCTGCTCATTATTCTGTAATAAACTAAAAGGAAAAGAATTTGAAAAAGAATAGATACTTACATATGTACATCTGAATCACTTTGCTGTACATGAGAAAGTAACACAATGATGTTAATCAATGATACTCCGATATAAAACTTTAAAATAGTATAATTGATATACAAAACCTGCACATATTTAATGTATTCAATTTGATGAGTTTGGACATATGCAAACACCCATGATACCATCACCACAATCAAGATAACAGCTATATCCAACACCTCCCAGGGGTTCCTGTGTCCCTGCTTTTGCTTGTTTGATTTTTTGTGGTAAGAACACTTAACATGAGATATTCCCTCTTAAAATATTTTGAAGCGTATAATACAGTATTGTTAACAATAGACATGAGATATTACCTAAGATGGCTCTTATTAAAAATACAACAAGTGTTGGCAAGGACGTGGAGAAACTGGAACGCTTACACATCGTGGGAATGTAGAATGGTGCAGCCACTATGGAAAACAGTATGGAGAGTCCTCAAAAAATTAAAAATAGAACTACCATATGATCCAGCAATTCCACTTCTGGTTATATATCTAAAAAATTGAAATCAGGATCTTAAAAAGATATCTTCACCTCCATGCTCATTTCAGCACTATTCACAATAGCCAAGATATAGAAACAACTCCAGTGCCCATCAACAAATGTCAGACAAATGGATAAAGGAAATGTGGCACAAACATGCCATGGAATATTGTTCAGCCTTAAAAAAGAAGGAAATCTTGCCATTTGCAACAACATGAATAAACCTGTAAGACATCATGCTAAGTGAAATAAGGCAGCCACTGAAGGACCAATGCTGCATGATTCCACTTACATGAGGCATCTAACATGCTCAGACTCATAGCAGCAGAGAATATAATCGTGGTTACCAGGGGCCAAAAGGTGGGGGACATGGGGAGTTATTATTCAATAGTCATAAAGTTTCAGTTATACTGGATGAGTAAGTTGTAGAGATCTGCTCCACTGCACCTCTGCTGACACCACCTCAGGGGGTTGGGACAGAGGTACCTCACTCCTGCCAGGTGTGGGTGGAGGTCTGGGCTTCTGGGTGGTCTCCAAGGATACCATTGGGTTGTTGGTGGGAGTGTCCTTTCTACCTGGTGAGAATGGAGGCCTCAACTTTCGACATGGCTCTGACACTGTCCTGGACGAGGGGCTGAAGCACCCCCATACCCAGCCTGATGAGGATGGAAGTCTGGGTTCCCTACTTTGCCTTTACTGGAGTGGACAGAAGTGGGGCCATAGTTTTCTGTGCTGTTTAGCTGGAGGGGGTTGATAATTGTCTAAAAGATTTCTGTTTTGCTAGGGTGCCCATTTCCTGGATATTTGGCTAAAGAAAGTGGGATTTTTGGAGGTAGAGGGGTGTGTGTGTGTGTGTGTGTGTGTGTGTGTGTGTGCGCGTGCGTGAAACCACTGGCATTTCTGGGCTGTCAGCTTCTTTAGCACTGAGTCTGGCATATATAAGGCAAAATGAAAACACAAGAACTCACTGCCATGTCATTCTTGGATTCCAAGGACTCTGGCCAATTTTTCCTCTCTCTGCCTTTCGGAGTCTTCATGTTTCTTCTGTATATAATGTCCAAGATTTTCAGTGGTACTTCATGTGAAGAATGGGGAAAGTACATGTACTCCATCATCCCAGAACCAGGATTCCTTTTATTCACTTTTAAAAATCTATTATGAGGGCTTCCCTGGTGGCACAGTGGTTGAGATTCCGCCTGCTGATGCAGGGGACACAGGTTCGTGCCCCGGTCCGGGAAGATCCCACATGCCGCAGAGCATTAGAAATTAGACAAATGCCATTCACTCATGTGGAATTTAAACAAAATAAGTAAATGAATTAAACAAAAACAAACACCTAGATAGAGACAACACAGTAGTGATTACTAGGGGAAGCAGGGGAGGGCAAAATGGGTAAACGGGATCAACTATATGGTGACAGCGGAAAAACTTTTGGTAATGAGCACACTGTAGAGTATATACAACTAGAAATATGTTGCACGCAAGAAACATGTAATATAAACCAATGTCACTTCAATTAAAAATACTCGGGGGCTTCCCTGGTGGCTCAGTGATTGAGAGTCCGCCTGCCGATGCAGGGGACGTGGGTTCGTGCCCCGGTCCGGGAGGGTCCCAAGTGCCGCGGAGCGGCTGGGCTCGTGAGCCGTGGCCGCTGGGCCTGCGCGTCCAGAGCCTGTGCTCCACGACGGGAGAGGCCGCGGTGGTGAGGGGCCCGCATACCGCAAAAAAACTCGGAAAAAAAACAAGCTTATATGATTTATCCTTCCTTGTTAAAGAAATGATAGCTTATAATACACATATTTCTTCACTTTATTTAAAACATATATTTTAGAAATCCACCCTCTATCAATACTTGAAAAAGTAGCTTAATTTATTTTCATCTCTGTATGGAATTTAACTGTATGGATTTACCAAAATTTATTTAACATTTTATTATTATAAGAGGACCATATATTTCTTCCACCCTATAACTGTATGCATACCCCTTGATTACGATTTTGCCACCTCCCATTGGACGGTGGAGACTACTTCTCCAACCCATAATTTTAGTTCTCCCTGTGAATTTCTTTGCACTGGGGCCTTGAGAAGCCTTTCAGTTTCTGCTCTCACATTTGTGGAATTCTCAGACTGTCATGCGTAAAAGACCAAACTAGCCTCTCTCATTCTTTTTTTAATGGTTCTTTATACCTGTCTTCTGGTTCCCTAATTCTCTCTTCTCTGTCTAATCAGCTATTAAATCCATCCATTATCTCTCAATTTTAATTCTGTACATTTAGTTTTTATTATCTTTCTTTGATTTTTTTCTTATGTGCCAGTTTTATGCTAAAATTCTCAATTTTCTTTATAATATCTTTAAATATATCAGACACAGTTATACTTTGGTATGCATGTTAGAGTTTATTTGTATCCTCTAGGAGTGCGTTTCTATAATCTATTTCTTCTCTTGCTTTTTTGATCATTTTTGCTTTCTTGTCTCCTTGTGTGTTGGTTATTTTATTACCGAAAGTCAGAAATTGTATAGAAACAAGTTAAAATTAATACAAAGAGAAGCTTTCTTCAGAGAGGATTTACTTTACATGTATTTGTATGTGCATGTCTGTGTGTGTATTTTTGTGTGTATGTATG
The DNA here is from genome assembly GCF_059928025.1 of Delphinapterus leucas. Lineage (NCBI taxonomy): Eukaryota > Metazoa > Chordata > Mammalia > Artiodactyla > Monodontidae > Delphinapterus > Delphinapterus leucas. The sequence continues at coordinate 8,849,059 of NC_143134.1, forward strand.
TGTGTGTGTGTGTATGATGAGTGGATGTTTTGAATTTTTGTTTTAGGACACACATTTCTGATTATAAATTTATATATCAATCCACTGTTTCTTTAGACAATACTGATTTCCTACTTTACACAATGCTAAGTATAATATATTTACTTCCTCACCTCTCCCACTGCTTTCCAATATTTGATTTCTTTAAATTATAAATTTTCATTATTTTGTGTTTTTCATATATATATGTTTACTTAATTGAGCTTAAATGATAAATTTGCTCAAATGATACATTTTTACATGTGGCCTTTAAAAATGAAAACAAGGGCTTCCCTGGTGGCGCAGTGGTTGAGAGACCACCTGCTGATGCAGGGGACACGAGTTCGTGCCCCGGTCCGGGAAGATCCCACATGCCACAGAGCGGCTGGGCCTGTGAGCCATGGCCGCTGGGCCTGCGCGTCCAGAGCCTGTGCTCCACAACGGGAGAGGCCACAGCAGTGAGAAGCCCGTGTACCGCAAAAAGAAAAAAAAAAGAAAACAAGAGGGAGAAGCAAGAGGGAGGGGATATGGGAATATATGTATATGTAGAGCTGATTCACTTTGTTATACAGCAGAAACTAACACACCATTGTAAAACAATTACACTCCAATAAAGATGTTAAATAAATAGAAATGAAAACAAACCCACAAAATGTTGTGCTTATACGTTCTATGATTTTTTTCAACCTACCCTCACAACTTTTTTTTTTCTTCCCCATTGCACAGCATGTGGGATCTTAGTTCCCCGATCAGGGATCGAACCCACATCCCCTGCAGTGGAAGCGCAGAGTCTTAACCACTGGACCGCCAGGGAAGTCCCCTCATAACTTTTCTTAGATAAAATTTCTGTATTATCAGAGCCTCTGATATCTAAGTTATAAACTGCCCACAATTCTGACAACAACTCCAAGTTCAGGGGTCCCAGACAACCACCCTTAGTATCAATCATTCACTAGAAAGATTCATGGGACTCCCTGAAAGCTGTCACACTCATTGTTGTAATTTATTACAAGTAAAGGATGCAGATTAAAACCAGCCAAGAGAGGGGTGTTAGCCACAGTGCAGAAAGTTCCCACCAAGAAGCCCCTGGCTGTCCCCTCCTCAGAGAGTCACTCTCATGTATGTGCGACGTCCTTGGAGAATTACCTAACCCGGAGCCTGCCCAGCCTTCAGTGTCCAGAGTCCGTACTAGTGCTCAGTCACAAAACCTATCTGGCCACCCAGGCGCTGCCTCAGCATCCATCCCCTCTGGCCCAGCCCAATCACTGGTGTGGCCCAAAGCCCCCATTTTTGTCACACATGACATTCCAAGAGTTTAGGAATAAACTTCCCCCCACGGAGAAAGCAAAAGGCAGACTCCTTTGGGGGCAGAGTTAAATTCTTTCACCACACAATTCTTCTCGAAGCATAATCTCAAGATGTCTTTTTGTTTTTGTGCCAAAGTTCATTAATTTTTATCACCAGTCATTTCACTACAGATGTTCCACCCATAGCTTATCTGGCTCCATGTCATCATCTAAACATTCGTTTAAGAAAATATAATTTGCACTATTTTTCCTGAGTCTGTATTATATCATTTTTCCTGCGGCCTTACACTCAAATGACACTCTGGTTACATATATACTTATTGCTTCAGTTTCTTGTGGATGTCATAAAAAATACTTCTTGCCTTCTAGCGTTAAATGCTGCTGTGGAATATTTCCCCTTTTAGATTACTTGATCTCTTTGCCTAATTTATAAATTGATTTCTTCTTTAAATTTTAAATCTAGTAAATTTTTACTAAGACATATAGGAGAGTTAGTAGTACTTCGTCAGTGTTTCCCTTGGATAGAATTTAACCTTTTACTTTGTAGATTCAAGTTTTCTTTTATTATTGGACTATTTTTCTTAATGATATCCAGTATTTAAGTTTCTTAATTGCAGACACCAACTATGCATATATTGACTTTATTTTGATAATCTTTGTCAATTATAATCTCAAAATCCCTTTTCACCTTTTGTTCATTTCTACTGTATTCTGTGCAATTACCTCATTGTTACTCTCACTGTGTCTTAATGAGTTCATAAATTTGACATTCATTTTTGTGATGCTTTTTTATTTTTAGCATTTCTTATTTTGCAAGATCTACAACTCAAGATTCTTCTCTTCCTAATTTTCTGATAAACGATCTCCCAGTCTGTGTTCTTGTTTGACAAAGAAAATTCCTATACAACATTTTTTAAGAATAAATTTAAATAAATATATTTGATCACACTTTTCATCTGTTCCATAGAAATTTTTGCTGCCAATTTTTCTTCTACTGTCATTTGTTTCTCGTGTGCAGTCATACATTTGTCAGTATCTTTCTTGGAAATATGTGAATATTGTTTATTATTAAATAAAGTATTTTCTTGCTTGACCAGCTATCTTCAGGAGGTTCCTGTCAGTTCAGGATGGGGACCCTAGTCCAGACTAGTTAGAATTCTCTTCATATCACCATGTTTATGTGCACACACACACACGTGTGCGCAATAAATATTTTCGGTTTTTCTCTCTTCACGGAAATCTCAGACCAGCCCTGCAAGGATGCGGCTCACATGGAGCCCGCTTTCCACCTTCCGGCACCAACTCTTCATTTCGAATAAAGGATTTTCTGTCAATTTCACATTAAACCCTGCCTTGCAGCTTCCTTTTTGACTTTGTGTTAAGCCAAATCCACAAAAGTTCCTAGTACCAGCCCCCCTTTCATGTTCTTGATGTTGTAAAAAACGGACTTCTGGTTTTATTTATCAGAACTTCCACTGGCAGTTCTCTGCCATGTCTCCTTGTCAGTATTACCTCAAATCTTCCCACTACTGTGGGATGTATGCCCATAACCCCAGTAGTAAATGGTTCTCATTTTAATGTTATACTTTGATGAGTTTTGAGAAATGTATACAGCCACTTAACCATCAAAATAAAGAACATGCCCAGAACTCCCACCAGTTTCCCCCAATCCTTTGTGGACCATCCAGCCATCTTCCCCCAAATCCTGATTCAGGGCAACTTCTAATTTCCTTTCTACTACTACAGGTTCATATGGACCATTCTAGAATTTCACATAAATGGAATCCTACATTGTTCCCTTGTCTCTGGCTTTTTTTTTTTTTTTTGTCTCTGGCTTCTTTCAGAAGAGTTTTGAAATACTTCCGTGTTATTCTGTTTATCATTTGTTTATTACTTTTCATTCCTGAGTAGCATTCATTGTGTGAACATGTTACAATCAGTTTATTCATTCATCTTTTGACGGACACTTGCATTATTTACTATTTTCTGGACATTGTGAATAAAGTTACATTGTATAAACCTTTATGGCTATTTACTCTCATTTATCATAGATAAATATCTAGGAGTGCAATGTCTTTGTAAGGAACTTTCAGATTTCCAAAAACATTGCTATTTTCAATCCTTGTCAGTTGTTCTGCATCTTTGTAAATATTCAATATTATCTGTCTTCTTAATTAGAATCTTTCTGATACTACACGGTGGTGTCTCCTTTTGTTTTGCTCTATATTTCCTTGAAGACCAGAGGTGTTGAGCATCTTTTTGTGCTCACTGAACTATCATATACACTCTACTATGTGTGAATAAAAAGTTGTGTATTTGCCTTGTTAAATTGTATTCATTTTATTTCTTTTCCTTGCCTCACTGTTCTACCTAAGACCTCCATGAAAATCAAAATAGCAGTAAAGAGAATGGATATCATTGCTTTTCTCCAATTTTAGGGAAGACTTCTTTTAGCCTTTCACCCTTAAACATGAGAACATTAGGTTCTTATTAGACGACTTTTATCAGGTTGAGGAAGGGGTATCCCTTTCCTTAAAAATGAATGAGTATTGAATTTAATCGAATGTGATTTCTGCAACTACTGAGATGGTCCTTTGTTAATGTGCTGAACTGTATTGTTTGATTTTTGAATATTGTCAGCCCAGCATTTCTGGAATAAAACCTATTTTTGCATAATGTGTTATGTTTCTAATATATTGTTGGATTCAATTTGCCAACATTTTAGTAAGCATTCTTTTCATCTATGTTCATAGGGACATTATTCTTCAGTTTTCTTCTCTTGTAATATATTTGTATAACTTTAGGATCAGTAAAATCCTGTTCTCATAATTGAATTGTGAGTTGTTCTCTCTTCTACATTTTTCTAAATGAGTCTGTGCAGGATTAGCATTCATTTTTCCTTGAATATTTGATGGAACTCACCAGTGAGGCTATCTGAGCCTAGAGATTCCATTGTTGGGTGATTTTTAATTATGAATCTATTATTTAAGTTGATATAAGTCTACTCAAATTGCCAGAAAAATATTCTCTTACACTTGTTATACTGCAGTGTCAAAATTCTGTGGCTTTTGTTTGGCTGAAAAAGTCTTCATGTCCAGTTTTCAAAGATATTTTTAATGGATAAGGAACTCTAACTTCACATTTTTTTTCCTGCCAGAGTTATAAAGCATCACTCCTTTCCTTCTGGCTTGCATTGTTTCCAACTGGAAATGTTTGGTTATTCCTTGTTGCTCTTGTCCCCTTATACTAAGGTGTCTTTTTCCATGGTTACCTTTAAAATTCTTCTCTTTAAAACTCACTTTCATGAATATGATTACGATGTGCCTTGAGGTAGTTCTCAGTTGGATTCTATTAAACTTCTTCAAGCTGTGGCTTTACACTTTTCATCAATTTAAAAAAAAAATTCTCTTTTCAACTTTTTCAGCAGCTTTTTTTTTTCTATTTTTGAAACTGTGATGACACATATGTAAGATTAATATTGTTCCACAGGTCACTATAGCTTTATTTATTTTTGTCATTAAAAAATAATCATTTCGGGGCTTCCCTGGTGGCGCAGTGGTTGAGAGTCCGCCTACCGATGCAGGGGACACGAGTTCGTGCCCCAGTCCAGGAAGATCCCACATGCCACGGAGCGGCTGGGCCCGTGAGCCATGGCCACTGAGGCTGTGCGTCTGGAGCCTGTGCTCCGCGACGGGAGAGGCCACAACAGTGAGAGGCCCACGTACCGGGAAAAAAAAAAATCATTTCTTCATGTGATTCAATTTGGGTAAATTATATTGCTATATCTTCAAGTTCATTTATCAATGACTAATCCACTATTAAGTCAACTCAGCAGATTTCATGTCAGACACTATATTTTTCAGCTCTTAAAATTCCACGTTTTGTAAAATATCTTTAATTTTTCTCCATAATGTTCATGTTTTTCTTTATATCTATGAGTACATTTAAATAGCTGTTTTAAAGTCCTTCTCTGCTAATTCCATCATCTTTGTCATTGATAAATTTCTTTCTATTGGCTGATTTTTATTTTCTCTTGGTTTACGTTTCCTTGCTTTGATTGTCTAGCAATATTTGATTAGATACTGAACACATTTGGGGTATCATGATCTTAAGTAACTTGATTTTTGCTTACATTAAGTCATGTTGAAATTTGATCTTGCAAATGGTTAGGTTACTGGGAAATTAGCTTTACATTCTGAGGCTTTTTTTCCCTAAGATTCCTTAGAATCTGTCAAGAGTGGACTCTATTCTAAGGTGTCTTAGCTGTACTAAGAAGGTGAAAACATATGGAGTCTCTACCACATGCATTCTTGTTGGTCTGCTCTCAGAATGTCCCCACAGTGAACTGGCATTAGGATTATACAGGCATTAGGATTATAGAGGCTGCAGTCCCCTGGTCTTTGTTCTTTTCTCAGCCTCTTGGATTTTCACCCTGTGCTTGCAGTGTCCTCTTCTGAAGAGATTTTTTTTTAACATCTTTATTGGAGTATAATTGCTTTACAGTGGTGTGTTAGTTTCTGCTGTATAACAAAGTGAATCAGCTATACATATACATACATCCCCATATCCCCTCCCTCTTAAGCCTCCCTCCCACCCTCCCTATCCCACCCCTCTAAGTGGTCACAAAGCACCGAGCTGATCTCCCTGTGCTATGCAGCTGCTTCCCACTAGCTATCTATTTTACGTTTGGTAGTGTATATATGTCAGTGCTACTCTCTCACTTCGTCCCAGCTTATCCTCTTGCTCTCATTCACTAAGTACCTCCTTTATTCTCAGGTACACTGCTTAACTCCTCTGCTCAGCTTCCTTAAACTCTGATCTCTGCCTTTCAACTCGGAAAACTCTCATACTCTGCTTGGGTTTTCTCCCTGTTGGAACCTAACAGATGTGCCCCTTGGGCAGAACGGGGTCAATGACAGAGCTCAACCCATTTGTTTCTCTTCTCTCAGGGAGCACAGTTATACCCAATGGTTGTCAAACGTCTGTCAACAGTTGTTTCATGTATTTCACACTCAGCTTTCTAGTTGTTTTTGCACTAAGGAAGTTATTTTACAAGTTATCCATGCCCCCCACATGCTTCAGCACTCTGCTCCTCTGGGGCAAAGGTCCTGGTGTGGGGAGAGGGAAAAGTACACATAACAGGAACAGAGCCAGCTCAGAGCATCTGCTCCAGCAAGTTGGCATCAGACCCACCCCCAACAGGGAAGTGATAGACACTAAGCAGAGGGGAATGCCTGCCTCATATCCCACACTGGCTCCAGCCCCTCCATCTCCAGCCCCACCTTCTACCAAAGTCACAGCTGCCAGCACACCCTGAGGAAAGATGCAACTGGTGTCCACATCAAACCCAGCCCTCCCACCTCAGGCATTAGGCACATGTACTCTGCACAGGGATGCTCCCACATAAGATCGCCACTTCAAGACCACAGTAGGTAACTATTTAATTAAATTCATAAAAGCAGAGAGAGTTAAGTAAAATGAAAAGGGGGAGGAACTACTCTCAATTGAAAGAGCAAGAGAAAATCCCTGAAAACATAAATAATAAAGCAAAAATATACAGTTCACCAGATTAAGAATTCAAAACATTGGTAACGAAAATGTTAACTGAATTCAGAAAAAGAATTTAACTAAACACTGAAGATTTGAGCAAAGAATTAGAAAATATTCAAGCAAAAATAAATAATTCAATAGCTGAAATAAAACACACACTAGAAGGAGTAATAGCAGACTAACTGATACAGTGATTTGGAAGACAGAATAATGGAAATCATGCAATCAGGACAGCAGAAAGTAAAACATTTTTAAAGATGAAAGTGATCTAAGAGATCTCTAGGATAACATTAAGCATTCCAACAATTGCATTATAGGGGCTCCAGGAGGAGAAGAGAGAGAGAGACAAGAGAGTCAAAAATGTATTTGGGGCTTCCCTGGTGGTGCAGTGGTTGAGAGTCCGCCTGCCGATGCAGGGGACATGGGTTCGTGCACCGGTCCAGGAAGTTACCACATGCCGCGGAGCAGCTGGGCCCGTGAGCCATGGCCGCTAAGGCTGCGCATCTGGAGCCTGTGCTCCGCAATGGGAGAGGCCACACCAGTGAGAGGCCCGTGTACCGCAAAAAAAAAAAAAAAAAAATTATATGAAGAAATTACAGCTTAAAACTTCCCAAACATGATAAAAGAAACAGATATCCAGGTACAGGAAACAGAGAGGGTCCCAAACAAGGTGAACCCCAAAAGACTCACACCAAGGCATATCATAATTAAAATGGCAAAAGTTAAAGATAAAGAGTTAATTCTAGGGGCTTCCCTGGTGGCGCAGTGGTTGAGAGTCTGCCTGCCGATGCAGGGGACACGGGTTCGTGCCCCAGTCCAGGAATATCCCACATGCCGCGGAGCAGCTGGGCCCGTGAGCCATGGCCACTGAGCCTGCGTGTCCGGAGCCTGTGCTCCACAACGGGAGAGGCCACAACAGTGAGAAGCCCACGTACCCCCCCAAAAAAAAGAGTTAATTCTAAAGGCAGCAAGATAAAAACAGTCATATACAAAGGAATCTCCATCTATCAGCTGATTTCTCTGCAGAAACTTGCAGGCCAGAAGAGAGTGGCATGATATATTCAAAGTGCTAAAAGGGAGAAACCTACAGCCTAGGATACTCTACCCAGCAAGACTATCATTTAGAATAGAAGGAGAGAGAAAGAACTTTCCTGACAAGCAAAAATTAAAAGAATTCATAAACTAAACTGACTCTAAAAGAAATGTTGAAGGATCTCCTCTAAATGGAAAAGAAGAAAGAGTCTATAGGACAGGGAAAATCCCACTAGAAAAGGCAAATATACAGTAAGGATTTAAGATCACTTAAATAAGTCAGTATGTAGATTAAAAAAACTAAAAAAAAAAAGTGGAAAAGCAACTGTAAGTACAATAGTTAAGGGATAAACCTGAAGATGTAAAATATGACATTGAAAACATGAAATGCAGGTGAGGGGAGTAAAAAATATAGGTCTTTTCGATTGTCTCTGAACCTAAATGACTATCAATTTAAAAGAAATAGCTATAATTCTGGATCAACATATATGAACCTCATGGTAAACACAAGTTAAAAATCTACAATAGATATACACACACACAAAAAGAAAGGAACACAATCATACTACTAAAGAAAACTGTTAAACCACAAGGGAAGAAACAAAAAATAAATAAATGATCAGAGAAGAATTACCAAACAAACATAAAACAAGTAATAATATATCACTAAGCACATACTTATCAATAATTACTTTAAATGTCAATGGAATAAATGTTCTAATTAAAAGTCAGGGTAGATGACTGGATTAAAAAAAACCCACAAGACTCATCTATGTGCTGCCTACAAGACACACCCCTGCAATCTAAAGACACACAGACTTAAAGTGAGGTGATGGAAAAAGATATTTCATGCAAATGGAAATGACAAGAAAGTGGAATTAGCAACACTCATATCTGACAAATAGATTTTAAAACAAAGGCTATAACAAAAGACAAAGATGGGCATTATATAATAATAAAGGGATCAATACAAGAAGAGGATATAATACTTGTTGATTTGTATTCAATATAGGAGCAGCGAGATACACAAAGCAAATACTGAGAGACACAAAGGGAGAAACTGACCATATTACAATAATAATGGGGGACTTTAGCACCCCACTTATATCAGTGGACAGATCATCCAGACAGAAAATCAGTAAGATGACAATGGTCTTAAATGACAGAGTAAATCAGCTGGACTTAATAGATATCTACAGGACGTTCCATCCAAAAACAGCAGAATATGCACTATTTTTAAGTGCACATAAAATGTTCTCTGGGATAGATCACACACTAGGCCACAAAACAACTCTCAATAAACTTAAGAGGATAGAAACTGTATCAAGCATTTTTCTGACCACAAGGGTATGGAAATAGAAGTCAATTACTGGACAAAATGGGAAAACCATAAACATGTGGAGACTAAAAAACATGCTATTAATAAACGAATGGGTCAATGAAGAAATCAAAAGGAAAATCAGAAAATACCTCAAGACAAATGAAAATGGAAACACAACACTCCAAAATCTATGAGATGCAGCAAAGGCAGTTCTAAGATGAAACTGTATTGTGATATAGGCCTTCCTCAAGGAACAGGAAAAATAAACAGCCTAACCTACCACCTAAAAGAACTAGAAAAAGAACAAACAAAGCCCAAAATAGGCAGAAGAAAGGAAATAAATTTAAAAAGAGACCAAAAAATAAGCAAGATCTATGAAACCAAAGATGTCTTTTTTTCGTAAAGATAAACAAAATTGATAAACCTCTAGCCAGGCTCTCCATGAAGAAGAGAGAGAAGACTCAAATTTTATATATATATATATATATTTTTTTTTTTTTTGGCGGTACGCGGGCCTCTCACCGCTGCGGCCCCTCCCATTGCGGAGCACAGGCTCCAGAAGCGCAGGCTCAGCGGCCATGGCTCACGGGCCCAGCCGCTCCGCGGCATGCGGGATCCTCCCAGACCGGGGCACGAACCCACGTCCCCTGCATCGGCGGGCGGACTCCCAACACACTGCGCCACCAGGGAAGCCCCTCAAATTTTAAAAAATAAGAAATAGATTGCATTCAATCTGTAGAGTGACTTGGGTAGTATGGTCATTTTAATAATACTGACTCGTCCAATACAAGAACATGGTATAACTTTCCATCTGTTTGTGTCATCTTCAATTTCTTTCATCAGCATCTTATAGTTTTCATACCTATCAAATTACCAGTGGCAAAGAAGAAATACAGGTGGCCAAGAGACACATGAAAAGATGCTCAATATCGCTAATTATTAGAGAGAAATGCAAATCAAAACTACAAATGAAGTATTACCTCACATCAGTCAGAATGGCCCTCATTAAAAAGTCTACAAATGATAAATGCTGGAGAGGGTGTGGAGAAAAAGGAACCCTCCTACACTGTTGGTGGGAATGTAAATTGGTGCAGTCACTATGGAGAACAGCATGGAGGTTCCTTAAAAATCTAAAAATAGAGTTATCATATGATCCTGCAATCTGCCTCTTGAGCTTACAACTGGAGAAAACTATAATTTGAAAAGATACACGCACCCTAATGTTCATAGCAGCACAATTTACAATAGCCAAGACATGGAAGCAACTTATATGTCCTTCGACAGATGAATGGATAAAGAAGATGTGGTATATATATACACAATGGAATATTACTCAGACATAAAAAGGAATGAAATAATGCCATTTGCAGTGACATGAATGGACCTAGAGATTATCATATTAAAGAAAAATTAATACCTATTCTTCTTCTCAAAATATTCCTGAAAACTGAGGAGGATGGAACACTCATAACTTCATTCTATGGGGCCACTCTTACCCTGATGCCCAGAAGACACAAAGACCCTACCGAAAGAGAAAATTATAGGCCAATATCTTTGATGAACATACACACAAAAATCCTCAACAAAATTTTAACAAACAGAATCTAATAACATATAAAAAGGATTATACACCATGATCAAGTTGGACTTATTCCAGGGTCACAAACATGGTTCAACATTCACAAATCAATCAAATGTGATCAACCACATTAACAAAAGGAAGGATAAAAATCACATGATCATCTCAATAGATGTAGAAAAAGCATTTGACAAAATTCAACATCCATTTAAAAACAAAAACTCTCATCAAAGCTGGTATAGGGGGACCATAACTCAAAATAATAAAGGCCATTTATGACACACAGCCAACATCATGGTCAATGGTGAAAAGCTGAAAGCCTTTCCTCTAAATTCAGGAATAAGACAAAGATGCCCACTCTCACCACTTCTATTTAACACAGTATTGGAAACCCTAGCCACAGCAATCAGACAAGAAAAATAAATAAGTAAAAGGATTCCAAATTGGAAGGGAAGAGGTAAAACTGTCACAATTTGCAGGTGACATGATACTTTACAGAAAACCCTGAAGTCTCCACCCAAAAACTATTAGAACTAATAAATGAATTCAATTAAATTTTAGGGTACAGATTAATATACAGAAACCTGTTACATCTTTATACACTAATAATGTATCAGAAAGAGAAAGTAAAAAATACACCATTTAAAACTGCATCAAAAAGAATAAAATACCTAGGAATAAAACTAGGGAAGTGAAAGGTCTATATTCTTAAAACTATAAAACAGTGATGAAGGAAATTGGAGATGATACAAAGAAATGGAAAGGTATCCCAATAGCCATACTAGCCAAAGCAATCTACAGATTTAATGTGATCCCTATCAAAATATCCATGACATTTTTCACAAAACTAGAATAATCCTAAAATTCATATGGAACCACAAAAGACCCTGAATTGCTAAAGCAATATTCAGAAAAAAGAAAAGAGCTGGAAGTATAATGCTCCCAGACTTCAGACTATACTACAAAGCTATAGTAATCAAAATAATGTGGTACTGGCACAAAAAGAGAGACATATATCAATAGGACATAATACAGAGCCCAGAAATAAACTCATGCACCTATGGGCAATTTAAGACAAGGGAGACAGGAATATACAATGAAGAAAACACAGTTTTGTCAATAAGTGCTGCTGGGAAAACTGGACAACTACATGTAAAAGAATGAAATTAAAACATTACCTTGCACCATATACAAAAAATAAATTCAAAATGGATTAAAGACCTAAATGTAAGATGAGAAACCATAAAACTCCTAGAGGAAAACTCAGGCAGAACACTCTTTAACATAAATCATAGCAGTATTTTTTTTTAGGAACTGTCTCCTAAGGCAAAAGAAATAAAAGAAAAAGTAAACAAATGTGACCTAATTAAATTTTTTTTCACAGCAAAGTAAACCGTTGACAAAAAGACAATCTGTGGAATGGGAGAAAATATTTGCAAATGATATGACTGATAAGAGGTTAATATCCAAGATACATAAATAGCTCATATAGCTCGGTATCAAAACACAAACAACCCAATAAAAAATGGACCAAGGGGCCAAATAAACATTTTTCCAAAGAAGATATACAGATGTCCAACAGGCACATGAAAAGATGCTCAGCATTGTTAATCATCAGAGAAATGCAAACTCAAACCACAAGGAGATATCACCTCACCTGTCAGAATGGCCATCATCAAAAAGCACACAAATAGCAAATGTTGCTGAGAATGTGGAGAAAAGGGAACCCTTGTACGTTATTGGTGGGAGTATAAATTGGTGCAGCCACTGTGGAAAACAGTATGGAGGTTCCCTCAAAAAATAAAAATAGAACTACCATATGATCTAGCAATTTCACTCCTGAGTATGTGGAAAAAAACAAAAACACTAATTTGAAAAGATACATGCACCCCAATATTCATAACAGCATTATTTTCAATAGCCAAGATATGGAAGCAACCTAAGTGTCCATAAACAGACAAATGGATGAAGAAGATGTGGTATATATATACAACGGAATACTACTCAGCTATTAAAAGAATGAAATAATGCCATTCACAGCAATGTGGATGGACCTAGAGAATATCACACTTAGTGAAATACGTCAGACAGGGAACAAGAAATACTGTATGATTACACTTATATTTGGAATCTTAAAAATAATATAAATGAACGTATATGTAAAACATACTCATAAAAATAAGAAACAAACTAGTCGTTACCAAAGTGGAGAGAGAAGAGGGGAGGGGCAAATTATGGGTATAGGATTAAGAGGTAAAAACTACTATGTATTAAATATAAAAGGAACAAGGATATATAGTGTAACACAGGGAATTATAGCCATTATCATGTAATAACTTTTAAAAGAGTATAATTTGTAAAAATACTGAATCACTATGCCATAACCTGAAACTAATTTAATATCATTAATCAACTATAGTTCAATAAAAAGGCAAAAATATCCACAATTATAAAATTAAAATTAAATGAGAAAAAAGTTAAATATGAATATTCAATTACTTCTTAACTCCCTGACAGATCTCTTTTACTGTTTACTCTCTTATGAAATGTTTTGTATGGAGAGTTGTCAATAAATACTTATTGAAAGACTATAAAACATACTAGGCATTTGAGTACAACATAAGCCAAATGGATTTTTATATTTCTTTTACCAACGTGAAAGTGCACTGAATCTTGGTGTGCTGACATTAGTGTCTTTTGTTTCCCAAATTAATTACATCTTTAAAGATTTCTTTTTAATTTTCTGGAAATAATTAGGATACTTTTGCACAGCTTTGCTGCTACACAAGCAAAAGTTTCACTAATATTTTACCTTAAATTCCCTCTTGTTTCCACATACTCTTTTCTGATATCAATATTTTAAACGTAGATTACTTACTTCATTCATTGTGTTTTATAATAGATAGTGTTTGCTGCAACTCCTATAGGCGATTCTATGACATTAACTCAGTGGAAACAGTATTACTGTGGTTCAATTTAGTTCATAGTCGTTGATCAGAAGTCACTGCAACTGAGTTGTATTGGGGAAAAAACTTTCTTTTAAGAAGTTAAAAGTTAAGTTAAGAAGTTAAAAGTTAAGAAATTAAAAGAACTTAAAAGAAAAGGCATTACCTTTTGAGTTTTAGGTAGTCAAAAGCAAACATTAGATTGGGTATTTTTGTCGTGAAGTTAATTTTATGCAAAAAACCATCATGAAACAAAAGATGTACTTAAATAGCACATTTTTAAAACCCAAATGCTGATATAGCACTCTGAGATGTCTTTTTTCCACAGTGTAAACACTAATTTATCCAAACCGATAAAATGAATTAAATGGAACTTTACATGATAAATGGATAAATGAAATGCTAAATTGATAAAAAATGCCAAATTGCTTAAATGTGAACAGCTGTTGTTGAATTCAATATCCTTATGCTGCTTTGTATCTCACTCTAATAGAACTGTGTTTGCTGGGATAATACTCAGATTTATGGAAAGCTTCAAAATGTCAAATTATCCAAAAAAATGCATTCAATTTCGAATTCCCAGAATACTGTCCTGCCAATGCAAATATTTCAGCTCAGAGCTACGCACTGAAACTTCTCATATAATGAAAGGTCTTAGTCTTAGAAATTCAGTTCATAGATGTCAATTTTTAGTTAACTGAGATTTTTATTTATGTAGTTAACTAAGAAGTAACACAGGGTCTGTCATACAGAGTGAAGTAAGTCAGAAGGAGAAAAACAAATACCGTATGCTAACACATATATATGGAATCTAAGAAAAAAAAATGTCATGAAGAATCTAGGGGTAAGACAAGAATAAAGACACAGACCTACTAGAGCACGGACTTGAGGATATGGGGAGGGGGAAGGGTAAGCTGGGACAAAGTGAGACAGTGGTATGGACATATATGCACTACCAAACGTAAAATAGATAGCTAGTGGGAAGCAGCCACATAGCACAGGGAGATCAGCTAGGTGGTTTGTGACCACCTAGAGGGGTGGGATAGGGAGGGTGGGAGGGAGGGAGACACAAGAGGGAAGACATATGGGAACATATGTATATGTATAATTGATTCACTTTGTTATAAAGCAGAAACTAACACACCATTGTAAAGCAATTATACTCCAATAAAGATGTTAAAAAAAAAAAAAAAAGAAGTAACACACGGGAGTCAATCTTTGCCCCCTAGTTCCAAAGCTCACCCAATTACATCAGTGCTACTAAGAACTGGCTTACAATTCTTTAATTATTAAAATAGCTACTTATTAGTCTAGGCACATTAGCATTATATTTTAACAATCCTATAATAGACATAAAATATGCAGGTCCTGCATATTAGGGTCTATAACCCAAGTCACTCAGAGAGAGGACATAAACCATAAGTCTTACAAGAATCAAGATTTATTCCCAAAAGTAAAAATTTGTGGAACAAAAAAGCTAATAAAGGATTTGAGATTCTGTCTATTTCTACAAAATAGCAGTTTTATAAGGAAAAAATGTTTAAGAGTTAAGAATAATAATTTATACAAAAGAAAGTTACTGGGCTAATAGCTTATGCTTTAAAGCAAATGGTTATTTTATAGTCAGAAATTTGAAGATTTGACAAAAACAAAATATAGATTTTGTAAAGAGGTAAATTACTTAATCTGAGAATTTGGGACATAAAAGTATAAAATATCTCTACTTCCAGTCTCACATTTCTATATCCTCAGCCACTTGGATTCTTCTGTTACTGGTGTTATGGGAAAGGAGAGGTGCCCTATGGCTGGTGGGACCCATTGTCCCCTTTCACCTGCTCCTGCATCCCTCCCCCATCTCCCCTCTGGGACCTGCCCGTCTACAGAGGCCACAGGCTCTGGGGTCTTCTTGGCCAGGCAAGGAAACATGCTGATGAAGGCCTTGCCCCGCAAAACCAATCTAACGCTGGGGCTGCGGCCAGTGTGTGTGTGAATCCCTGGGTGGTTTGAAGTGGGGCACGTCAGAGGCTGAACTCAACTCATGAAATACATTTTTACTGCAGAAGAATGTCAACACTTCCCAGCATCTGGAACTCTTCAAACTGAGAAGCAGTGATACACAAAACCGAGTGCATTTGGATTTTAATTTCTTTGAATATTATATTAAAAGAGCAAAAGAACTAAAATTTGAACTCAATGCCTGTGGATTCGGAATTGCAACATGATCTAGAATTTGGATGTCCTCTCCCCCCAGGAAGCTGGTGGTGGGAGAAGACAGGTAAATCAAATGTGGAGCATCTTACGATGGCGACTTATTATAAAGGTAGCTTGATGCCACTTAACCTTACTTCAGAACCTCAAACAGGCCATGTTGTACACTGAGACTGCTGATAATGTGAGATAAGGACTCTATCCCTTGGGGAGGGATAGATTGGGAGCTCGGGATTGACATGTACTCACTGCTGGATTTAAAATAGAGAAACAACAAGGACCTACTGTACAGCACAGGGAACTCTGCTCAATATTTTGTGACAACCTACATGGGGAAAGAATTTAAAAAATAAGAGATACATGTGTGTGTATAACTGTATCACTCTGCTGTACACCTGAAACTAACAGAACATTGTTAACTATACTGCAATATAAAGTAAAAATCAAAAAATAAAATAAATTTAAGGAAAAAAATTATAATTTAGATATATAAGGAGAACCACCTATGATCACTTGCAGAAGCTTTAATCTAACAAAATTAAAAGATACTAGAAATTTTTAAAAAGGAAGCTCCTCTTTTATAAAGGAATCCAGCCTCCCCTTTACAACTCCCATGTTTGCTTTCAAAAGGAGAAACCTAGCATTCAAACTTCTAATGCCATAACCTTAATATATAATAATAATGCAATTATATGATGGCATTTATAGATATAATAGCTTTAGGTACAGTATGTTCTAACTATTAGCTATTTACAACAGTGGGTATTCAGAACACAAATTTTGTTTCAAATTTTAGATTAAAAGGAGTGGATAAAAAGTAAAACTAGAATTCCCTCAAGGGAGAAAAATTAACCCTTACTATTCATTTGGCTCTCTGTGGGAAGAAAATCAACATTTTCCAATCTATCAAGAAGTAAAAAGCACAGCAATATCTTCAATGTGCATGCTTAAAATTAAGAAAAGTCATGCTCACACAAATCCTCTGAGAGACTCCCATACATCTACAAACAGTTATAATAATACAGACTGCCAACAAACACAAGAATGCTCAACATCATTAATCATTAGAGAAATGCAAATCAAAACTACAATGAGATATCATCTCACACCAGTCAGAATGGCCATCATCAAAAAATCTACAAACAATAAATGCTGGAGAGGGTGTGGAGAAAAGGGAACACTCTTGCACTGCTGGTGGGAATGTGAATTGGTACAGCCACTATGGAGAACAGTGTGGAGATTTCATAAAAAACTAAAAATAGAATAACCATATGACCCAGCAATCCCACTACTGGGCATATACCCTGAGAAAACCATAATTCAAAAAGAGTCATGTACCACAATGTTCACTGCAGCTCTATTTACAATAGCCAGGACATGGAAGCAACCTAAGTGTCCAACAACAGATGAATGGATAAAGAAGATGTGGCACAGATATACAATGGAATATTACTCAGCCATAAAAAGGAATGAACTACTTGTAGTGAGGTGGATGGATTTAGAGACTGTCATACAGAGTGAAGTAAGTCAGAAAGAGAAAAACAAATACCGTATGCTAACACATATATATGGAATCTAAAAAAAAAAAATGATCAGAAGAACCTAGGGGCAAGACGGGAATAAAGATGCAGACCTACTAGAGAATGGACTTGAGGATATGGGGGGGGAAGGGTAAGCTGGGACAAAGTGAGACAGTGGCATGGACATATATACACTACCAAACGTAAAATAGGTAGCTAGTGGGAAGCAGCTGCATAGCACAGGGAGATCAGCTCGGTGCTTTGTGACCGCCTGGAGGGGTGGGATAGGGAGGGTGGGAGGGAGGGAGACGCAAGAGGGAAGAGATATGGGAACATATGTATATGTATAGCTGATTCACTTCGTTATAAAGCAGAAACTAACACACCATTGTAAAGCAATTATACTCCAATAAAGATGTTTAAAAAAAAAGGAAAAAGAAAAAAATAGTTATAATCATTCTTATTGTTACATTTCTATGAAACAAATATTATAGTTATTGCCCTTTGCAACATAATCAGAAAAATGTCTGTACATACATTAATATTTTTAAAAATTATAAATATAGCTAGTTTGAGTGGAAGAAAAACTGTGCCAAACATAAACCTATAATCTAACAATGGTTGATTTAGTTAGAAGGATCTTGATTGAAACTTATTTTTTAGGTTTAAATGAAAGACAAGTTAGAAATCTACAGTAAAGAATATGTCAATATACCATATTTTAGTTAAAGAGAACTAAAGAGAAACATTTCAGAATAATTGGGAAAAAATAAGTGCTTTCAACTTCATGTCATATATAAATGTAAACAAAATAGACAATATTGATAAATAAAAAAATATATACATACAATTAAAATTTTACCATGGTTATCTCTGTGCAGTAATACTAAGCTAGAATTTTATTTGGAATTTTCTGTCATTTCAAAATATTCTATAATTAATGTCTTATTTAATAATCTAAAAAATATAATAAAGGCAAATTAATTTTTCTTGATATCCCTGGCAACACCCTCACATTATTTAAGAAGAAAAGCATCCCCCCAAAAAAGTGTAACAGGATGGCAACTCCTAGGTGAAACGCTTTGTCATCCCTGTGATATTTATTGCCTCTTCTGTGTGGGTCTCTGTCGGGTCCTCCACCATCTCCCCCCACCCCTCCCCACCCAGAGGCAGTAACTCCCTGGACAGAGCATTTGGGGAAGACTCAGAGCACACGGTTCAGCCCCTTCCTTCCTGGTACTCTGTGATGACACTGCTTCCAGGACTGTGTGACACGCATCACAAGCATCATCCCCACTTCCAGGACCAGCACAGTGATGACCGTGCACATCTGTCCAATCCTGGGGTTCCCTATGAGGAAACTCACTGACCCTGTGTCATTAAGCTACCACCACACTCAATCAAGAGTCTGTCGGTAAAAAAAACTGATATTTCCACCTCTGCCTAATTTGCCTTAGTTAGTTTTGACTAAGAAAAAAGAAAAACACCAGTAAATAATAGTATCACTAGGCGCCAGAATAGACATTATATAATTTAAATTTCGCACAAATGTACACAACAGTCATAGCGGCCTCTATCTGCAAATGAGAAAATAAGGTTCCAAAAAAGCGAGTGATTAGTCTAAGGTTTTGCATCTGCTAAGTTCTTTTATGAATCCAAAGACCACGATCTTTTCAAAGTCTTTGTTATTTTAACCATCTTTCAAGGAATGTTTCATTAATTACTTCCTAATATCTCTTCAACAGGTTGGATTCTCTTTCTTTCTCTTTAGAAAACGTATGGTTCTTAGTTTACCTTTTAATGCTATTGTCAAAGAGAACGAGAGCCAGACACTAGTTAAAACAATAAGGATAGATTTTATTCAGAAACTATTGCAATGAGAGAAGAGAGACTTCGGTGTAGGACTGAGATCAATTCCAAATACAGCAAGGACAGTGGAAATTTATAGCCAAGGAGAGTGAGGGGATCTGTTGATGGACAACCACCCTAGAGGAAACATCAAGCATCGGGAGATTCTTGCTGTACTGACTTTGCAGGTGCCAGGCACTAATATTTGTGTTCCCCAAATTCTTATGTTGAAACCTAATCCCCAATGTGATGGTCTTAGGAGGTAGGGTCTTCAGAAGATGATTAGGCCATGAGGATGGTGCCCTCAGGGATGGATTAGTGCCCTCTTACAAGAGACCCTGGAAGGTCCCTCCATTATTCCACTGTATGAGGATGCAGTGAGAATGACCATCTGTGAACCAGGAGGGGTTCTCACAAGACACCACATCTACCAGCACCTTGATCTTGTACCTCCCTGCCTCTAGAACTGTGAGATATAATTTTCTGTTGTTTAATAGCTACCCAGTCAAGGGCACTTTCTTATAGCATCGTGAATGGACTAAGACAAAAAGATTCTTGCTAGAACTGGGTCACACAGACTTGAAGACAAGCCCCAAGAATGAGGCCTGATAGAAAAGAGGGCTCCCAGCAACCTGTCTAAAATTCAGGCAAGGTCACTCTCCACATCATTCTCTTACTTAAGTAACTTATTCAACTACCAGTTATTCCAAATCCCTTCCTGCAATCCCAATAGCAGAACATAATCATGACTTGCACAATGCTGTATCCATGGTTGATAGTCAAAGCATGATCACAAAATTAAATTGTCCAAAGCCAACACTAAACCAGAGAGAATGCACAGAACATGACTATCAGCCTAGGGTTGGACAAGCTTCCTTAAAAGGCATCAAATTGCTTGAAGCAAAACCTCCCCCAGGGTGACCTACAGCCGGCCTATCTAGTAAGACACTTCTCAGTGCCACACAGACACAGCTTATCAATTTGAAACTATTTATTCCAACAAGTCACATATGGAAGCACATGCTGAGATCTGAAATGCTGTCAGCAAATCACGTATGATCTAAAATGTTATCACTGGATGAAAATCGTTTGATAGAAATAAAATAGATAATCAGTGAAACTGAGAGAATTAGTAAGATTTCTGAAATATTACCTGGAACAAAAAAACAGCACTCCCTTCCCCTGGGGACCACTGACCATCTGAACAGTTTTGATACAATGGAAGCTGGCATATTCACTGGAGAGAAAAGGGAAAATCACTCTCGTGCATCTATTTCATCCCAAACATTATGGTGGACTTTTAACTTATTTAGTTATCTCAACAGATTTCAGAGATAAATGCTATCCCATTTACAGTTGAGGAAACTGAAAGACAAAGAAATGTAGTACATTTTCAAATGCTATATTCTATTGAATAGCAGAGCCCAAATTAAATTCAGGTCTGATTAAATCCTAATTGTTTTTCACCGTAGATAATATCAAAGGAATTGTATTCATTTATTCAACCTGTGAATAAGACAGGCTTGGACATTTTCTCATGGAGCTCACAGTCATGTTTAAAATAAATATATAATTAAAAATAGTTTCACAAGCAACCATACACTTGGAATTATTATAAGTGCTTAAAAATCGGGAATTATGAGAGCACACAACCCACTGCATTAAGGAAGATCTGACTTACGCTGATACTGGGAAGAAAGATGGAGTTAATGAGGTGAAGTTGCATGGTCAGGAAGGAAATCGGGAGTGCATTACTGTCACAGGGAAAACATGTGATTGTCCAGATAGAGAAAGAGGTTTGGTGTGTCCTTTGAATGGAGGATTGGCCACACTAGAGAGACGAGCGAGCAAACCTTGGATGTCTGTGTAACGGTGAATACTTATTTCTCACACTCCCTACCTGCATGCATCCTCCAACAGCGAGATCATTAGTGATGCAAGAATGATAAAGTCCATGCTGTCTTCAAAGACTGTTGCCTGAAAGTCACAGCTATCACTCACGATCACATGTCACAGTCCAGAGCAGGTCATGTGACCATATCTACCTTGATAGGGATGAGGATGTGTGATCTTCAGGTGAGGATCTCCAGCAGGAGAAGGGGTACCAGTTGATTAACAGACTAAAGGCTACGATGGAGGGAAAGGAGACATGGGGTGAGGCTGGACCATCAGCCGGGGAGCAGACTGCTCTGTGCACTGCAGGCACCACTTCAGGGACACAGTGTAACAAAGTTTCATCTTAGAAGATGAATCTGGTTGTTGTGGTGCGGATAGACTGGAAGGGAGCAGAAATAGAACCACAAAGACCAGTGAGGAAGGTACAGGAGTAACAACCTGGAGAGCTGGTCATGGTTAACAGTGGAAATGAGAAAGGCGGCCAATTAGTGATCTCTTCAGAAATCCAGCAGTGTACCATGATGTAGCGAGCGTGCGTGGGAAATGATCAAGTGATGTCAGTGCTCATCTAAGTCTCCATCGTGGGCTATGGATTGAGTGGACAGTGTGAAGACTGGTGAAAGTCTGCAGGGAGTCATCAAGGTTTGAGAACCAGATGTGTTTAATGTGCTCTCCTAGGAGACACCCAAGTTGAGTGTCAAGTGGGCAGGCAGATCTGTGTGTCCAAAATAGAGCTTGGAAGAGAGATCGAGGTTGAGTATATGAACTGGGGAGCCGTTTGCACAGAGACGGTATTTCAAGCCATAAATAAATGACCATTTAGATAAAAGTATATATATAGGGAAGGGAAAATGCCAAAAGCAAACACCTTAGGAAATCTAACACAGAATGTTCAGTTTGAGAAGCATGACCCAGCAAAGCATTCTAAGTGGCAACAATCAGAGAAGGAGGGGCTGAAGCTGAAGAAAACTGCTCCCCAATTCTCCACCCGGGTCATCAGACTTGAGAAGTCTCATGTTAACCCATAAAATGATACCTGTGCATTTATTTAAGGAAGAATGAGACTGTAACCATCTTGTGTATGCTCTCCTTTGTGGTACTTTACAAATAGGCATACAGTCCTGGAGGGGTGGAGACAGCCAGGCAGAGGGGAAGCTAAGAAGCCTGGATACTCTTTCTTCTCCTGGTCTCTTGTCCACCACATCACATGTTCACACACCTCCACACAGATTCCAATTATGTCTATGAATCTTCTGCAGGCAGTCACTGAAATGGACGAGTTAAACATATTCTATGTCCTGCATGCTGCTCTCAAGGCTTAGAAACAGCACTGTTTACAACTTTAACTGAAAGACAGAGAGGTAGGCAAACGTGAAATGCTCTAACAGTTGTCTTCCCAAGGCTCAGACGGTGAGTTGACAAGACAACATGGGACGAATGGCGGGTAAGGGTGATATGTGAAATTCTGTACAAATGTCCAGGGTGTGGTATTAAAAACTGCTTCAGTGACCACTGGATTTATTTCGATGTAGAACTAAAACTACACCAAGAAGTGGACTTGATGTTATTTATTATTCTCTTTCCCAGACGTAGAATGACGAGGGTTGGCATTTTGTTTAGTCTCCCCAGTGGACAGCTGGCCGTGGGTCCATATCTGGTGGCAGCCCTGTGCCCCCGGACTTCATGGGCTTCTTTATCTCCTGCATAAAAACCACAGCAATGCACCGTGCACTCAAAGAGTAACACCAACAGCACTGAGTTAGAAACCCATAACCCAGAGCGCGGATGCACATGGACTGAGGAAGGGTCGTCTTCTGTGTCCTCAGTCACCTCGTGTCCCAAACTATTCCCAGCATGTACAAGAAAAGGAAGGTCGTACACTGTTAGTTCCGAAACACTGGCCAGAAAGAAGCAGTACCTGCGATTCCACCTTTGCCATGTGCCAAATATCTTGAAAATGTTTAGGACGAGTAGAACAGCTTGCTGAATTTTTTCTTGCTTTAAGTTATCAGAAATCAAATGGTTCCTTGGTCCACAGTATTACACACTGTGTAATCACTTCTGCTAAATATCTAGGTTCATCACTCGCAGGAAAACTAGAACACGATTTGGGCAAGTTCGTTGCCACTTTATAACAAGGATCACCTTCCCTCTGGTTTCCAGGCCCCTCAATTTCACCCGAAGCCTCATCAGAATCACCTTTAAATTTTAGACTCCTACCAACCATCTCTTGAACACGATCTAAGCTCTTTCTAACACGTACTTTAAAACTCTCCCAGCCTCTGCCCATCACAGCTCTCACATTTTAGCTCTGGCGACAATCCAGCAGAAAAATGGGCGAAGGTCATGAACAAACATTTCACACAAGATTTATAACATATGGAAAGACGCTTAACCTAACTCAGGATAAGGTAAATGAAAAATGCAACTACACTAAACTGCCATGTTTCATCCAGGATATTGGGAGACACCCAAAAATGTGATAAAGTCCTTACTTCACGAGCCTATGGGGAAGCAGTCTTTCTCACACACTGCTGGTGAGGGTTCAAAATGGCACAAGTCCACATGGGGGGCACTCTTGCAAGATCTAACAAAATTACAAAAGCATTTACACATTTGCTCAGCAACCCCGCTTCCGGCAATCTAGCCCGCAGATACAGCTGCGCACCTGCAAAATAATGTCTGTAAAAGCTAATTGATGTATCACTTTAAAACATAGCCCCAAATGAAAACAACTGGAGTGTTCTTCAATTAGACGGTTAAATAATAGCACATCCTCTTACTTCTAGCCAGTCACTCATCTTGACTTTCCTTTTCCCGAAACAGTTTCTCGAGTCCAGACCTGCATGTCCAATTACCGATTTGGCGTCTTCACTTGAATGAAAAGTGGCAGCTCAAGCTCATGTGTCCCAGACTGACCTCACTGTCACCCTAAACCCCATACCCTATTCAGACACCTGTTCTTTCCCCTCTGCCCCAGTCTCTTCAATCCACAGGGATCCTCCTTAACTCCTATCTTTCCCCCCATCTCTACTAATGCAATTATGAAATTGTACTCATCCAATACACTCGTCATCTCTAAACTGATTTTCTTTCCAAACTACCATCATCCTAGGCTTCGATGCCATCATTTTTCACTTGGATGACTTCAAATGCTCATAACTGTTACCTTTGTATCCTCTCTTGGTCACTTATGAGTGTTTTTTTTTTTTTTTTTTGGCTGCAACATGCAGCATGTGGGACCTTAGTTCCCCGACCAGGGATCAAACCCGTACCACCTGCTTTGGGAGCACGGAGTCCTAACCACAGGACCGCCAGGGAAGTGCCATGAATCTTTTATTTTTTTAACATAATTGTCAAAATATTACTGAGTAACATATAATCTATATACTCGATAATCTATTTATACAATAACGTACATGATATATGCAATATACATCATTTACAATAATATATGCCACATAAATATATAATAATATCCAAATCTATGGTTAAAATTTTCCTGATTGAAAGCCTTCTATCACTCCCTATTCTTTTTTTTTTTTTTTTTTTTGCAGTACGCAGGCCTCTCACTGCTGTGGCCTCTCCCGTTGCGGAGCACAGGCTCCGGACGCGCAGGCCCAGCGGCCATGGCTCACGGGCCCAGCCGCTCCGCGGCATGCGGGATCTTCCCGGACCGGGGCACGAACCCGTGTCCCCTGCATCGGCAGGCGGACTCTCAACCACTGCGCCACCAGGGAAGCCCACTCCCTATTCTTAAAGCCCCCCATAGTGCTTGGCTATGCATGATTTGAGCTTATTATTATTCTAGCATCATCTCAGACTTTTTTTTTTTTACATCTTTATTGGAGTATAATTGCTTTACAATGGTGTGTTAGTTTCTGCTTTATAACAAAGTGAATCAGTTATACATATACATATATCCCCATATCTCTTCCCTCTTGCGTCTCCCTCCCTCCCACCCTCCCTATCCCACCCCTCTAGGTGGTCACAAAGCACCGAGCTGATCTCCCTGCGCTATGCGGCTGCTTCCCACTAGCTATCTATTTTACATTTGGTAGTGTACATATGTCCATGCCTCTCTCCCACTTTGTCACAGCTTACCCTTCCCCCTCCCCATATCCTCAAGTCCATTCTCTAGTAGGTCTGTCTTTATTCCTGTCTTACCCCTAGGTTCTTCATGACATTTTTTTTTCTTAAATTTAAATCAGACTTGTTTTTTTCTATATCAGTCTTTCCTAATTTTTCTCTTTGTCTCAAACATACTGGTCTCTTTCTCATTGTTGGTCCTTATACATGTAGTTGCCTCTACCTAGAATACCCCTTTTTGTAAAACTTTCCCCTTTTTGTAAAACTACTTTTATTTCGTGGCTGTACCAGGTGATCCAGGATTCCTGTATCTTCACCATCATTTAGTACTATAGGTATTTTCCATTTTGGCCGTTGTGACAGTGGTATTTCATTCTGGTTTTAATTTGCATTTCCTTAAGGGCTAAAGATGTTGAACTTCTCTTTGGGCAACGGTTATGAGCCTGACATATTTGAAAAATTATAAGAAATGGATCAATTCTTCAAAACCCGCAAACTACCAGTCACCAAACTCAAGCAAGATAAAATACGTTATCTGAATATTTCTAAAACCGTCAAAGAAATTAGATTTATAATTGAAAAGTTCCCACAAAAGAAATCTCCAAGCCCTGATGGTTTGACTGAAGAATTCTGCCAAATACTTAAAGAATAATCAACACCAATTTCACATACTGTCTTGGAAGTGGAAGAGGCTGGAATACTACCTAAATCTTTTTTATGAAGCTAATATTACCTTAGTACCAAAATCAGACAAAGAGAGTAGAGAAAAACAGCAAACTACAGATCCATATCTTTCATTAACTGAGATGCAAAAATTCTCAACAAAATATTAGTTGATATCTTTTCACTGCTAAGTAATATTTCTTAGTATGAATGTACTGCAACTGAATTCTCCCTTCCTCTGTTAGTGGATGTCTGGGTTGTTTCTGGATTTTAACTATTATAAATAAGGCAATTATGTTTATTCACATACATGTCTTTCTACTGGCATAGTTTTCATTTCTCTTGGGTAAATGTTGAGGAGTGGAGTGGTTCAGGTACCTGCTGGGGGGTATATTTAACTTCTAAAGAGAAAGTCAAGCAGTTTCTCTAAGTATTTGTACCATTTCAAACATCCACCAGTGCGTTTTCCTGTTCCTCCACATTGTTACCAACACATGATACAGCCAACTTTTTAAATTTTAGACATCCAAATAAGTGTGTAGCAGAATCTTATTGAGGTTTTAAATTGTATTTCCATAATGACTAATGAGTTTGATCATCTTTTCAAGTTCTTGTTATCTTAAGATTTAGATTGTAAGACTTAGTTCTTGCTTTTTGTCCAATCTACCTCTACCTTTAAATAGGGGTGTTGAGATCACGTTTTCTATGTCTTCCAACAGTACTTTGTTCCTTTTGTCTTTGTTTCTGACTCTTTTTGGATTAAGAATTTCTTACTGTTCCATTTTATCCTCAGTATTGGTCTATTAGCCTTTATTTGTTTGCTTGTTTGTTTATCTATTGTTGTTGGGTTTGTAGTCTATGTCTTTACCTTAGCAGTCTTCCTTAAAGTGACCTGATAGCACTTCACGGAGATAAGTGCTTTACAATAATACACCTGATATTTTTAGCTCCAGTTTTATGCTCTGGTTGTCATACCTTTGACTTATGCATGTTACAAATTCCACAGTTTATTATTAATGTATTGTCAATGGTCAGATATCTCTTGCAGAAATTTATATACTAAGAAAAAATCCACATTCAGTCTTTACTCTTTTTTTTAGATTCACATTTCTATTTGGTATCATTTTTCTTTCAACATTTCAATATTCCACATACTGTAGGCCTGCTCATTATGATTTCAATTTCTATATGTCCAAAGTATTGAAAATTACCTTTGTTTACGAAAGGTATTTCTTCCACACATATAAATTCTACATTGTGTTTCTGGTTTGTTTGTATGTTGTGTTTTAAAGATTTTACTCCATTGTCCTCTCATTTCAATTATTTTTGGAGCAATCTCTGCTGACATCCTCATCTTCCTTTCCATGTACCAGTTGTGTCTTTTTTCTCTTGCTGCTTTTAAGTTTTTCTCTTTATTACTATTTCTGAGCAACTTTATGATGATATTCCTTGCTGCAGTTGTCTTTATTTTTGTGTGTGTTTGACATGTTTTGAGCTTCTTGGGTCTCTAGGTTCACAGTTTTTATCAAATTTGAAAAATAAAAAAGGACCAATATTTCTTCAAATGTTTCTTGTGCTTCTCCCCAAAAGAGACTTCAATTACCCCACAGCTCACCAATACCCTTTCAAATTTTCAGAAGTCTTTATCTTCATCTGTGTTTCATTTTGGATAGACTTCCTTGCTTCAACTTCACTAATGTGTTCTTTTGCAATATCTAATCTACCAATATCTAATTCTACCCAGTGTACTTTTCATGTAACAAATACATTATAGGTTTCATCTCCAGAAGTTCAACTTGGAATTTTGACATATTCAATGTCTCTACTTAACTTTTTGAACCTATGAAGAACAGTGATAACAACAGTTTTAATATAACTGTCAGATAATTCTGACATATATTTCAGTTCTGTGTTGGTTTTGCCTGATTGACTCTTCTCATAATTTTGGGTGATATTTATTGTGTTTGTGCATGTCTGGTAAACTTTGACTTTATGCCACATATCATGTACTTACCTTGTTGAAGTACTAAATATTTTTATTCTCCTGTAAAACTGTTGCTATGTTTTGGGACCCAGTTTAGTTACTTGAGAATAGTTTGATCCTTTTGTGTCATTTTAAAGATATGTTAGACAAAACCAAAACTGAAAACTGTCCATTTTTAATAGCTAAAATAGAACACGACACCAAGTTGATATTAGAAACTTCTGAAAATTTTTCTTCATAAAGTTATACTTCAAACCAGAAAATATTTGGTTAATCTAACTCCTACATGGAAAAAGAGACACTAAGGAGTAATAATTACAAATTAATTAATAAATATAATTGCATTTAATAGATTTGTATATTATTAATTCTACAAAAGGAATAATTAGTTGGATTTTAATACAAAATCTGTGTGAGAAAATAAAATGCTAAGCTGATATTTATTGCTAAGAAAATAAATGTATGTGTTGCGTATATTAGGCTTTGTTCCATTAAGAGAAAAATCCTACTATACCTGAAAATTGTAGATAAGACCTTTCTTATACCTTTTCACCTGAGTTCCGCATTTTTCTCCTTCTTGGAGTCAAAAAAGAGATGCAGATTCCTTCATTGCCATCTCTACACAAACTTTCATCTCTCTAGTCATCTACGTTTTCCCTTGATGTTACAATATTTTGTATCTCAATGTAAGAGTAAAACTAATTTTATATATTTATTTCCTGATTGTTGTGACTTCCAATGCATACATTATATCTTTCAAGAGATAATATATACAACAGAACAAAACAAAATGAAAAATAGACTTGAGATTAAAAATAAGGCAACAGAAGCCTCGTAAAAGATAAAGAACAACTACATATTTAAAGATTTCAGGCACATTGAGATTTTGATTTTGTTTACAAATTTGGGGATACAGTTTTATAAACCTGGGAAATCTACCCAGTGAAGAATCCTGCTTTTAAGCACATGGTCAGCATGGCATCTGGAGACTCCTAACTCACTCCCAGCCAGATTGGTACTGAATTACTCAGACAAAAGCAAGAGTTTTATTTATCCCTCAGTGGCCATGCTTATGTTTCTATTTCCAAACCCAAAGAGCAAAGTAAGGTATTACAAAGCACAGGAATTCCCAAGTCCCTAGCACCTCTGCTGAAGGCAACAGGAAACCAAGTTTCTCACTAGTTCTTAGTTTTCTACTAGATCCTAGCTGACATTTCTTGTGATTTGTGGGGTTCCGAATCTACTGAGATAATCTATGACACCCACTTATCTTAGTGAAGCTAAATCTGTGTACTGCCATACATAAATCCTGATATTTCACTGGTGTAATACAGTGGCTTGTCTCTTACTTCTACAGAGTATAATGTGTAATATGTCTTTCATCCACATTCTACTAACCAGAACTCAATCAGAGGACCACACCTCATGCAGACTAGCCTGTGCTCAGGAGATGGGAGCAGCTTGCTGAACAGCTAGCAGTACCGGCTGCTACATTTAAGTGAGATGAGGTGTCACGGTACCCGAGGCCCAGGACTTAAATATCCCCACAGGATGAAGCACCATCTAGATGCTTTGGCGTAGAGATGGTAAGAAAGCACTTAAGCTTCGAAAACAGAGGCACCAGATTTGAATGCCGGTTCTTCAGTTCACTTGCCAAGTGATTATGAGAAATGATACTGTCTCTATGAGTCAATGTTCTCATTCATAAAATGGAAATTACAGCACCTATTAGAGGCTAAGCTGTGTCCTCCCCAAATCCATACATTGAAGTCCCACCTCAGAATGGCACTGTATTTGCAGGGAAGGCCTTTAAAGAGGTGATTAAAGTAAAATGTGGTCATGTGGGTGGGCCTTAATCTAAGCGACTAGTGTTCTTATAAGAAGAGATTAGGACACAGACACACACAGAGGAAAACCATGTAAAGACACAGGGAGAAGACAGTCCTCTAAAGCCAGGGAGAGAGTCTACAGAAGAAACCAAACCTGCCAACACCTTGAACTTTGGACTTCCAGCCTCCAGACCCCTGAGAAAATAAATTTCTGTTGTTTAAGCCACCAGTCTGTGGTGCTTTGTTATGGCAGCCCCAGCGAACTAACACAGTACCCAACTCCAAATACAGTTTTGATGACAAAGTTGAATATTTAGGCTGCCAACTAAACTGCTTCCTATATAGAAATCCCTCAATAAGTGACAAGTCTTTCTACTTCGATTAAGACATGAATGTTTAATTGAAGTTTAGTAACTTGCTTTAAAAATCTCTGACTGTGGAAACCATTTTAAAAACAGATTAGAATCTTGGAACAAAAGACCAAAATCTCTGATGGCATTTGATTTGAAAGAAAGATAATAATAATCATTGTTTTAATTATAGTATCAACAGCTAAAACGTACTGACTGTCTATAAATGCCAGGGCCTCATTCATGTTGACTCTATAAGTGCCTGGTTACTAGTCAGAGCTCAGACCAAGTCCAACCACAGCCCAGAATCCCAGAATCAAAGAGCTTTGTTACATTCAGGCTCTAAAAATACAAAGGATCCTAAGAGACTACTACAAGCAACTCTATGCCAATAAAATGGACAACCTGGAAGAAATGGACAAATTTTTAGAAAAGTACAGCCTTCCAAGACTAAACCAGAAGAAATAGAAAATAGGAACAGACCAATCACGAGTACTGAAATTGAAACCATGATTTAAAAACTCCTAACAAACAAAAGTCCAGGACCAGATAGCTTCACAGGCAAATTCTATTAAATATTTAGAGGGGATTTAACACCTTCCTTCTGAAACTGTTCCAAAAAATTGCAGAGGAAGGAACACTTCCAAACTCATGCCATGAGGCCACCATCATCCTGATACCAAAACCAGACAAAGATACCACAATAAAAGAAAATAACAGGCCAACATCACTGATGAACATAGACGCAAAAATCCTCAACAAAATACTAGCAATCTGAATCCAACAATACATTAAAAGAATCACACCATGATCAAGTGGAATTTATCCCAGTGATGCAAGAATTTTTCAGTATCCACAAGTCAATCAGTGTGATACACCACATCAACAGATTGAAGAATAAAAACATATGATCATCACAATAGATGCAGAAAAAGCTTCTGACAAAATTCAACACCCATTTACGATAAAAACAAACAACAACAAAAAATCTCGCCAGAGTGGGCATAGAGGGAACATACCTGAACATAATAAAGGCCATATACAATAAACCTAAAGCCAACATCATTCTCAATGTTGAAAAGGTGAAAGCATTTCCTCTAAGATCAGGAACAAGACAAGGATGTCCACTCTTGCCAATTTTATTCAACGCAGCTTTGGAAGTCCTAGCCATGGAAATCAGAGAAGAAAAAGAAATAAAAGGAATTAGAAAAGAAGAAGTACAACTGTCACTGTTTTCAGGTGACATGATACTATTTACAGAAAATCCTAAAGACACTACCAAGAAACTACCAGAGCTCATCAATGAATTTGGTAAAGTTGCAGGATACGAAATTAATATACAGAAATCTGTTGCACTTCTATACACTAACAATGAAAGAGCTGAAAGATAAATTAAAGACACAATGCCATTTACCATCGCATCAAAAAGAATAAAATACCTAGGAATAAACCCACCTAAGGAGAAAAAGACCTGTACTCTGAAAACTATAAGACCCCGATGAAAGAAATCAAAGATGACACAAACAGATGGAAAGATATGCCATGTTCTTGGATTGGAAGAATCAATACCTTCAAAATGACTATACTAATCAAGGCAATCTACAGATTCAATGCAGTCCCTACCAAATTACCAATGGCATTTTTCACAGAACTGGAACAAAAAATTTTCAAAATTTAATGGGTCACAAAAGATCCCAAATAGACAAAGCAATACTGAGAAGGAAAAACAGAGCTGGATTGATCAGGCTCCCTGACTTCAGACTATACTACAGTCATCAAAACAGTATGGTGCTGGCACAAAAACAGAAATATAGATCAACAGAACAGGATAGAAAGCCCAGAAATAAACCCTCGGACCTATGGTCAATTAATCTATGACAAAGGTTGCAAGACTATACACTGGAGGAAAGACAGTGTCTTCAATAAGTGGTGCTCGGAAAACTGGACAGCTACATGGAAAAGAATGAAGTTGGAACATTCTTTAACACCATACACAAAAATAAACTCAAAATGGATTAAACAGCTAAGTGTTAAGACCAGATACTATAAAACTCTTAGAGGAAAACATAGACAGAACACTCTTTGACATAAATCACAGCAAGATCTCTTTCAAACTGTCTTCTAGAGAAATGGAAATAAAAACAAAAATAAACAAATGGGACCTAATTAAACTCAAACGCTTTTACACAGCAAAGGAAACCATAGACAAAAAGACAACCCACAGAATAGGAGAAAATACTTGCAAACAATGTGACCGACAAGAGATTACTCTCCAAAATTTACAAACAGCTCATGTGGCTCAATATCAAAAAAACAAACAACCAATCCAAAAATGGCAGAA